>NC_035439.2:38555640-38884822 GCF_002127325.2 Helianthus annuus | reverse complement strand
TTAAGCGCGAACACAACAGCTCCCAGCTCTAAATCGTGTGTCGTGTAGTTCCGTTCGTGAATCTTAAGTTGACGTGATGTAACACCTCGAATTTTTGTGTCCAATGATGTGTTAACACGTGTCATTTGATTACACGTGGCATCCATAATAAATAAAGGACTAATTTTGACAAACCTTGAAAGTATATAAATTCAAGGGTTATAAATGTCAACAAGGGTAAATATACTGTATAATAACCCTAAATAAATGCTTGTACCTTCAAACGAATAAATCATAAATCGTACGGAAGCGAAACGCGGAAGAAAGTGAGAGATTACGAGCTACAAGGGTTAACTGTGTCAACATGTTTAATTATACCTTTGAGTGACCCTTTAACGTTCCCAAAGCTTCGTAACAGTATTATACGCTCACTAGAATATACTGTATAAATTCCGCGAAGTTCCGTTTTAAAACGAAAGAGTTATACTCGAATTCGTATGAGAAGGGTTAAAAGCGTCAACAGTGAAAGTTAAGGCTTTCCAAATAAATAATAAACTAACAAGGGACTTTATAATGCGGGTAAATAACACGAGGCCCCTATCGGTAAATAACCGAGGGCCAAACCGCAAAGTTACCCCTTCAAACCCGAAAGGTCAGGTAAATCATTACGAAAGATTTCGTTATTAATTACCGGATTCTGATAATCATTACAAAAGATTTTAAAAATCTGAAAAAACAGACCTCTCGCGACCCGCGTGAAGGTTAGGCTTAAGTGTAGGCGGGCCGCGAGCCTCCAAAATTACACGCCTGATATTTGAACTTTAGGCGACCCGCGTTAAAGTGCATGGGAACTTCCATGCGGGCCGCATTAGACGCCCAGATGCAGAATGCTTGTAACTACTTGCCTTTTGGAGCATTTGAACGACCAAACACCAATCAATGAGGCATGGGTGCCCCCTACTCGACCCATAGCTCTCAGGGACACCTACCCATCATCTCTGGACTATTGTGAGTGTTTGTAATGATCATAGGTGCTTGGCATTGGCTATAAATAGCCACCTTATGCACATAACATTCACAACATCAAAAACACACACCTCTGATCATTGCAAGAGCTCTCAAGTCCTTTTCTCTGCTCTATAAGCAAGAACACAACTTCTGTAAGTGATCTAACCCTTTGTGGTTTCACATTTCCATAGTTATAGCCTAAAAACACAACCGTCGTAACTAACGGTTGTCATTACAATAACTTGCAAATGGTTCAGTCTTATGACGAATCAAAAGTGGTTATGAGATGGTATTTATGTGGGTAATAAACCTCTAAAAAGGTTCCCCCTGATCACCACTCTAACTATGTCAAATATCGAGTCAAACCTGCGGTTAAAAAGTCAACAGAAAGCTATTTTAGTGATTTATGCATAATCTGTAATGTATATGTTATGGAACCTGTTTTGACAATCATAAAACATGATAATAAGTATATAAACTTGTTTGCGCTCGTTTGAATCGACCGTTTGCTATATTGAACCGGTTCGGAGCCGAATGTCGCAAAAGTTTGACTTTTGCTTTGACTTCAGTTCTGACCCGTTTTAGTGAGGTATAAATATACCTTAGGACTCTCTTAGGACCAGGTTACATGATGGTACAAACCTCTGTGATCGGTTCATGAGTTACCCGAGTCTTTTGCGCATTTCCGTCATTCGCCTAAAAGTTGACCGTAACGGCCTTTCGAAAATAAAACGAGTATTTCGGACACGTGAACGAACCATAACCTTGCTTAGTAAATTATAAGCATGTCCGTAAAGTTTCACGTCAATCCGAGGTCTAGAATGGGAGATATGCTAATTAGCGCAATTTAAATAAACTTTAGTAATTAACGGCGCAAATAGCATAACGCCTATCTAAACCAAGATTTCATCACCAAATCTTTTACCCACTGTTATAAATAAATATTTTGGGAATTTTAAAGATTTTTAATAATTTTTACCTTGCTCATAACCTGCGGTTATGGCTACGGTTCGGTAAATACCGAATATGCCCTTTTCGGCCAAAACATGAGTTCTACAAGGTCTTTTGACCCGATTCCAGTTGCTACTGGTTTTAAATAATAAATAAAGTATTTTAAGCTTTATAAGCTGTTCGGGAAACTCAGATTTCCTGTAGAACTCGAAAAGCCCTTTTAAAAGTCTTTAAAATGACCGAAAAGCCCCTACGGGGCATAATATTAACTTAAACTCGTTACGGGCGTCACAGAAGGTATCCTACTGATACCACAACCCATTTAAGGCATATTGACTTAGGAAATAAGCGTACGACTCTCATGGTTAACCGTTTCGCCTTTTGCGCGCACGGTTCGGCTTATGAAACTAGTTTTCATAAATTAGCCGATATGGGTCAAATTATATTATTTGAACCCCAAAATCCAGAGTGTGAACCATTAACCCATATAAAACAAGTCTCTGAACTTGTTGGGTCAGAATCACACTCCATTCTCGGTTTTCGCCTTTCACGCGATTAAACCATATCTATATATATCGGAACCAACCGGTCTAGGCTACGGCCATTATAACGACTCGTTAGGATTCTAAGAGGTTAATTAAAACCTTCGTCCCAGATTAGGAGCCCCAGTAAAAGCTATCGGTGATTTAATCCAATTAAGGAAATATACTTGCAAAGGTAAATACTTTAACTTATTTCCCCTATATGGGCTTGGGTTACGGTATATTAATACCGCTTGATTGAGCATTATATTCTTCCATCGCTTAGGTGGTTAATTAATTAATATGATCGGCTCATTTAAACAATTTTGTTGCTTATAAGCCTTTGGGGGGTTTAATGACCGTTGTCCCGGATATCCTTGGCATCATTTTACGAAATGGCCACGACCATCGACATCCCGGTGTAGGCGTACACCCGGTATAAAGTGTCGACATTAAATTAAAAGACGTAGCCGTTGGTTTTTATACTACGGTTTTACGCAAACGTGGTGTGTCTATAAATCTTTAACCCGGCACGACCCGGGCTACTGAACGCATAAAAGAACCTGTAAAACGTTCACAAGATTTTATTATAATTTTCCCAAGTTATAAAAGAGTTTGTGCCTTGTGCATTCAAATCAATTTTAATAAACATTTTCAAATGTGTCAGTTGAATGTATTTACCAGTGTAAACTGACGTATTTTCCCCAAAAAGATTAAGTGCAGGTACCTAAACGTAAATTGGCTGGTATTAGCTCCCTAGCGTCGTGATAAGTCTCGCAAGCTTGATTACAGTATCTGATGGAACAATACTTTATGTTTATTTACGATCCGCTGTGGATTTATTCAACTTCTGTAATACATTTGATATTACAACCAGAGGTTGAAGTTTATATATTTATCTTTAAGCTTCCGCTGTGCATTATATAATTGTGTGGTTTGACTATATTGTTGCCAACGTCGTCACGGTAATCCCCCACCGGGCCCACCGGTGAGACACGTGGAAATCGGGGTGTGACAGGTTGGTATCAGAGCCAACATTGAGTGAATTAAACACTACCCTAATGTGTTCAATCTCAATGACACAATTGCACATACTTGAGTCTAGACAAGAACTTAGGACAAATTCGGATTAATACTCCTTTTTGTCTTTATTTTCCTTTCGATTTTTAATAAGTTTTGGAGCAGGAAAATGCCACCTGTTATATTCCGAGGAAGAGGAAGGGGAAGAAGAGGCAGAGGAGAAGTCGTGACACATCACGATAACGAAGCTGGACCATCTGGTACAAGACATCCTTCGATGACACGGAGCGAAGAGCCACAACGACGAAGAGATCTTTACGAACCCGCGAGGCATTCCACTTCGCACAGCTCGACGCCATCCTACCGGCACTCCTTTGGGCCAAACTCAGAAAATGATCCCAATAACCCACAACCTTCCTTCATACCTCCGCAACGTTCAGTATCGCACCGAAATTACGACGACCCTACTCCATACTACATAGGTCAGTTTAATCCGGCTGACTACATACAGGAACCTTCAGGTTTTGTTCCACTAGGGCCACAAGACCACTTTTCTGAAGATCCCATGGAGGAAGATGAGAATCCTACTGAACCAGCGCATGGTACGCCCACGCATCCGATAGAAGTTTCTGATGGGTCATCCTTCCATGGAACGCCCTATCAGGGACCAGACAGTTTCCAAGCGTTGTTTGACCGACATGAGTGGTACTACACGCCACCTCAACAGACATCTCAACAACCGCGACATCCACAGGATCCCTCTGAGGATTCACGCTTTGTGGCAGTTACGCCACCACCTCCGCCACCAGCGCAACCAGTAATACCTGATCCGCCAAGGCGTAGGAGGACGAATGCTCGTATGTCTACACGAGGAGGAGGGGGTATTCAATTCAGCACTCCTCGACATTCTAGTAGTAGCCACTATCCGCCACTACAAGAAGAAGGACCTTCAAGTCCTATACAGGAGGCGAACTCCGCACCAGCTGCACAAAATTCGCCACCATTTGGGTATGACCAACCCATACCTGCTTATACGGGTCCAACGGCTTACAACCCATTCGAACCGTCATAAGCACAATACAACTACGGCTATGAGCGCGACCCATATGTGGTGTCGGCAAGATATAATGCGCGCTACCCTGACGGAGCACATGGAAACATGGGACCACCGGACTACTCAGCTCATGGGTATCCAATACCTCCCAGACCTCCAGTTCCGCATCAAGCGCCACAACCACGTTTCTCTCCTCCTGAACAGGAAGAAATACTCCATCGACTAGATCGTGTGGAGAGAGAGTTCGAGGAAGAGAAAAAGAGCCACCGAGGATTTCTCAAAGGCTTGGCGAACCTACTAAAGGGCAAAAAGAAGAAACGTGACCATTAGCCCTTAATAGCTGTACTAATGTAATTTCTGCTTTAAAATAAGTCCCTGTGTGGACAACTTATCGTATTTCAGTCCCTACGTGGACTTATCTTTAGTCCTTGCATGGACACCTATCTTGTATTAGTCCCTGCGTGGACTTGTCACTTATTTTAAACCTCTATGGAGGTATGTGTTATTTGAAAGACCCGTTTAGGGCAATATGTAACTTTATTTGAGATTTTGGAATGTATGTTATGAGTTTTGTTTTAATATGTATAGAATAAATCAAAACCGTTCCTTTTATATTGATCTGCCTAAATAAAGAATCTTGAAAGGTGAAACCTAGCTTGGTGTCTTTTAAGATCCAGTCAAGATGGTACGACCTAATTGAAAAGATTCTGATTCCCTGTTAACCTCTGTACGCATGTTAACAATCATGGCAGATGTGATTCGTTAAAATCACGCACGTCATTCTTATACAATAATCCTTTAAGGATTTCAAAACCCAACTAAATGATTTATAAATCGGGGGTTAAATCACCAATGAAGGTGATCAGTATTATTAAAACATCCATTTGTGATGTAGTGCCTACGGGCCAATCTTATTAAAACATCCATTAGTGATGTAGTGCCTACGGGCCAATACTATTAAAACATCCATTAGTGATGTAGTGCCTACGGGCCAATACTATTAAAACATCCATTAGTGATGTAGTGCCTACGGGCCAATATTATTAAAAACATCCATTAGTGATGTAGTGCCTACGGGCCAGTATTATTAAAACATCCATTAGTGATGTAGTGCCTACGGGCCAATATAATTAAAGCATCCATTAGTGATGTAGTGCCTACGGGCCAATATTATTAAAACATCAATTAGCGATGTAGTGCCTACCGGCCAATCTTATTAAAAACATCCATTTGAGATGTAGTGCCTACGGGCCAACCATATTAAAACATCCATTAGAGGTGTAGTGCCTATGGGCCATAATAATTGTCTTATAAAGACAAAAGGCAGTGGTAGTCTATGACTCTCTGTCAGAAAGAGATAAAAGAACTACGGTTCAATTCTCTATGCCTATGATTCTCTGAAATCTCGGCTAATATTATAAAGCATCCTCGTGATTAGGCTTTATGCCGCCAATACTATTTATATAGCTGAAATAGGATATATTCAAATCCTAATATTTAATGAAATAATAAGTTAACCAAATATGGTCTCTGTACCATGGTTGACAAGTTGTCATAAAAGACAATTATATAATAAACTTCTGAATAAAATTTTGTTATCTTCTGTAACAGATTCAAGTTACAATGGCGGATCCCAATGGAGAGAACAGCCACACAAATGAAGATGACTATGACAATACGCCAGTGCATCTGACAGGCGCACAACTGAAGGCTCTGATTGACAATGCTGTTCAGGCAGCTATTGATCGTCAATATACTGAGTCCCAAGGCAGAACCGTGTCAAAACCACCCTCTAAACCAAAGAAACACTCCAAACCACCCTCTGAACCCAAGAAAGATGACGACAAACACTCGTCCACTGAGCACAGCGTTCATCGCGATAGAGAATATACTGATGCATCCAGTGCTAAGGGTTGCACCTACAAATACTTTGTATCATGTAAGCCCCGGGAGTTTACAGGGGAGAAAGGTGCTGTTGATTGCATCACCTGGCTAGACGAGATGGACACTATTGTGGACATCAGTGGGTGTGCAGCGAGGGATGTGGTGAAGTATGTGTCCTAGTCTTTTAAGGGCGAGGCCCTGGCATGGTGGAGGGCGTTGGTGCAGGCATCTGGTAAGTCTGCTTTGTACAAAATGACATGGGAGGAATTTATTGCCCTCATAAAAGAAAACTACTGCCCTCAACATGAGCTTAAGAAGATTGAGGCGGATTTTGTCTCACTAGTGATGACAAACCTGGATTGTCAAGCATATCTGACAAGCTTTAACACCATGTCACGCCTGGTGCCATATCTTGTGACACCAGAACCTCGAAGGATTGACCGCTTCATTGGGGGCTTAGAGCCGGCGATCAAGGCCAGTGTGAAGGCCTCTAGGCCGACGACCTTCAGGTCAGTTACTGACCTCTCCTTGTCTCTTACACTTGATGCTGTCCGTCTGAGGGCACAAAGGAGCAAGGAGGCTGAAAAGCGAAAACGTGAGGATGATACCTCACGAAAGTCTGGGAAAAAGCACCGTGGAAACGGTGAGGGCAAGAGAGGGTCGGAGGCAAAGAAGGAGGGGCAAGCTGATGGAAGACCTCACTGCAAGGTCTGCAAGAAACCTCACTCCGGGAAGTGTAGGTTTGCGTCTGGTTCACAGTCGCAACAAAAGACTCCATCCTGTGGGCTATGCAAGTCCAAGGATCATAAGACCGTGGAGTGCAAAAAGATAAAGGATGCAACCTGCTATGGTTGTAACAAAAAGGGGCACATAAAGAGTAATTGCCCAAAGTATGCCAAGAAGGCGGAAGAGACAAAGAAGTCAAATGCGAGAGTTTTTCGCATGGATGCAAAGGAAGCGGTCAAGGACGACAATGTGCTTACAGGTACTTATCTCGTAAATAATATATTTGCAAGAGTACTATTCGATTCTGGCGCTGATAAGTCCTTTGTAGACCAGAAATTTTGCCAACTACTAAATATGCCTATCAAAACCCTTGATGTGAAATACGAAGTAGAATTAGCAGATGGCACGATAGAAACCGTCTCTACTGTTCTAGAGGGATGTGAAATGTCCATTAAGAACCATTCTTTTCCTTTATCTCTACTTCCCTTCAAATTAGCGGGTTTTGACATCGTGCTAGGCATGGACTGGTTATCCCATAACCAGGCCCAAATCATTTGCGGCAAGAGGCAAATAGTTTTAAAGACTCCGAGTGGTGAATCGCTTACCATTCGAGGAGATACGCAGTACGGGTTACCCGAGGACGTATCTATGCTCAAAGCTTCAAGGTGTTTGAACAGAGGCTGCGTAATTTACATGGCTCAGGTGATAATTGAAGAACCAAAGCCGAAGATCGAGGATCTTCCTGTCATTTCTGAATACCCCGAGGTTTTTCCCGAAGAACTACCTGGGTTGCCGCCAGATAGACAAGTGGAGTTCAGAATTGACATCATTCCTGGAGCAGCTCCGATAGCAAGAGCACCTTACAGATTAGCTCCGACGGAAATGAAAGAACTGAGGACCCAGTTGGATGAACTGCTGGCGAAAGGTTTTATCAGACCTAGTTCATCTCCCTGGGGAGCTCCTGTCCTATTTGTAAAGAAGAAGGACGGATCGATGCGGTTGTGCATCGACTACCGAGAGCTGAATAAAGTTACCATAAAGAACAGATATCCTTTGCCAAGGATCGATGATCTGTTCGATCAGCTGCAAGGAGCGAGCTACTTCTCAAAGATCGACTTAAGGTCGGGCTATCATCAACTAAGGGTCAGAGATGAAGATGTACATAAGACAGCATTTAGGACTCGCTATGGTCATTACGAGTTCCTAGTGATGCCTTTTGGGCTCACAAATGCACCGGCTGCGTTCATGGATCTCATGAATCGCGTTTGCAAGCCGTACTTGGACAAATTCGTCATAGTCTTCATCGACGATATCCTTATCTATTCCAAGAGCCAAGCTGACCACGAGAAGCATCTCCGTTGCATTCTCGAGTTACTACAACGTGAGAAACTCTACGCCAAATTCTCGAAATGTGAATTCTGGCTAAGAGAGGTTCAGTTTTTAGGACACGTTGTGAGTGAGCGTGGTATCCAAGTGGATCCCGCTAAGGTAGAGGCGGTTATGAACTCGCAAGAGCCAAAGACGCCTACCGAGATTCGTAGTTTCCTGGGATTGGCAGGATACTACCGAAGGTTTATTGAGAACTTTTCGAGGATTGCTGCGCCCTTGACTTCCTTGACCAAGAAGAAAGAAAAGTACATTTGGGGCCCAAAGCAGCAAGAGTCCTTCGAAATACTGAAGCAAAAGCTAAGCAACGCACCTGTGCTGACATTACCAGAAGGTACAGATGAATTCGTAGTTTACTGCGATGCATCACACACGGGCATGGGGTGTGTGCTTATGCAGAAGGGCAAGGTGATTGCCTATGCTTCAAGGCAATTAAAGGTGCATGAAAAGAATTACACCACCCATGATTTCGAGTTGGGTGCCGTTGTATTTGCACTGAAGTTGTGGAGGCATTACCTTTATGGTATTAAATTTGTGATTTATTCTGATCACAAAAGCCTCCAGCACCTGTTCAACCAGAAAGAGTTGAACCTGAGGCAACGCCGTTGGATGGAAACCCTGAATGATTATGACTGTGAAATCAGGTACCATCCCGGCAAGGCGAATGTGGTCGCCGATGCCTTGAGCAGAAAAGAAAGGGTAAAACCCATTCGAATCAATGCCAAGAGCATTGAAGTAAAGAACAACTTAATTGAAAGGATACTAGCTGCACAGCGAGAGGCTGTGCTGGAAGCTAACTATCCTAATGAAAAGCTGGGAGTAACTGAGGAGCAGTTGACTCTTAGCAAGGATGGAATTCTTAGATTGAACGGACGTATATGGGTTCCGATTTATGGAGGACTACGAGATGTTGTTCTCCAGGAAGCCCATAGTTCCAAATACTCAGTTCATCCTGGTGCTGACAAGATGTACCAAGACTTAAAGGCAAATTATTGGTGGATAGGCTTGAAAAAGTCTGTAGCCGCCCACGTAGCAAAGTGCTTGACTTGTGCTCAAGTCAAAGCCGAGCACCAAAAGCCGTCTGGCTTGCTACAACAGCCTGAACTTCCCGAGTGGAAGTGGGAATGCGTAACTATGGACTTCATAACCAAGTTACCCAAAACCAGGAAAGGAAACGATACAATATGGGTCATAGTCGATAGGCTGACTAAATCAGCTCATTTCCTACCCATCAAGGAGACATATAGCTCTGATATGCTAGCCCAACTTTATGTTGATAAGATTGTAGCCTTACACGGCATACCTGTGTCTATTATCTCCGACAGGGATACTAGATACACGTCTCATTTCTGGAAGAGTTTCCAGCAATCTTTGGGCACGCGTTTAAACTTTAGTACGGCTTACCACCCACAGACGGACGGTCAAAGTGAGCGTACTATCCAAACGCTAGAGGACATGCTTCGTGCATGTGCGATCGATTTAGGTGGTAACTGGGATAAAAACCTACCCCTGATCGAATTCTCCTACAATAATAGCTACCACACCAGCATAAAGGCTGCGCCTTTTGAGGCACTATACGGTAGGAAATGTAGATCGCCTGTTTGTTGGGCGGAAGTAGGAGAGGTCCAATTATCAGGACCAGAGATTGTTTTCCAGACAACGGACAAGATTGTCCAGATCCGGGAACGTCTCAAGGCTGCCCGCGATAGGCAGAACAGCTACGCTGATCCAAAACGTAAGGATCTTCACTTCGAAGTAGGTGAAAAAGTGTTGCTTAAGGTATCACCCTGGAAGGGGGTGATGCGTTTCGGTAAGAAAGGCAAATTGAGTCCGAGATACATAGGACCTTTTGAGGTCATTGAACGGGTCGGATCAGTTGCCTATAAGTTGAACTTGCCTGAAGAGCTCAATGGAATTCACAATGTGTTCCACATCTGCAATCTCAAAAAGTGCTTCGCCGATGAATCATTGGTGATCCCACACACAGATGTGCATATAGATGAGAGCTTAAAGTTTATAGAAAAACCTTTGTCGATTGAAGATCGACAGGTAAAGAAGCTTCGCAGAAAACACGTACCGATTGTAAAAGTCAAATGGGATGCTCGTAGAGGTCCTGAATATACGTGGGAAGTCGAGGCTACAATGAAAGAAAAATACCCCTATTTATTTGAGTAAATCTCGGGTCGAGATTTATTTTAAGGGGGTGAGGATGTAACACCTCGAATTTTTGTGTCCAATGATGTGTTAACACGTGTCATTTGATTACACGTGGCATCCATAATAAATAAAGGACTAATTTTGACAAACCTTGAAAGTATATAAATTCGAGGGTTATAAATGTCAACAAGGGTAAATATACTGTATAATAACCCTAAATAAATGCTTGTACCTTCAAACGAATAAATCATAAATCGTACGGAAGCGAAACGCGGAAGAAAGTGAGAGATTACGAGCTACAAGGGTTAACTGTGTCAACATGTTTAATTATACCTCTGAGTGACCCTTTAACGTTCCCAAAGCTTCGTAACAGTATTATACGCTCACTAGAATATACTGTATAAATTCCGCGAAGTTCCGTTTTAAAACGAAAGAGTTATACTCGAATTCGTATGAGTAGGGTTAAAAGCGTCAACAGTGAAAGTTAAGGCTTTCCAAATAAATAATAAACTAACAAGGGACTTTATAATGCGGGTAAATAACACGAGGCCCCTATCGGTAAATAACCGAGGGCCAAACCGCAAAGTTACCCCTTCAAACCCGAAAGGTCAGGTAAATCATTACGAAAGATTTCGTTATTAATTACCGGATTCTGATAATCATTACAAAAGATTTTAAAAATCTGAAAAAACAGACCTCTCGCGACCCGCGTGAAGGTTAGGCTTAAGTGTAGGCGGGCCGCGAGCCTCCAAAATTACATGCCTGATATTTGAACTTTAGGCGACCCGCGTTAAAGTGCATGGGAACTTCCATGCGGGCCGCATTAGACGCCCAGATGCAGAATGCTTGTAACTACTTGCCTTTTGGAGCATTTGAACGACCAAACACCAATCAATGAGGCATGGGTGCCCCCTACTCGACCCATAGCTCTCAGGGACACCTACCCATCATCTCTGGACTATTGTGAGTGTTTGTAATGATCATAGGTGCTTGGCATTGGCTATAAATAGCCACCTTATGCACATAACATTCACAACATCAAAAACACACACCTCTGATCATTGCAAGAGCTCTCAAGTCCTTTTCTCTGCTCTATAAGCAAGAACACAACTTCTGTAAGTGATCTAACCCTTTGTGGTTTCACATTTCCATAGTTATAGCCTAAAAACACAACCGTCGTAACTAACGGTTGTCATTACAATAACTTGCAAATGGTTCAGTCTTATGACGAATCAAAAGTGGTTATGAGATGGTATTTATGTGGGTAATAAACCTCTAAAAAGGTTCCCCCTGATCACCACTCTAACTATGTCAAATATCGAGTCAAACGTGTGGTTAAAAAGTCAACAGAAAGCTATTTTAGCGATTTATGCATAATCTGTAATGTATATGTTATGGAACCTGTTTTGACAATCATAAAACATGATAATAAGTATATAAACTTGTTTGCGCTCGTTTGAATCGACCGTTTGCTATATTGAACTGGTTCGGAGCCGAATGTCGCAAAAGTTTGACTTTTGCTTTGACTTCAGTTCTGACCCGTTTTAGTGAGGTATAAATATAGCTTAGGACTCTCTTAGGACTAGGTTACATGATGGTACAAACCTCTGTGATCGGTTCATGAGTTACCCGAGTCTTTTGCGCATTTCCGTCATTCGCCTAAAAGTTGACCGTAACGGCCTTTCGAAAATAAAACGAGTATTTCAGACACGTGAACGAACCATAACCTTGCTTAGTAAATTATAAGCATGTCCGTAAAGTTTCACGTCAATCCGAGGTCTAGAATGGGAGATATGCTAATTAGCGCAATTTAAATAAACTTTAGTAATTAACGGCGCAAATAGCATAACGCCTATCTAAACCAAGATTTCGTCACCAAATCTTTTACCCACTGTTATAAATAAATATTTTGGGAATTTTAAAGATTTTTAATAATTTTTACCTTGCTCATAACCTGCGGTTATGGCTACGGTTCGGTAAATACCGAATATGCCCTTTTCGGCCAAAACATGAGTTCTACAAGGTCTTTTGACCCGATTCCAGTTGCTACTGGTTTTAAATAATAAATAAAGTATTTTAAGCTTTATAAGCTGTTCGGGAAACTCAGATTTCCTGTAGAACTCGAAAAGCCCTTTTAAAAGTCTTTAAAATGACCGAAAAGCCCCTACGGGGCATAATATTAACTTAAACTCGTTACGGGCGTCACGGAAGGTATCCTACTGATACCACAACCCATTTAAGGCATATTGACTTAGGAAATAAGCGTACGACTCTCATGGTTAACCGTTTCGCCTTTTGCGCGCACGGTTCGGCTTATGAAACTAGTTTTCATAAATTAGCCGATATGGGTCAAATTATATTATTTGAACCCCAAAATCCAGAGTGTGAACCATTAACCCATATAAAACAAGTCTCTGAACTTGTTGGGTCAGAATCACACTCCATTCTCGGTTTTCGCCTTTCACGCGATTAAACCATATCTATATATATCGGAACCAACCGGTCTAGGCTACGGCCATTATAACGACTCGTTAGGATTCTAAGAGGTTAATTAAAACCTTCGTTCCAGATTAGGAGCCCCAGTAAAAGCTATCGGTGATTTAATCCAATTAAGGAAATATACTTGCAAAGGTAAATACTTTAACTTATTTCCCCTATATGGGCTTGGGTTACGGTATATTAATACCGCTTGACTGAGCATTATATTCTTCCATCGCTTAGGTGGTTAATTAATTAATATGATCGGCTCATTTAAACAGTTTTGTTGCTTATAAGCCTTTGTGGGGTTTAATGACTGTTGTCCCGGATATCCTTGGCATCATTTTACGAAATGGCCACGACCATCGACATCCCGGTGTAGGCGTACACCCGGTATAAAGTGTCGACATTAAATTAAAAGACGTAGCCGTTGGTTTTTATACTACGGTTTTACGCAAACGTGGTGTGTCTATAAATCTTTAACCCGGCACGACCCGGGCTACTGAACGCATAAAAGAACATGTAAAACGTTCACAAGATTTTATTATAATTTTCCCAAGTTATAAAAGAGTTTGTGCCTTGTGCATTCAAATCAATTTTAATAAACATTTTCAAATGTGTCAGTTGAATGTATTTACTAGTGTAAACTGACGTATTTTCCCCAAAAAGATTAAGTGCAGGTACCTAAACGTAAATTGGCTGGTATTAGCTCCCTAGCGTCGTGATAAGTCTCGCAAGCTTGATTGCAGTATCTGATGGAACAATACTTTATGTTTATTTACGATCCGCTGTGGATTTATTCAACTTCTGTAATACATTTGATATTACAACCAGAGGTTGAAGTTTATATATTTATCTTTAAGCTTCCGCTGTGCATTATATAATTGTGTGGTTTGACTATATTGTTGCCAACATCGTCACGGTAATCCCCCACCGGGCCCACCGGTGAGACACGTGGAAATCGGGGTGTGACACGTGAAGCGTAAGCAATAACCTTGTCGCGCTGCATTAACACACATCCAAGACCCTGAATGGATGCATCACAATAAACCACGAAATCGTCCGTGCCCTCTGGCAATGAGAGAATAGGTGCGCTGAAAAGCCTATCCTTTAGGTGCTGAAAAGCAGTCTCCTGGGGTTCTCCCCAGCGATAGGTGACACCCTTCTGTGTCAGTAGCGTAAGCGGCTGAGCAATCTTTGAAAAGTCTTTAATAAACCGTCTGTAGTAACCCGCCAAACCCAAGAATTGGCGTATTTCCGTTGGCGTACGTGGTGCAGGCCAGTTTCTGATCGAGTCTACCTTGGATGGATCGACATGAATCCCATCCTTGTTCACTACATGGCCTAAGAAGTGGACTTCACGAAGCCAGAAGTCGCATTTTGAAAATTTAGCATACAGTTGTTCCTTCCGTAGGAGTTCCAGAATAAGGCGTAGATGCTGCTCGTGTTCCTCCTGACTCTTGGAGTAGATCAGAATGTCGTCGATGAAGACAATGACGAACTTGTCAAGATAGGGTTTGCACACCCTGTTCATAAGGTCCATAAATACGGCAGGCGCGTTCGTTAGCCCGAACGGCATGACAAGAAACTCGTAGTGGCCATAACGAGTTCTGAATGCGGTTTTAGAGACGTCCTCACCCCGGACTCTCAGCTGATGATACCCTGACCTCAGGTCAATCTTCGAATAGAAGCACGACCCTTGCAACTGGTCGAATAAGTCGTCTATGCGTGGTAGAGGATAACGGTTCTTCACCGTTACCTTGTTGAGTTCGCGGTAGTCTATGCACATCCTGAAGGTACCGTCCTTCTTTTTCACAAATAACACTGGAGCTCCCCAAGGCGAAGAGCTTGGACGAATGAAGCCCTTTTCCAAGAGCTCTTGTAGCTGCTTCGACAGTTCCTCCAATTCCGATGGAGCTAGACGATATGGTGCGAGCTATGGGTGCTGCTCCTGGAGCGAGCTCGATTTGAAATTCGACCTGACGGTGAGGCGGTAAGCCAGGTAAGTCTTCAGGAAACACCTGAAGGTAGTCGCGTACTACTGGAATATCCTCCAGTTTCTTTTCCTTCACTGATGCATCTGAAACGAGTGCCAAGATTGCAGTGTGACCCTTTCGCAGACACTTCTGAGCCTTCAAGAAAGAGATGATGCCAACCACAGCACCACTATTGTCGCCTTGAACTTCGAGAGGTTCTTGACCAGAACGTGGAATGCGAATAATCTTCTCGCTGCACAAGATCTCTGCCTGATGTTGGGATAACCAATCCATCCCTATAACGATATCGAAACTTCCCAAGACTATGGGAATAAGGTCGATGGAGAAAGCTTGACCGGCTAAGACAATACTACAACCCCTGACTATTTGCGTGGCTTCTAAACTCTTACCATTTGCTAGTTCTATGACGTGTTTGGTGTTTAGGGGTGTTGATGTACGTTTTAACAATTTACTAGCTTTCACAGAAATATAACTTGTATCCGCACCCGAATCAAATAAAACAGTACACATAAATATCGTCGAGGAGAAACTTACCCATAACCACATTGGGATCGTTCATTGCGTCTCCTCGCCCTAACACGAAAGCTCGACCCCTTGCCTCGTTGCCATTGTTATTGTTGTTTCCCCCGTTGTTGTTGTTCTCGTTGCCCTGGTTATTGTTGTTGCGATTCTGGTTCTGGTTCAGTTGAGGACAGTCGCATTTGAAATGACCCTCAGCCCCACACTGGAAGCATCCCCGGTTTCCACGTTGTGGCTGCTGCTGCTGCTGCGGGTTCTGTGGAGCTGGTTGTTGCGGTTGCTGGTTCTGATTTGCAGGCCGTGGGCTCCTACAGTCTTTGGCCTCGTGACCCATCTTGAGACATCTTTGACAACGACCCTTGTTGCACTGGCCGCTGTGATGTCTGTTGCAGTTGTGACACTTGGGGTGAAACCCTTGATACCTTCTCTGTCTATGACCACCAGAGGATTGCTGACTAGGACTCTGGTAGTGGTCAGTCTTCTGCGGCTGAGCTTGAGATTGAACTGTTGCTGAACCTTTGCTAGAATCCCCATCCCACTTTCTTTTGTTGTCACTGGGTGTAGTGGGGGTAGCGGCTGAAGTGGTAGCACTGATGCGTTTGGGCAACTTGTTTTGTTCCACCGCCTGATCCGTGAGGCGATGAGCAAGACGCTGAATGTCTTGGATATTGTCGAGGTTTGCCGATGTAACATGGCTCTGAATCTCTGAGGCTAGACCCTTGAGGTACAATTCGATACGCTTGATCGGGGGGTCCACCATAGTTGGGCACAAGATGGCCAGTTCGTTCGATCGCTTCGTGTAAGCTTCTATCTCTGACCCCGTCATCTTCAAGTGATAAAACTCATTCTCAAACTTGTGGATATCATCCCTTGTGCAGTACTCACGCTTGATAAGTTCCTTGAATTCGTTCCAGGGTGTGGCGTTAGCAGCTGCCAACCCTAAGATCTGAACTTGGGCGTTCCACCAAGTTAGTGCTATTCCTTCTAGCGTGCCCGTGGCGTATTTCACCCTGCGAGCCTCAGGACATTCACACATCTCGAACACAGACTCGAGCTTTTCAAACCAGTGGAGGAGTCCCACTGCCCCCTCTGTGCCGCTGAAAGTACTTGGACGACAGTCCATGAAGTTCTTAAAGGTGCAAACTTGCTGCTGCGCTGGTTGACCTGCTTGAGCAGCTGCAAGTGCCGCAGCAACTTGAGCTTGAACGAGAGCCTCTAGCTGGGCTTGAGTCATGTTAATTCATCCAGACATGATCTTCATTGTAAATGTAATGTAAGTGAGAGTGGTTCGCGAGTAGGGCGATGATAGAAAAGCGTAAGCACGTAGGTGTTCTCATGTAATAAAGTCATGTGTATCTAAGCGTAATGCGAGCAAAGTTCTAAGCAGTTCTAGCAAACAGGCAATAAACATAAACCTTATTACCTAGGATGTCAAGTCTTGCACGTGGAGCGAAGCGTCGTTGTGGATCGTTGAGAGCACTGTTCTGGTTATAGTCTGGTTTTAATAAAAAAAAACGTTTTCCCCATATTAAAACCAAGTTCTCTATAACCAATGGCTCTGATACCAATCTGTCACACCCCCAAATCCACCTGCGGAGTATCACCGCTTGGGAGCGTGACTGACCAGGATCAAGCCACCAATCATATTGAACATGTAAATATATAGTAAAAGTTATCCATCAATACGAAAGGTGTTTATCAAAACCAACATAGTTAAGTATAGCGGAAGCATTAATGTAACAACCCAATCATAAGTATTAATGTCAGAAATGACATAAGTAATCACGATCCATTTGCCCACAACGACCTGCTCCTCCTTGTGCAAGCTCCATAACGTACCTAAGGTCTTGCAAGGCATGCAGCAGATAATCAACAACTAGTTGAGCGAGTTCACAGAAAGTAAGTTCATAACAGTAATGCGTAAGTTCATCTAGTGGGGGCTTCCCATGCAAGTATATATTACTGGTGGGGGGGGGGATTCCCACATTTATCCTTAATAATGGGGGCTTCCCATTATGGTACTTACTAGACTATTTGCAACCATGTGTTCTTCTTAAACCGAGAACAGGAATACGTACTAGGTCACGCAGGATTTACGTGAGTGCCCTTCCCCGAGGACAGTGGTACGCGTGGGGTTTACGCAGGATTTACGTAAGTGTCCTTCCGACCCGGAAGACAGTAATGGGTGTTAGGTTACGCAGGATTTACGTAAGTGTCCTCCCGACCCGGGAGACAATGGTAGATACTAGTTTACGTAGGTTTTACGTAAGTGTCCTGACTATCCTGAGGACGATGGTCTTTAGTCTAGTGATTGCGTAAGTACGAGTAATCATTCCATATCAAACATTCCAACCCAATTCCCAATCCGGGAATCCCATGCCTTGGCTGTGTGAACTCACCTTGGGTTGCTCGGCAGATACACAAAAGAGAGGGTTCTTGAACTAACAGTGGTCAACCACGTCCTAGCAGGGTTACCATACAAGTCAGGTTTTGACTTCAAGTTATGCACGTATAAGTCATGGTAAACACGTAATTATCATGGCAACACGAAATCAGTCAAATACACTTTAACAGTTGATAATGTATGCAAGACTTGGACTCGCACAAGTCCAATATCCTTGTGCGGTCCACTCGGCCCAATTAGTATAACAATCCAAAAACATTTCGGCCCAATTAATCAGCGCCTAAGACTTGTGCGACCCGGGCAACTTGTACGATCCGGGTAGCTTGTGCGAACCCTTTGGGTTGTGCGATCCAGACCAGACCAGCCCAACCCAACATAACACCCGGCCCAACAGTTAACAAATATAATACTTGTGCGGTCCAGCTGCTTACCCAGCCCAAGGCTACGGCCCAATAATTACCCTTAGGCATTGTGCGATCCTAGTGGGTTGTGCGGTCGGTCTTTGGGCTTGAGGCCCAACAGCAGTTCATTATCATACACAGCCCAATGGATGATATACTTGTGCGATTCGGTTGGGCTTGTACGGTTGGGGACCCTTGTGCGCTCCGAACCTGTTGTGCTATTGGACCTCTTGTGCGACCAAGAGATCTTGCACGGTTGGAGCTTGTGCGGTGGTTTAAATCTTCCGAATATCATGCAATTGGTTACGGCCATACATCTTGTCAATCAATTACAATGTTTCCATACTTGCACAAAATCAATTAACAACTAATAATTTGCATCTTATCGATCAAACAAGGGCTTTACAGCCGATTACATAACCCTAATCCAAGCATGAACACTAATCTATCAAGAACATAAACAACCATCCTAACACTAAAGCATATCAATATGATCCGATTTCATGAACATCCAACCAGTTTATATGTTTAATCTTAAACACCAACATGAAAACCGACCCACAACAATCAGTAACATATCCGATTGGCTAGATCATATATCAAACACGCACACACAAGCCGATTCTAAGAACACTAACTCAATGATTAATCACACAACATCACTAAAATCATAAGATAATACATGCAATCAACATACTAACAATTATACGTTCATAGTAGTGCACTAACCGGTTACGAGTAGGAAAGGATGATCCGAGTACAAAAGTCTTCGGTGGCCGTCGGTTTGAGAAGAGAGAAGAGAGAGCTAGGGTTTCTAGTGTGTTATGATTTTTGATCAAAGTGAGGGATGGTTACTACCCCTAGTATTATGTGAACAACAAGAGTGGGCCGGCACATCATGGCTGCCCCCTTTGGTCTGAATACAAAGGACACGGCCTTTAGTGGGCTTGTGCTAATGGTCCGCATGCAAGTGTAAAGCCCAAATGGCTTGTGCGGCTGTGTGTAGTGTTGTGCGCTCGGTTCTTGTAACATTCACATAACATAGCATACACACATAATGCACATAATAACATATCACAATGTCATAACATTCAATAAGTCAATCAAGTTCACATGTTCACATACGTTACATTCATTACAAAGACGGGTTCGAAATACGAGTTGTCACAGATGCGTCACAATATACCACAAAATCATCCGTGCCCTTTGGCAATGAGAGAATAGGTGCGCTGCATAGTCTATCCTTCAGGTACTGAAAAGCCGTTTCTTGTGTATTAACCCAACGATAGGTAACACCTTTCTGTGTCAGCATGGTAAGTGGTTGTGCGATCTTGGAGAAGTCTTTGATGAATCGTCTGTAGTACCCTGCCAAACCCAAGAATTCGCGTATTTCCGTTGGTGTACGCGGTGCAGGCCAGTTCCGTATCGAATCTACCTTGGATGGATCGACATGAATCCCATCCCTGTTCACCACATGGCCTAAGAAGTGGACTTCACGAAGCCAGAAGTCGCATTTTGAGAACTTGGCGTACAGTTGTTCCTTTCGAAGTAGTTCCAAGATAAGACGTAAGTGCTGCTCGTGTTCCTCCTGACTCTTGGAGTAGATCAGAATGTCGTCAATGAAAACGATGACGAACTTGTCAAGATAGGGTTTGCACACCCTGTTCATAAGATCCATGAAAACTGCAGGCGCGTTCGTAAGCCCAAATGGCATGACTAGAAACTCGTAATGGCCGTAGCGAGTTCTGAATGCTGTCTTGGAGACGTCCTCATCCCGGACTCTCAGCTGATGGTAACCGGACCTAAGGTCAATCTTGGAGTAGTAGCTCGACCCTTGCAACTGGTCGAATAAGTCGTCGATACGAGGAAGTGGATAGCGGTTCTTCACTGTGACCTTGTTCAGTTCGCGGTAATCTATACACATCCTGAAAGTGCCATCCTTCTTTTTCACGAATAATACTGGAGCTCCCCAAGGCGAAGAGCTTGGACGAATGAAGCCCTTATCCAAGAGCTCTTGTAGTTGCTTTGAAAGTTCTTCCAGTTCAGTTGGAGCTAAACGATACGGTGCGCGAGCTATAGGCGCTGCTCCTGGAGCTAGCTCGACTTGAAACTCGACCTGACGATGAGGCGGTAGACCAGGTAAATCTTCAGGAAACACTTGAGGAAAATCACGTACCACTGGGATATCCTCTATTCTTTTCTCTTTCGTAGTTGCATCAGTAACTAGTGCCAAAATGGCAGTGTGACCCTTTCGTAAACATTTCTGAGCCTTCAAGAAAGAGATGATGCCAACTACAGCACCACTCTTGTCGCCTTGAACTTCGAGAGGTTCTTTACCAGTGCGGGGAATACAAATGATCTTCTCCTTACATAGGATCTCTGCTTGCTGCTTGGATAACCAATCCATGCCAATGACGATGTCGAAACTACCCAGAACTATAGGAATGAGGTCGATGGAGAAAGTCTGACCAGCGGGGATAAGATTACAACCCTGAACTATATGTGTGGCCTCTAGACTTTTACCATTAGCTAACTCTACGACATGTTTGGTGTTTAGGGGAGTTGGTGCACGTTTTAACATTTGGCTAACTTTCAATGACACGTAACTTGTATCCGCACCCGAATCAAACAATACAGTAACATAAAAGTCGTCAAGAAGGAACTTACCCATGACTACGTTGGGATCATTTCTCGCTTCACCCTGCCCCAACACAAATACACGACCCCTTGCTTCATTGCCGTTGTTGTTCCCACCATTGTTGTTGTTGTTGCCATTTCCCTGATTGTTGTTATTGTTGTTGTTGTTGTGGTTCTGGTTCCTGTTTAGCTGAGGACAGTGCCTTTTGAAATGACCTTCTGCACCACAATGAAAACATCCCCTGTTGCCCTGTTACTGATTCTGCTGTGCTGGTGGCTGCTGCTGATTCTGATTCGCAGGCCGAGGGCTCCTACAATCCTTGGCCTCATGACCCATCTTGAGGCATCTTTGACAGTGACCCTTGTTACACTGGCCACTGTGGTGTCTGTTGCAGTTGTTGCACTTTGGGAGGTTCCCTCGATATCCACCCTGCCTGTGGCTACCTGAAGAGTGCTGACTGGGACTCTGATAGCTGTCAGTGTTTCGCTGCTGAACCTGTGACTGAACTGAAGCTGATCCCTTACTGGAATCCCCATCCCATTTTCTCTTGTTGTCACTGGGAGTAGCAAGTGTAGTAGCAGTGGTAGCGGTAGCAGTAGCGCTGATACGTTTAGGCAGCCGGTTCTGTTCCACTGCCTGGTCTGTGAGACGATGAGCGAGGCGTTGAATAGCCTGGATGTTGTCAAGATTAGCCGATGTCACATGGCTCTAGATTTCTGGCGCTAACCCATTGAGATACAACTCAATGTGCTTGATTGGAGGGTCCACCATAGTTGGACACAGCACGGCCAGTTCGTTTGACCTCTTGGTATAAGCTTCAATCTCTGACCCAGTCATTTTCAGATGGTACAACTCATCTTCCAACTTGTGAATGTCTTCCCGTGTGCAGTATTCCCTTTTGATCAGTTCCTTGAAATCATTCCAAGGGGTGGCGTTAGCAGCTGCCAACCCTAAAATCTGCACTTGCGCGTTCCACCAAGTTAGCGCAATTCCCTCTAAAGTACCAGTGGCATATTTCACCCTGCGAGCCTCAGGGCATTCACACATTTCGAACACAGACTCGAGCTTTTTGAACCAATGGAGGAGTCCAACCGCTCCTTCAGTGCCACTAAACGTGCTTGGATGACAGTCCATGAAGTTCTTGAAAGTACAGACGGGTTGTGGGGCGTGTTGGCCTATTGTGTACAAATAGGACAAAGTTAAACACAAGAGTTAATGTAGGATCTAAAGATCCTAGTGTGAATCACATCCGCAGGGTATACTACCTGCTTGTGCAGCTGCAAGTGCCGCAACAACTTGTTCATTGATAAGAGCCGTCAACTGGGCTTGAGTCATGTTAATGCGTCTAGCCATTGTTCTTCATAGTAAAAGTAGTGTAAGTGAGAATGGTTCGCAAGTAGTGCGATGACAGAAGAGTGTAAGCACACGAGTGTTCTCAAGCAATAACAAATAGTGAGCAAGGTAATTTAAGCATACTACGAGCAAAGTTCTATGCAATTCTAGCATGTAGGCAATAAACATAAACCTTATTACCTAGGAGGTTGAGTCTTGCACGTGGAGCGAGGAGTCGTTGTGGATCGTTGAGAGCACTGTTCTGGTTATAGTCTGGTTTTAATAAAAACGTTTTTCCCATATTAAAACCAAGTTCTCTATAACCAATGGCTCTGATACCAATCTATCACACCCCCAAAATCCACCTGCGGAGTATCACGGCTTGGGAGCGTGACTGACCAGGATCAAGCCACCAATCATATTGAACATGTAATTAATATATAAAAGTAAATGCCATTCAACCACCAATATGAAAGGTGTTCAAAACATAAGTATGTTATCAATGTTTAGCGGAAGCGTATAAATAAAACCCAACATAAATAAGTATGAAATGTCAAAAGTGTTTAACGAAACAATCACGATCCAAGCCCACAACGACCAGCTCCTCCCTGTGCAAGCTCCATGTACCTAACGACCTGCAAGGCATGTAACAGAGGATCAACAACTAGTTGAGCGAGTTCACAGAAAGTAAATGCGTAATAGTAAGTTCGTTTGTAACATGTGGCTCTACTGGGCCGATAGTACGTTCTATTGGTGGGGGCTTCCCATGTTGTATATCCACTAGACTATTCGTAACCATAAGTGTTCTACATATCCCGAGAACAGTAATACGTACAAGTTTACGTAGGTTTTACGTAAGTATCCTTCACAACCGAGGATAGGGGTACGCGGGGGTTTACGTAGGTTTTACATAAGTGCCTGACACAACCGAGGCAGTAGTAAGTATAAGTTCATGTAGGTTTTACGTGAGTGTCCTTCGCAACCTGAGGACAGTGATTAGTACAAGTATACGTAGGTTTTACGTATGTGTCCTGCACAACCGAGGACGATGGTATGGTAGTCTAGTAACAGTGTATGTACGAATGTATTCAATCTCATTCCTTTAATCCCATTCCCAAGCCCTGGGAATCCCATGAATTAGAAAGAGTGTGAACTCACCTTGGTTTGCTCGGTATGTTATTGCTTCTAGGGTTAATTAAATGTCTAAGTCCGTTACACACGACCTAGGATACATTGCACATGATTCGATGTAAGGATTACATTCAATTAGGGTTTACAAGTCCTTGATATACAAGCAATTGTGTTATGTGTGTTCATTGTGTACAGAATGATATGAGGTGATTGTCCACACATACAGGATCATACAGTTGCATTCAGTAGCATACAATCATATACAGAATCATACAGTAAGCTTAAACACTGATGTTTGTCATAAGCATATATCATATGTGGTATTCTGACTAGTAGCATGCATATCAGGGTGACAATCATGCTTAATTCACAAAGGTTTAACAACACAGCACAACAGAAGGTCAGACAACATTCCAGGGCAACAAAACTCGGACCAAGGGGGGGTTTCCTGGCTTAAAAACTCGGACCCTTAGTCCCTTGGTTAAAATTCGGACCCCTCCCTACATGTATAAAACTCTGACTTCCATTCCTTCCCTAGGATAAAACTTGGACTTTCTTCCCTAGGATAAAACTTGGACTTTCTTCCCTAGGATAAAACTTGGACTTTCTTCCCTAGGATAAAACATGGACTTTCTTCCCTAGGATAAAACTTGGACTTTCTTCCCTAGGATAAAACTTGGACTTTCTTCCCTAGGATAAAACTTGGACTTTCTTCCCTAGGATAAAACTTGGACTTTCTTCCCTAGGATAAAACTTGGACTATCAATTAGGGTTACAAAACTTTGACTATGATTTTCATAAAAGTCAGACTCTTGTTAGGTATAAAGTTCAGACTAAGCATATTGTTACAAAACTCAGACAAACACCAAACTCTGACCTTTGTGACTTCACAAAGCCCTGACTGTTAACAACGAGTTTCAACATACATGATTTCCACAGCCATTTCACATAATCAAAGCAACAGTTACATTCTAACATTCATACGACCAAAACCCTAATTCATACTTTCATAATCCAGAATCAAATCAATCATCAATAGTTTTGACAAATCAATCATCTAAATCATCAGGCAATGATTACACAACAATCAACATCAATTCACAATAATCAGAATTCAATAACACAGAATCATTACATATGGAACTAGGGTTTACATGAATCACATAATCAAGAATCAGTGACAACAAACAATGATTAACAATTACCTTGAATTGAGTCTAAATAGATTGAAAGATCAAGATTGATGCAGAAGACTTGTGCCAATGATGGAGATGATGATTGCCAGAGAAGATCAGAGAAGTGGAAGTACGTGTTTTGTTTTTGTGTGGTGATTAGTGAATGATTAGGGTTAAGAATCACTAGGATTTCACTAATTACTCTATGCATCCCTAAGTATCATATTTTACATAAGTACACCATCACAAAATAATTCACAGTTTCACCACCAAGTTCACACATTTGACAAATCTTTCATAATTAACACATAACCATGCTCAAATACAATATACTTAACTGAATCAAAACGTTACAGTTTCACAGTAAAATAATTGTGCAATAAATGCGAAATTGCAATCTTGGAAACTCGAGTTGTCACATAACACACTCATATTATACAGAGTATTGACTAAATGGTCCTGGACACTTTCCTAAGTGTTGGAATTAATTTCGTTACAAAAAGCTGCACAAAAGACGCTATACGGGACAATTAAACGCTTTAACGGAACGATACGAAACCGAACAACCAGACATTACCCGAGACACGAGAATATTGTCAGAAATATTATTTTATCATTTTAAATTATTTATGGTCACAAAAATCCCTATACACCATGTAAATATGTCATACACTTACTACTTTAGAAAATACCCTAAACCTTCCAAATAATCACCTACTTATAATAAAAACTTACACTTAACCCCCCCCCTTCTCAAATTTTCGGCCCACATATGGGACCCACCCATAATCATCACTAAATCCCAATGAAATATTCCTTTTTAATGTGATTGGACCTCCTTATGTGTTGATCTTGCCAAGAAATATCCATGATGACACTAGGTTGGGCTATGAGATTCATCTCATCATTTCATCTTCTCTACAAGTTCACTCCACCATTTTATCACTCTCTCTCCCTCCCTCTTGGCTGCCCATATCCGCCACCACCACCATCACACCAACACTCACTCATTTGATTCACTATCAAGTCCAAAACAAGTGTTAGAAGGAGTCTTTTGAAGCTTGGAGCTTGGGATCTTGAAGAAATATCACCCCTTGCATTCTCACGCCATTTTCATCATCATTTTCTGTTCACAAGTTCATCCCTAGCCCTTGTGCTAGTTGTAAGTCTTCGATTTAACTCTTGAATCACTTCTACGTCGATTGTTCGAAACATTGTTGTTTGAAGCTTAAAATAAGAACACAAAGAGAAAGTGAACAAGGAACCTAAACACAAACTTATATAATGATAAAATCTGGATGGATTATGTTGGCATAAGTATGCATGTTGTTTGATCATTAATTTCTCGATAAACCCGTTGTTAGAACAATCGTTTATGCGTTTTTAGTCACTTCTACAATGTAAACAGCTTGCTGAGTTGAATTTCCAGCCAAATTCAACAGGCTGTAACGGGACCATTTTTAAACGAAAAACTGATTTTCTGAAGCCTAAAATCTGCATTTTGGAATAACTAAACAAATGGCACTAGAATCGTAATTTTTCGAGACCGTTTACTATTTTTAAAAGACTATTTTTGGACAGCAGCTCAAGCTGCATTTTTACTGCAGAAAAAGTGTGTTGTTTTCGAAGTCATAACCTGAAACCTGAGTGAAACCGACTCATGGAATTTTTACAGTAGATGGACACCATTGTCAGGACGACCCTCCAACTGGAATTTCGTCAAACGGACTTACGGTTAATTTTTAGTGAATATTTCCGTAAACTGCAATCAGAAAGCAACAAATCTGATTGCAGTCGGGAAAATGATTTTTTATAAAATATGGGTAACGAACTGGACTTTGATATTTTTACACAATAAATTTTGGAACATATAGAACCTTCTGCAAAAATTTGAGAATTTTTGGAAAAGGGTAACTATTTTATAAAAATCCTCGAAAACAGTCCGGTTTTGAGTAATGAAGCTGAAATAAAGTATGTAACGTTTCGTTTGTCGATATGTGGGTTTGGTTATTGAAAAATGAACTATTGAGTATATGTAAAAGAAAATGATATGCTATTAAAGCATGGACACCTCTATTTACAAAAGATACTATGGCGAAATTTTCCAAAAAATCCTAACACTTAGTAAATATTTTCGGGACAAGCGTTACTAGTATATTCTAGACAAAGTTTTTTTGAAGCATAAAACTCGCCATAATTTTTATAACAAAATACGGAATATTGGGGGTTGGTTTCATACATGAATATGGTTAAATATATATTTCCGGCATCCCATCCTTTGGAAGGAAACGTGTATATAAGATACTTTAGAAGTATTGATACTAGAATATGGAACAAACAAATATTCCAACACGACATATGATTAAGTTGAAATACTAATTATTTTGACAAATAATTATCACACGAAATAATATAAGAAACGTAACCCAAAGACATAAATACTAAGACAAGGCACGACCCGTTCGTCTAATAGACGTTAGACCAATGTAGGTAGTCGTGTTCGCTGAGGAGATTTGGGTTACGAGTACCGAAGACGCAATATTGTGAGTTCATGTCCCCCTTTTCTCTTTAACTGTTTTCAGTTTTATACTTCGGGGGTGAAATACATGTTACAAACATTTACAGACATTTATTTACATGGTATGGTTAGCTTAAGGAGGGTTTTTAATACGCGAACATGTGAGTGGTGGGCATGACACTTAAGGCCATTAATCCTCGTTGTAGGACCGAGGTACATTAGTGATAGATCTATTTGGGTGTAGCGAGCCCCACTCCTGAGTCCGCTGAGTGGACCATGAGTTGACTAAGTGCCCGACGCACAAATCCGCTAGGGTTGAGTCTTCCTGCATCACTTCACACTTATCATTGGCTTTGCAACCCAATGATGGTTTTTCCTAATTGCTACATACCAGGGATTTTCTTACATACAGACATTTTTACAAAGGTTTATACATACTTACTTACACATGAACTCGCTCAACTTTTGTTGATTTTTCAAACTACATGTATTTCAGGGAACTAGTAAATGGATCTGGCGGGCGTTGGAGTTTTTAAGCTGCGTGGTGAACAAAGATGTCATCCAAGTCATTAGGGCTTAGGAGGTGTATCTTAATCCTGGACGAGATACGTGGTCCTAAACTCGGGGTTGTTTTAAAAATCTTTTGTTGAGTCTTTTTGAACTCCTTAAAACATGTTATGGTTGGTAACTTGAAATTGGTCTCGTCATTTCAGACAATTATGTTGTACTACTTTTAAACTTAAATTAATGGATGTACATCTACTAGTTTTATCATATAATGTTGTTATGATCATATGCAATGGTATTAAGAAGTCACACCAATAATCACGCTTCCGCAAAAGTCAGGGTGTGACAGCTTGGTATCAGAGCCTCGATCGTAGCGAACTAGGATTCATTCTCGAGACTACGATCAATAGGGCTCTCACGAAAACGCTTTTACAAACATGTTTTACATTGCATACACAAAACGCCCAGATCCAGGGAACAAACATTTTTCAAACATAAGGCACAAATACACATTCCAAAATATATGTTTATAATTCAGCCTTAGAGGCTGAGGGAGGTTCAGTCTTAGAGACTGAGGGATTCAATCATAGAGATTGAGGGTGGTTCAGCCTTAGAGGCTGGGGAGGTTCAGTCTTAGAGACTGAGTGGTTCAATCTTAGAGAGTGGGGAGGTTCAGTCTTAGAGACTGAGGGGTTCAATCTTAGAGATTGGGGAGGTTCAGTCTTAGAGACTGAACGGGAGGTTTGGTCTTAGAGACCAGGGATTTAGTCTTAGAGACTGGGAGGTTTGGTCTTAGAGACCAGGGATTTAGTCCTAGAGACTGGGAAAGTTGGTCTTAGAGATCAGGGAGTTGGTCTTAGAGACAAGGGAGTTAGTCTGAGAGACTTGGGAGTTCAGTCTAAGAGACTGGGTGGGATAGTCTAGGGAAGACTAGGATGATTACTTGCTTACATTGTTATCACATACATGCTTAATTGCTGATTATTGATAAACGTGCACATGTGGAAACTGTTTGCATATGCTAACTGATAGTAATTACTATGGAAATACATACTATGACTACCATGCACCGATACACATGTCGCCTTGATCAAAAAGCGGGTTGTCAAACATTGATGACCCTATGGCCGCCGCCACAAATAATGAGACTGCACTTGCTGTGGAGATATTTACGTCAGATACTGAGAGGGATCCTGATATGCTGACCAAGGGCAAGGACGACTTACAACAGCCCGCGCTACCAGATTTTGGGATGATTTATCCTTGCTGAAGGCTTCTCCGACAAGAATCCTCCTATTACTCTTGTTTCAGTCCATGACCACTTCATCACTGGTCACCCCGATGGTGAACACACCATGGTTTCGAACCTCGACAATACGCCCCCTGTGGACATTCCTTCCGAAGGTAGGCTACTCGACGAATAGCCGATGACGTCGACATGACTATTGATGGTCCTCCTGACGACATCCATGGTGATGGAAAGTTAGACGAGAATGATGTGTGTAAAATGCAACATATAAATCACATCAATTAAGGCATAAAACTAACCCTTTTTAAGTACTAATGTTGGAAAAAGAGTGTTTTTGTCTTCCTTTTATATTTTCAGGATGAAATGAGCTTAAAAACACAAAAGAAGCAAAAAGACAACTAATTCTAGCATAAATACAAGAAAAGTAACAAAAGTAGACTGCTCGGACCCTCAACGGCACCTCCCAAGGCAAAGAAGAGAAAACAGAGTCTGAACACGCCCCGTGTCCAGCGAACACGGGGGCGTGCCCAGGAAGCAGCAGAAAAGACAAACCAGTAGAAGCTTCCATTGCCCACCACGGGGCCGTGTCCAGCGGACACGGGGGCGTGGTGAAAGTATAGCAGGCGCATTAATTGTAATTGCGAATTACAATTAATGAAGAGAGAGAATGTCAGACGGGCACGGGGCCGTGTCCAGCGGACACGGGGCCGTGTCCAGCCTTCTGTTCAGCCTATAAATAGAGGAGCTTGGTTTCATTCTCTCTCATCCCTTGGCACACCACCTCTCTCACACTTCATCCACCACCCACCACCACCATAACACCATCATCCACCACCATCATCCATTGTCCATCGTAGAGTGTATGAGTCGTCTCGGGATCCAAGATTGATCGTAAGAGTTCTTGACAATCAAGGCCATGTTTGCCTAAGTCTCTTACATCACTTGGTGAAGACAAGTGTTTAGTATAATGCTTTTTATTTTTAATCTTTTGCACTTTTTATTTGGTTTTGTATTAATGACTTTAATAACTAGTTGCTTATGTTGAAGGTGATCTTTCCTTATCGTTTGTCCGTGGTGTCTTGGCATTATTTTACTATCTGTATAAAATAAAAGATTTTCACCATTCATATCTCCACGGTCTATATGGAGGTATGTTGGCTACCTGGTCGGGGGTTAAGGGAACGGTTTGGTAAGGGTCTTGCCCTTGTTCAGCGTTTAGAGGTCCTGCTTGGGACCTGGGTCAAATTTAGTAGGATCTCCTTCAATGCCCATAGGTATTGGATGGCGGGGATCCAAACTCTTTGACCCCCTCATAAGTTAACTACTATTAATACTATAACCCGGCTATTTAGGACTGTATCCCTGCTGACTCAGACTACTTAGCCGAGGGTAACGTCACCGCCAAAAGCGGGGCCTACCACAATTTGCATTAATAACTTAATTCATTATCTTTCAATAATCCGACCGTTTAGGATTGTATCCTTGCTGACTCAAACTACTGGGTTGTGGGTAACGTCGCCTTCAAAAGAGGGGCCTACTACAATAACTAAGATAATCTCTTAAACAAGTGCAAAAGTGCGAAAATAATCAAAGGTTATACTAATACACATGTCGGATCCAAGTGATTCATCTTGTCTATCTGTTTTTATTTTATTTTTATTTTTCAGCATTTAGTTAGTTTTTATTTATCTTAGTTTAAAACATTTTTCTAACTTTTTGATTTGATTAGACGTTGAGGATAAACCGGTATTAAAAGCTCTTGTGTCCTTGGACGACCTCGGTATCTTACCAACACTATACTACGTCCACGATGGGTGCACTTGCCCATATGTGTGTTTAGTGTTAGTGAATATCGTGTTTTATAAATTTAAAACTTGGCTAAAAGTGTAAAAAGGGGCTTAAATATACATCTAAAATATATTACACCTAACGCACATCAAGTTTTTGGCGCCGTTGCCGGGGACACAAGGATTTAAAGAAAGTTAGGAATCAACGGCCTAATCATATTTTTATTTTTCTTTAATTTTTTAGGATTTTTTCTTAGTTTTTCAGCTTCTGCAGAGCTCAACACGGGGCCGTGCCTGCTGAACACGCCCCGTGCTCAATCATTGGAACTGGCAATCCTGTTTTAAGTCAGACAGTAGGCTGAACACGGGGCCGTGTCCACTCAACACGCCCCGTGCCCAAGATTCAGTTGCTGAAAACAGAACCGTTAGATCCCGGCGGTTGGTAATTTCTGACACAAACATGAGTGATAGTAATTCTTTTTACCTTCGGCACTCTTATGGTTTGTGGTGTCGATTATGTGGAGGCGAACATGAGGAATTAAAATGTTATTTTCTCACTTATAGGCCCCACTATATAGACCCACCGATTCCTTGTAACCTTAAGAGGGGCGAAAGTAAAAATAAGCACTATCTCTCCCTCGAATGCGCCCAACCAGATATTCAAGGAGAAATGCTCCTTGTCGAGTTATTTCAACTAGAAGAACTAATTCTAAATTGGTCAAAAGGACTTAGGAAGGATTTTATAGATCCATCCCAAGATGATGACCATGAGGGATTGTTGGAACCGCATTCCGACAACCTCGTTGCTCCCGAAAATACCTTCTTACCTAGAAAAGACGTGGACGATAGTCGTCCCTGTGTCGATTGTGCCGTGAAGGACTCCCCATCGACTTCGTTCGGTGCATACATAGACCTGAGCGATTCGGCATACACCTTCTTTAACGAGAGCCCGGAAAAGGGTTGGACTTGTCCACCTAGAATGAAAATAGGAATTACCCTCACCGATAACCTCTTGCGTTCTCGCCTTAGTATAGGACAATTAAGGTATCTTAGGCACTTTGGGGTTATTCCAATAAGTCAAGAGCCACCCGATATAAATTAACTCCTTAGTAGAGACAAAACTTCATAAAACAGCTTTCCGACACGGGGCCGTGCCCGGCCAACACGCCCCCGTGTCCACCAAAAGATTCCCTTCTGATCAGAACGTCAGAATACGGACAAACTGTGTCAGAATTTCATCTGCCGTGTCCAGCGGACACGGGGCCGTGTCCAGCAGGCTGTCGTTTTCTATAAATGCAGCCAAAAATCCTGCACATTTGGACCAACTTGGGACAGAGATTTGAAGGAATCTTCTCTCAAACAATCCTAGGTAAGTCTAAAAGAAGTTTCCAACAACCCATCTTGTCCTTTCCTCTTCTAGACATTTCCCTCTTTCTCATCTTTCTTCAAGAACTACCATGAAAAGTTTGAATTTTTCAACCTTTGTGGTAGGAAACAATAAGTTTTGATCATGGAATCTTGGTAAAAACATGTTGTGTAACATTGTTTAAAGTTATTTACTGCCAAAAAGTCTACATAAATTCAGGAAATAACTTAAAAACCCAAGATTCCTTGCTCCAAAACTCTGTAGAAAGATGAACACGGGGCCGTGCTCAGTGAGCACGGGGCCGTGTCCAGAAACTGTTTCGTCATATAAACTGCTTTTGGTTTATTTTTCGTAGAATGGTGAGTGAAAACAGCGAAACATCATCCGTTCATTCCTCAAACAGCCGAAGGGGAAGAAGGCCCTCCGTTGAAGCTACACTTGTGCACTATGTAATAGCGCTAAGGGAAGCTCTCGATGAAATGACGTCAGTAGAGGAGGTCCTCATTGACCGTATTAACGATCTTACAATGGGACTTGAAAGCAGCTTCCAAGAGATTAACCTTTTGCACCAAAGGTTAAACATTCTGGTAGCACCTCCTGTGGAACCAGTCCTTCCACAACAAGACTGGAACCTAGCACTCGGGGTTCACAACCCTACCGGGTGGGAAGACTTTCCCGCAGAACCTCCCATGGAAAACCCGCAAGAGATTCCAGCGGAAGTTGCAACTCCTCAAACTAATGCAAATGAGCCCTCTTTTCTCTTTCCAAGGAAGGTAGAGGAGTGGCTCGCCGACATGTGAGGAGAACCACACCCGGAAGAAGGAGTTCTAAAAAAAAAAAGCCTTATCTAACCAAGATTATTAGCTTCTTGGAAATTTTGCTAAATTAAAATAAAACATAGGGCTAGAACTCCATAGTTTAATATTTATGTACTTTTATCTTTAACTTTATGTAATGTCTCTCTATGTTCGCAACGCTATGATGGTTTTTAAGATTGATGGTTGTTTTAACAAATAAAACACACTCATGGTGGTAATGGATGAAAAAGGGAACGAGAAAAATGGAACCATGCACGAAGAACAGAGCAACCCGACAAAAATCTCCATCACAGAAGGCTCAACACGGCCCCGTGCTGAGCCCCCTGCAGAAAATCACCCAGTTCAGGTAGCTGGACACGGGCCGTGTTCAGCGGACACGCCCCCGTGTCCAGGCTTCTGTTTCAATTCTCTAATTTTTGTTACTGGCACTTGACCACGGGGCCGTGCCCGGTCAACACGGGGCCGTGTCCAGGATGCCATTAACACAAAACTTTGCTTTTAAACCCACTTTTACACATTCTAATCAACCAAAAACTTTATTTTTGGACACATTGAGGACAATGTGTAATTTAAGTGTGGGGGGGATGCTAAAACCTTGAAATTTTGCAAAATCCTAAACACAAGCCTTACACAAAACTCTATTGGAACCGCTAAACACCCCAAATTTTTTCAAAAACTTTTTCATTTTTTTATTTACTTGTCTTAGTTTAAGTTGGGAATAACAAGTTCTAAAAAGGTTATATTTTTACAAGTTTACAACCGATAGCGTCGTGATAACAAAGAACCAACATAAGAAAATTATGAAACGGCATAACAAGTCTAGTTAAAAATTCGATTATATATACTTGATCACATTAAAAACTCATTCCCACAAAAGTGAGTTTTGAGCCTTTATTGAGCATAAAAATATACATATTTAGACTAAATGCTCATTTTTCGTTTCTTGTGTGAATAGCCGCTTGGTTCTTACAAATCTAGAACTTGCCACGACGATACATTCCCGGTCCTTAGCAACTTAAACCCAAGTAAGTAAATGATGGAGGCATTAGGACTAACCATTTTTCTTTCACACCATTATTTTTAACTTTTTTTTATCACCTACCCAAAATCCCCCTAGATAGCCCCTTTGAGCCTAAACCTTTCATTTCATTACCCCAAAAACCCTTTTCACCCACCAAAAACCTTTTTTATTTTTCACCCTTTATTTTAGTAACAAGCTCGGTTTTTCGTAAAACTCGCCTTTTTATGTGATGAAAAAAAAATATATATATATATATATGAATGAAGTCAAAAACAAACAAAAGCTATATAAAAGCTTGTTTGGAGAAATACTTCAAAATAAAAAGTCGCTAAAGACAAGGCATTTTACGAAAACCGACGCTTTTACGATTTTCGCCCTTTTTACTAACCACTAACCCAACCACCCACCTTTAACCCAAGCCTAACCCTTTACCCCAAAAAGTCCTCTTGATATTTACAAAGGTAAAAAGTTAAAAAGGAGGAGGATTGATTGCTTGGCAAGCCTATGGAAGGCGTAAGTTCCATGCCGCTCTCGAGAGATTCACTAAAAATATACACCTTCGGCCGAGTGTTGAGTGATCCCCCGTGAGGTATGTGAACTTGTATATAAATGGAATTTTAGTAAGGCATGCTATGCCCAAATAAGTAATTTATCTTATGAAACGTTCAAAATAAATCATAACGAATAGGATTGTAAATAAATAAAAATAAAGCTTACAAAGACCTTGGATTCCCGACACTCTAGGACAAGCTAAAAAAACTTCTCTTCTACCTATTCCATTTGGGAGTGTAAGCCACATTTAAAGAGTTTTGCTTGAGGACAAGCAAAAGTTCAAGTGTGGGGGTATTTGATGTGTGTAAAATGCAACATATAAATCACATCAATTAAGGCATAAAACTAACCCTTTTTAAGTACTAATGTTGGAAAAAGAGTGTTTTTGTCTTCCTTTTGTATTTTCAGGATGAAATGAGCTTAAAAACACAAAAGAAGCAAAAAGACAACTAATTCTAGCATAAATACAAGAAAAGGAACAAAAGTAGACTGCCCGGACCCTCAACGGCACCTCCCAAGGCAAAGAAGAGAAAACAGAGTCTGAACACGCCCCGTGTCCAGTGAACACGGGGGCGTGCCCAGGAAGCAGCAGAAAAGACAAACCAGTAGAAGCTTCCATTGCCCACCACGGGGCCGTGTCCAGCGGACACGGGGGCGTGGTGAAAGTACAGCAGGCGCATTAATTGTAATTGCGAATTACAATTAATGAAGAGAGTGAATGTCAGACGGGCACGGGGCCGTGTCCAGCGGACACGGGGCCGTGTCCAGCCTTCTGTTCAGCCTATAAATAGAAGAGCTTGGTTTCATTCTCTCTCATCCCTTGGCACACCACCTCTCTCACACTTCATCCACCACCCACCACCACCATAACACCATCATCCACCACCATCATCCATTGTCCATCGTAGAGTGTGTGAGTCGTCTCGGGATCCAAGATTGATCGTAAGAGTTCTTGACAATCAAGGCCATGTTTGCCTAAGTCTCTTACATCACTTGGTGAAGACAAGTGTTTAGTATAATACTTTTTATTTTTAATCTTTTGCACTTTTTATTTGGTTTTGTATTAATGACTTTAATAACTAGTTGCTTATGTTGAAGGTGATCTTTCCTTATCGTTTGTCCGTGGTGTCTTGGCATTATTTTACTGTCGATATAAAATAAAAGATTTTCACCATTCATATCTCCACGGTCTATATGGAGGTATGTTGGCTACCTGGTCGGGGGTTAAGGGAACGGTTTGGTAAGGGTCTTGCCCTTGTTCAGCGTTTAGAGGTCCTGCTTGGGACCTGGGTCAAATTTAGTAGGATCTCCTTCAATGCCCATAGGTATTGGATGGCGGGGATCCAAACTCTTTGACCCCCTCATAAGTTAACTACTATTAATACTATAACCCGGCTATTTAGGACTGTATCCCTGCTGACTCAGACTACTTAGCCGAGGGTAACGTCACCGCCAAAAGCGGGGCCTACCACAATTTGCATTAATAACTTAATTCATTATCTTTCAATAATCCGACCCTTTAGGATTGTATCCTTGCTGACTCAAACTACTGGGTTGAGGGTAACGTCGCCTTCAAAAGAGGGGCCTACTACAATAACTAAGATAATCTCTTAAACAAGTGCAAAAGTGCGAAAATAATCAAAGGTTATACTAATACACATGTCGGATCCAAGTGATTCATCTTGTCTATCTGTTTTTATTTTATTTTTATTTTTCAGCATTTAGTTAGTTTTTATTTTTCTTAGTTTAAAACATTTTTCTCACTTTTTGATTTGATTAGACGTTGAGGATAAACCGGTATTAAAAGCTCTTGTGTCCTTGGACGACCTCGGTATCTTACCAACACTATACTACGTCCACGATGGGTGCACTTGCCCATATGTGTGTTTAGTGTTAGTGAATATCGTGTTTTATAAATTTAAAACTTGGCTAAAAGTGTAAAAAGGGGCTTAAATATACATCTAAAATATATTACACCTAACGCACATCAGAGAACGTTATTACAAATTTCACATTTGAGACCTCTGTTATCAGGCTTTCCTCTGCGCCTGGAATACACACGATTTCAGACTCCTCTGAGTCTGTGACATTTACAGCCTTATAGATGGCCGGATTGCAACCTTCTACTACTGACACAGACGACGACGCCGTTATGATTGCTGCACTATCACTTGCTCGAGGCGCCACACCGTTACATGACCCGGAGACTGCCTGTGACAACTCGAATTTCCAAGATTTCTATTACGCATTTATTGCACGTTTATTGATTGTTTATTTGTTTGCTTGCACAATTAGTTGCTGTGAAACTGTAACGTTTTTTTTATTCAGTTAAGTATATGTGTTGATTATGAAAGTTTTGTCAAATGTATGAATGTGGTGGTGAAACTGTGAATTATTTTGAGATGGTGTGCTATTGTAAATTATGATACTTAGGGATGCATAGAATAATTAGTGAAATCTAAATCATACTTAACCCTAACCTCTTTCCCTAATCATTCACTAATCATCACAAGAATCAAAACACGTACTCTCATATTCTCTAATCCTCTCTACAACCATCTTCTCATCATTCTTGGATTCACAAGTTCTTTGCATCAAGTTTGATTACCAATCCATCTAGAATCAAATCAAGGTAATTGGTTAATTATTGGTTGTGATTAATTGTTGATTGATTGATACATGTAAACCCTAGTTCTTCACAATACTAGTTATGTAGTTATTGATTTAATCTTGATGATTGTGAAATGATATTGATTGTTGTGTAATCATTGACTGATGCAAGATACGAGAATGGTAGGATGATTGATTAAGTTGATTATTGCTATGCAAAGCATGAAGTAGCGTTTTGATCGTAATATTGAAACGTAACTGTTTAATTGTTCATTCTATGCTTCTGTACGTGACTAGGGTTTGAGTTTTGAATGATGAATCATAGTCCGACTTTAGATCATGCTTGCCCGAGTTTTATCAAAGAGTATGCAAGTCCGACCTTTTATGATGATTGTTATCCGAGTTTTAAAGGTGGTGCCTTGGTCCGATCTTTGTAAATGTTATCATGTCCGAGTTCTTTCTCATGAACTCAAAGGGGAGTCCGACTTTTGCTTAATGTTGTAAGTCCGAGTATATTAATGTGTTAACATGTCCGAGCTTTATTAATGTGCTAACTTGTCCGACTTTCAAAGAGGAGTTCAGGTCCGAGTTTTGTGAAGCTACTCTTGTCCGACCTTTACACAAAGTAGGGTCCGAACTTTATGCCCCCCCCCCCCCACATGGTCCGAGTTTGGTGGGGCTTCCACTTGGTCCGACTTTGTGACCCTTGGCCCATGTTGTCCGACTTTTTTACACAAGGAACTCTTTGGTCCGACTTTTACCCCCTCCCCTATGTTGTCCGATCTCTAACACTCACACCCCATGTCCGAGTTTCATAAGGGGGTGGGTTATTGACCGAGTTTTGATACATCATAATCATATGGTCCGAGCTTTTGTATGAGATGGTGATCTGAGTTTTAAGAACAAGTGTTTGGTCTAGTTTCGCTATCTGATTAAGTGATCTACCCTGTGAACTGTTAAATGCTTATCGGTGAGTTCTATTATATATGTCAGGTATGTGGTATGAAACTGAGTTGTGTTAACTGTGTATATAAGCTCAGTGTGTGTGGGCGGTAACCCTAATGGTTCTGAATTTACTCTGTCGTATGAGGTATTATTTGATGAACGTGAATTAACTGTTATGTGAAACATGACGTGATTGCTTAAACACTTCATGATATAAACGACATACAACTGATTTAATATACATGCATACTATAGGGCTCGATTGATTAATTGCAAGTACATAGTTAAGCATACCGAGCAAACCAAGGTGAGTTCACACACTCTTACCAAGGCATGGGATTCCCGGGTTGAGGGAATGGGATTGAAGGGTTAAAGTTAGATCGATTCGTACTTACACTATTACTAGACTATCTACCATCATCCTCGGTTGTGCAGGACACATACTTATACTACTCATTGTCCTCGGTTGTGCAGGACACATACTTATGCTACTCACTGTCCTCGGTTGTGCAGGACACATACTTACAATATACGTATACTTATACTTACTACTCTCCTCGGTTGTGAAGGATACTTACGTAATACCTACGTAAAACTTGTACGTACTACTGTTCTCGGTTGTGTAGAACACTTATGGTTACGCATAGTCTAGTGGATAAATAACATGGGAAGCCCCCACCAATAGAACGTACTATCGGCCCAGTAGAGCCACATGTTACCAAAAACTTACTATCACGCACTTACTTTCTGTGAACTCACTCAACTAGTTGTTGACCCTCTGTTACATACCTTGTAGGTCGTTAGATACATGGAGCTTGCACAGGGAGGAGCTGGTCGTTGTGGGATTGGACCGTGATTGTCTTGTTGAACACTTACGACATTTGATACATTATTGTGATGGGTTTTAATTATACGCTTCCGCTAAACAACGATAACTTACTTATGATTTGGAACACCTTTCATATTGGTGATTGAATGGCATTTACTTTTACTTGATATTAATTACATGTTCAATATGATTGGTGGCTTGATCCTGGTCAGTCACGCTCCCAAGCGGTGATACTCCGCAGGTGGATTTTGGGGGTGTGACAGATTGGTATCAGAGCCATTGGTTATAGAGAACTTGGTTTTAATATGGGAAAACATTTTTATTAAAACCAGACTATAACCAGAACAGTGCTCTCAACGATCCACAATGACGCTTCGCTCCACGTGCAAGACTCGACATACTAGGTAATAAGGTTTATGTTTATTGCCTACATGCTAGAATTACATAGAACTTTGCTCGTGGCATGCTTAGATTACATTGCTCACTACTTGTTATTGCTTGAGAACACCTACGTGCTTACACTCTTCTGTCATCGCACTATTCGCGAACCTCTCACTTACGTTACATTTGCTATGAAGATCATGGCCGGACATATCAACATGGCACTTGCAACCATACAAGCATGAGGTCAACACGCTCAGTCACCTGCTTGCACCTTCAAAAATCTCAAGGATTGCCAACCTAGTACCTTCAGTGGAACTGAGGGGGTTGAAGGCCTCCTCCACTGGTTCGAAAGGCTCGAAACTGACTTCGAGGTGTGTGATTGCCCTGAGTCTCGTAGGGTAAAGTTTGCTTCTAGAACACTCGAAGGTGCTGCATTAACCTGGTGGGAAGCACATGTTCAAATGTTAGGGCTGGCATCTGCTAATGCCACTCCCTGGAACGAATTCAAGGACCTAATTAAGGAAGAGTTTTGCAGTAGAGAAGACATCCACAAACTAGAGGTAGAGTTCCTCAACCTACAGATGGTGGGGTCTGACATTGAAGCTTATACGAGGAGATCAAACGAATTAGCCACATTTTGTCCTACTATGGTAGACCCTCCCACCAAACGCATCGAACTGTATCTTAAGGGTCTGGTGCCCGAAATTCAGAGTCATATTACCGTAGCTAATCTTGGCACTATCCAGCAAGCCACTCGACTAGCTCATCGTCTCACATACCAGGCTGTAGAACAGAACAAACTACCGAAACGTGCTAAGACTGATACTACATGTGCTTCTAGAGATAACAAACGCAAGTGGGATGAAAACCTGAGCACGGGATTAATTTTGGTTCAGCCTCTGACGCAGCAGCAAGAGATAGATGACTACCAGAGCCCCAGACAGCAGTTTTCTAGTAGTCATGGGCAGAAAAGATATCGAGGAATTCACCCATGGTGCAACAATTGTAACAGACACCACGGTGGCCAGTGCAACAAGGGTCGTTGCCAGCGGTGTCTCAAGATTGGTCATGAAGCTAAGGATTGTCGAAACTCTCGTCCTGTAACTCAAGAACAACAACGACCGCCTCAATCTTCACAGAACCAGCAACTGCAACTACCAGCTCCGCAGAACACATAGCAGCAGCCACAGCGTGGAAACCGGGGATGTTTCCAGTGTGGGGCTGAAGGTCATTTTAAACGCGATTGCCCTCAATTAAACCAGGACCAGACTCAGAACCACGACCATGGAAACACGGGCGACAGTGGGGATAGCGTTGGGGAAACAATGGAAACAATGGAAACAATGACGCCGGGGCAACGTGTACATGATTGGTCAGGGTGACGCAAGGAACAATCTTAACGTAATAATGGGTAAGTTTCTTCTCGACGACTTTTATGTTACTGTCTTGCTTGATTTGGGTGTGGATACCAGTTTTTTTTTTTGTTCTTAAAAGATAGTCAATTGTTACAACGTACACCAACTCCCTTGAACACCAAACCTGTCGTAGTGTTAGCTTATGGTACAAGTCTAGAGGCCACACATAGTTCAGGGTTGTAATATTATCCTCGCTGGGTAGACGTTCCCTATCGACTTAATTCATATAGGTCAGGAGCAGCACCTATAGCTCGCGCACCGTATCGTTTAGCTCCAACCGAACTGGAAGAACTATCAAAGCAACTACAAGAGCTCTTGGATAAGGGCTTCATTCGTCCAAGCTCTTCGCCTTGGGGAGCTCCAGTATTATTCGTGAAAAAGAAGGATGGCACTTTCAGGATGTGCATCGATTACCGCGAACTGAACAAGGTCACAGTGAAGAACCGCTATCCTCTTCCACGCATTGACGCCTTATTCGACCAGTTGCAAGGGTCGAGTTACTATTCCAAGATTGATCTAAGGTCAGGGTATCATCAGCTGAGAGTCCGGGATGAGGACGTCTCCAAGACAGCATTCAGAACTCGCTACGGTCACTACGAGTTCCTAGTCATGCCATTTGGGCTTACGAACGCGCCTGCAGTTTTCATGGACCTAATGAACAGGGTGTGCAAACCCTATCTTGACAAGTTCGTCATTGTCTTCATCGACGACATTCTGATCTACTCCAAGAGTCAGGAGGAGCACGAGCAGCCCTTACGCCTTATCTTGGAACTCCTTCGGAAGGAACAATTGTACGCCAAGTTTTCAAAATGCGACTTCTGGCTTCGTGAAGTCCACTTCTTAGGCCATGTGGTGAACAGGGATGGGATCCATGTCGATCCATCCAAGGTAGAATCGATCAGGAATTGGCCTGCACCGCGTACACCAACAGAAATACGCCAATTCTTGGGTTTGGCGGGGTACTACAGACGATTCATTAAAGACTTTTTGAAGGTCGCACAGCCGCTTACTATGTTGACACAGAAAGGTGTTACCTATCGTTGGGGAATACACAAGAAACGGCTTTTCAGTACTTAAAGGATAGGCTTTGCAGCGCACCTATTCTCTCATTGCCAGAGGGCACGGATGATTTTGTAGTCTATTGTGACGCGTTGATACAGGGGCTTGGTTGTGTACTGATGCAGCGGGACAAAGTTATTGCCTACGCTTCTCGTCAACTCAAAGTTCATGAATGGAACTACACGACGCACGATTTAGAGCTGGGAGCTGTTGTTTTTGCGCTTAAGATATGGCGACACTACCTGTACGGTACCAAGTGCACTATTTACACCGATCACAGGAGTCTCGAGCATATCTTCAAGCAGAAGGAATTGAACATGCGTCAACGACGATGGGTCGAACTGCCTAACGATTACGAATGCGCTATTAAGTATCATCCAGGCAAAGCCAATGTTGTGGCTGACACTCTCAGTCGAAAGGACACTCTACCTAGACGCGTACGAGCCTTGCAGCTCACTATCCTGTCCAGTCTTCCTGCACAAATACGAGATGCTCAGGTGGAAGCATTGAAACCAGAAAACGTAAAGGCTGAAGCTTTACGCGGTTCGAGGCAACGGTTAGAACAGAAGGAAGACGGCGCCTACTATGTAACAGGGCGTATTTAGGTCCCACTTTTTGGCGGTTTACGCGAGCTGGTAATGGACGAAGCTCACAAGTCCCGCTACTCGGTACATCTAGGGTCGGATAAGATGTACCACGATCTCAAAACAACATATTGGTGGCCTAGCATAAAAGCCCACATTGCTACTTACGTCGGCAAGTGTTTGACATGTGCAAAGGTCAAAGTGGAGTATCAGAAACCAGCGGGCCTACTTCAACAACCCAGGATACCACAGTGGAAATGGGAAGAGATTTCCATGGATTTTGTTACAGGCCTACCTAGATCTCAGCGTGGGAATGATACCATATGGGTGATCGTGGATCGACTCACCAAGTCTGCACACTTCCTAGCTATAAAGGAAACGGATAAGTTCTCCACTCTCGCAGACATTTATCTTAAAGAAGTTGTTTCGAGGCACGGGGTGCCCACCTCCATCATTTTGGATCGGGATGCACGATTCACGTCAGAGCTATGGCAAGCGATGCACAAATCTTTCGGCTCATGGTTAGACATGAGCACAGCATATCACCCTCAGACGGATGGGCAGTCTGAGCGAACGATCCAGACTCTTGAAGACATGCTTCGGGCATGTGTTATTGATTTCGGCAACGGCTGGGAAAAGCATCTCCCTTTGGTGGAGTTTTCGTATAATAACAGTTATCACGCCAGCATACAAGCCGCTCCATTCGAGGCATTGTACGGACGTAAATGCCGGTCACCTCTCTGTTGGGCAGAGGTGGGGGATAGTCAGATTACGGGTCCGGAGATTGTAGTGGACGCCACAGAAAAGATTGCACAAATACGACAACGCATGGCGGCAGCACGCGACCGTCAGAAAGCATACGCGGATAAGCGTTGGAAACCGTTGGAATTTCAGGTCGGAGACCGGGTTTTACTAAAAGTCTCACCCTGGAAGGGTGCGGTTCGTTTTGGAAAACGGGGCAAATTAAATCCGCGGTATGTCGGACCGTTTGAGATCATTGAAAGAATAGGCAAAGTGACCTACAAGCTAAACCTACCAGCTGAACTCGGTGTAGTTCACAACGTATTCCATGTGTCGAATCTGAAGAAGTGCCTGTCAGATGAGACCCTCATAGTTCCTTTTAAGGAACTCACTATCGACGAGCGGTTGCAGTTCGTCGAGGAGCCAGTTGAAATCACGGACCGGGATGTTAAGGTCCTCAAAAACAAGAGAATCCCTCTTGTTCGAGTTCGTTGGAACTCCCGACGTGGCCCAGAGTACACCTGGGAACGCGAAGACCAAATGAAAGAAAAGTACCCCCAGTTATTCGGAACCAATGCAACCACTACTGAGACTGAAGCTACTACTGCCGAATTTCGGGACGAAATTCCAAATCAACGGGGGGATGATGTGACACCCCAGGAAAACCAGTAAACGACATAACTTACCTAGCTTCCTCAGTAGCTGCATGCTAAATTTCGGGACGAAACTTCTTTCAAGTTGGGGATAATGTGACAACTCGAATTTCCAAGATTTCTATTACGCATTTATTGCACGTTTATTGATTGTTTATTTGTTTGCTTGCACAATTAGTTGCTGTGAAACTGTAACGTTTTTTTTTATTCAGTTAAGTATATGTGTTGATTATGAAAGTTTTGTCAAATGTATGAATGTGGTGGTGAAACTGTGAATTATTTTGAGATGGTGTGCTATTGTAAATTATGGTACTTAGGGATGCATAGAATAATTAGTGAAATCTAAATCATACTTAACCCTAACCTCTTTCCCTAATCATTCACTAATCATCACAAGAATCAAAACACGTACTCTCATATTCTCTAATCCTCTCTACAACCATCTTCTCATCATTCTTGGATTCACAAGTTCTTTGCATCAAGTTTGATTACCAATCCATCTAGAATCAGATCAAGGTAATTGGTTAATTATTGGTTGTGATTAATTGTTGATTGATTGATACATGTAAACCCTAGTTCTTCACAATACTAGTTCTGTAGTTATTGATTTAATCTTGATGATTGTGAAATGATATTGATTGTTGTGTAATCATTGACTGATGCAAGATACGAGAATGGTAGGATGATTGATTAAGTTGATTATTGCTATGCAAAGCATGAAGTAGGGTTTTGATCGTAATATTGAAACGTAACTGTTAAATTGTTCATTCTATGCTTCTGTACGTGACTAGGGTTTGAGTTTTGAATGATGAATCATAGTCCGACTTATGTTTAGATCATGCTTGCCCGAGTTTTATCAAAGAGTATGCAAGTCCGACCTTTTATGATGATTGTTATCCGTGTTTTAAAGGTGGTGCCTTGGTCCGATCTTTGTAAATGTTATCATGTCCGAGTTCTTTCTCATGAACTCAAAGGGGAGTCCGACTTTTGCTTAATGTTGTAAGTCCGAGTATATTAATGTGTTAACATGTCCGAGCTTTATTAATGTGTTAACTTATCCGACTTTCAAAGAGGAGTTCAGGTCCGAGTTTCGAGAAGCTAATCTTGTCCGACCTTTACACAAAGTAGGGTCCGAACTTTATGCCCCCCACATGGTCCGAGTTTGGTGGGGCTTCCACTTGGTCCGACTTTGTGACCCTTGGCCCATGTTGTCCGACTTTTTTACACAAGGAACTCTTTGGTCCGACTTTTACCCCCTCCCCTATGTTGTCCGATCTCTAACACTCACACCCCATGTCCGAGTTTCATAAGGGGGTGGGTTATTGACCGAGTTTTGATACATCATAATCATATGGTCCGAGCTTTTGTATGAGATGGTGATTTGAGTTTTAAGAACAAGTGTTTGGTCTAGTTTCGCTATCTGATTAAGTGATCTACCCTGTGAACTGTTAAATGCTTATCGGTGAGTTCTATTATATATGTCAGGTATGTGGTATGAAACTGAGTTGTGTTAACTGTGTATATAAGCTCAGTGTGTGTGGGCGGTAACCCTAATGGTTCTGAATTTACTCTGTCATATGAGGTATTATTTGATGAACGTGAATTAACTGTTATGTGAAACATGACGTGATTGCTTAAACACTTCATGATATAAATGACATACAACTGATTTAATATACATGCATACTATAGGGCTCGATTGATTAATTGCAAGTACATAGTTAAGCATACCGAGCAAACCAAGGTGAGTTCACACACTCTTACCAAGGCATGGGATTCCCGGGTTGAGGGAATGGGATTGAAGGGTTAAAGTTAGATCGATTCGTACTTACACTATTACTAGACTATCTACCATCGTCCTCGGTTGTGCAGGACACATACTTATACTACTCACTGTCCTCGGTTGTGCAGGACACATACTTATGCTACTCACTGTCCTCGGTTGTGCAGGACACATACTTACAATATACGTATACTTATACTTACTACTATCCTCGGTTGTGAAGGATACTTACGTAATACCTACGTAAAACTTGTACGTACTACTGTTCTCGGTTGTGTAGAACACTTATGGTTACGCATAGTCTAGTGGATAAATAACATGGGAAGCCCCCACCAATAGAACGTACTATCGGCCCAGTAGAGCCACATGTTACCAACAAACTTACTATCACGCACTTACTTTCTGTGAACTCGCTCAACTAGTTGTTAACCCTCTGTTACATGCCTTGCAGGTCGTTAGATACATGGAGCTTGCACAGGGGGGAGCTGGTCGTTGTGGGATTGGACCATGATTGTCTTGTTGAACACTTACGACATTTGATACTTTATTGTGATGGGTTTTAATTATACGCTTCCGCTAAACAACGATAACTTACTTATGATTTGGAACACCTTTCATATTGGTGATTGAATGGCATTTACTTTTACTTGATATTAATTACATGTTCAATATGATTGGTGGCTTGATCCTGGTCAGTCACGCTCCCAAGCGGTGATACTCCGCAGGTGGATTTTGGGGGTGTGACACTGCCCCTGAGCTAGCTTCTGCACCTTTGTGGGATAACTTGATGTTGCACCGGCTGATCCTGCACTCTTGATTGATCATAACCCTGTTTCCTTTTGGTTTACTAGACATTGCACCTCTTATATCTGACCCAGTACCTGCACCTGACGATCCCCTTATTGGTTGAGACGTTTGTTTTTGCACCCACAACTGATGATGATTGCTCCTTCTCTCCTATGGAGACCGACGTCCATTGCATCAGCATGCCTATCGCTTCCTCTTAGGACTTACCCACACCACAGAAAGGTACTCCAGGACGGTACCCACCTAACGATCCCTATTGCTGCTACAACATTTTCTATGACCTCACAGGCCGCGCTGTTGCTACTTTCAACCCTACAGCCTTGGAGGAGCCATTTCGATGGTCCCTACAATACACTATGCTAATTTTAGACCCTCACACTATGGAGACTACACAGCTACAGTTTGAGAATATGAGTCGCAGAACGTTGGAGCTTGAGCTGACACCACGTCCTCCACCCTGTCTATTGTCAGTATACTTTGATCCTCCACATTCATCACTGTCTCCTTTGGCACACTCACCTGCTGCTATTACACCTTCTTGGTTATTAAGGCTCGTTTCTTTACTGTCGAGCGGCAGATCGGTTAATTACTTCGACGTATATACAAGCTCGAGGAGGAGTTCACGCATGTTAACGATTTACTTTTCTTTCCCACTCCACCTCAGTCACCAATATAATTGATTTCTGGATTTTGCGGATTGCATAACATTTGGGTAAAGACACTAATGATAAGCCGGGATTGTGGAGACTTTTAAAGACCACTTCAGACTACGTGATTTTAATACACTGATATACTTGTTGGGCAAGGGTAGGGTGACCCTGTTTCCCCCTTGATGTGATACATTTTGAAAGACGATACAATTGTGGTCGGAGAATAATAAATCATGCGACAATACTTGTGGCCAATGACCAGCAAAAGCTCAGACGCTATGTCTTCGTTAAGCACGTTATTGATCTATATGTGTGTGCTATAATTTTAACGCTACGTGCTTACTTGCTATGCTCTCGTTAAACATAATTACCAAATTACTTGGTTATGCTATGATTATGCTATTGCTTGATTGGTTGGTATGATAACCTATTGTGTGTATGTACATATGACCACCAAAACAACTAAACGCGTCCCCTAAACAAATATAACCTGACTTAACTAATCTTCTTCTAAGAAGATGTCGGCACAAGGGAACGTCAATGCCAACAACCTTCCGCCAGCGGTAGAACTACAAGAGTGCATCTCACAGGCCATTGCACAGCTCGAGGCCCTCCGCTCCGAACACAGCGAAGGCTGTACCTACAAGCAGTTCTTAGACCACAAACCTCGGGAATTTGACGGCACTGGTGGTGCCTTAGCCTTCGTACGCTGGGTTGAGAAGACGAATTCTGTCTTAAGATTGAGAAAATGTGCCCCAGGGCACCAGGTCACGTACATAGCTGGGCTATTTGTAAATGGGGCTCTGTCATGGTGGAACCTTCAGGTTCAGACAATGGGCGAGATTGCTGTGAACACTTTGACGTGGGACGAACTGAAAGAATTAATGCGAAAAAGATATTGCTCGAGGGAAGAAGTCGAGAAGTTGGAGACGGAATTGTGGAACTTGAAAATGGAAGGTCCAAAGATAGCTGAATATGTGCAGAGATTTGGCGAATTATCACAAGTTGCTTCGCGTTTGGTGGAACTGGAACCTAGGAAGATTGAACGTTTCATAGGGGGACTGGCACCTCAGATTCTAAGCCTGGTAACAACATCTAAACCTTCAACGATCACCGAGGCCATCAACACAAGCGTGGCGCTCACTGAAGAAGTGATTAGACTAGGAAAATTTTCCACTACGGATGAGAAAAAGGAGACTCCTATAGAGTCATCTGGGTATAATAAGAGAAAGATCGCAAATTTCAACAAGATTACTCAGGCAAGTAACAAGGAAAAGGCCAAAAAGGGAAAGGACTACATGGGTATTCTCCCTAAGTGCCACAATTGTCTACGCTATCATGTCGGGCGATGTAAATATGGGAAATGTGATAATTGTGGCAAGAGAGGGTATCCTAAGGAAACTTGTAGGCAAGTTACTGAAAGTTGGAATGGAGGCCAAGATGGAAGCAAGAATCACGGAGGGAGCAACGAAAGTGACGATTATCCAGGCAGGACAAGTGACAGACAAAAACGTGCTCAAGGTTGTCTTAACTGTGGGAGCAAGAAGCATTTCAGAAGGTACTGCCCTAAGAAGAATCAGGCACGAGGATAAAAGTTTAGTAGCAGAGCTAGGGGAGCACACCAGGAATCCAAGCATGGATATCGGTACGTCCAATATTACTCAACGTTATGCATCTGTGTTGCCAAATACTGTTGCAAATTTTCGGTTTCGCATCTCTAGAGTTCGAGAGTGTACTTGATATAATAGCACGTAAGTTAGATAACTTGCGCTCGATGGAACTAGCTAGGTGAAGCTAGTGGAAGCCAACGCAGTGACTGGAAACGGCAAGATAGAACCCGGAGAGCGTGAATTTATGCATGATCTACTGCCAGTTGAGTTGGAAAGCTTCGACAAGGTAATTGGAATGGATCAACTGCCGAGTGTTCCAGCGGAGATTGATAACCGCATCACAATGGCAAACGAAGAAACGACCGTGGCTCATGAAGCAGGAACGCCCCTACAAATTACTAATTGCGGGGAGGCCCAAAAGTTATTGCGTAAAGGATGTGTTGTTTTCTTGGCTCATGTCGGGGACAAGGGAGCCGAAGGACCAAAACTCGAAGATATTCCTGTGATAAGGAAATATCCTAAAGTCTACCCTGAAGACTTGCCAGAATTATCCCCTCAACGATAAGACGAATCTTCGCATCGATTTAATTCCAGGCGTTGCGCCTGTAGTCGATGCACTTTAGCGACTTACACCTCGGAGATGCAAGGATTGGCAGTGCGACCTCAGAAGTTGATGGAGAAGGAAGATAACAGACCAAAAATTCCCTTTTGGGTAACCCAGATTTCTGCTCATCAAAAAGGAGGACGTAATTTTCAAATAGTCATCGACTATCAAGAGCCGAACGAACTAACCCACAAGAGTCAGTAACTCTTGCTGAGAATTAACAAATTTCTTACTTAACTAACTGTGAGGATCCAACTACTATTACACGACTGATTGATGATCGAGTGTCGTTAGTGATGAATTCAGGAAGAAAGCATACCGGGGGAAATTGTGGGACAATAACTTGTTTCTAAACATACACAAAGATGGTGTTTCCTACACAATGCACAAAGCCGAGTTACACAGAATACGAAACCTTGAGGATCTAGAAAACATATGCTTAGGACCCTTGGGAACCCAGGTCCAAACTTGTAAAGGTTGTTACTTAGACACCATATCTGTTAACTCAATCGAACATTATTAACCTGACATATATGCCATTTCAGTTAACAGAACAGAAAGTACTTGAAATTCTTTCGTTAAAATCTTCACTTTTGCTTCTAGCCGAGTAGATGTTTGCATCTCTACTCCCCTTAAAATAGTTGCATCGCTTTGATTTTCTTTGCTAAGAGCGAACACACATTTGCTTCGATACATGGTCATTACCTCATACTCATTGTTTCATCACCTGGAAACTCACATATTATGCGTGCACCATCTGCTACGCATACGGTTTCATTTCGAACGCTTCATTGAAATTCAAATATTATGTTGCTAAATCTAACTACTGGTTTGTGATTCGAATGGCCAACATTATTGTAACGGTTGACTCTTTTGCTATCAAGTCAACACACTTTCTCGAAAACTTCTTTTGTTTCAAGATGCATTCATGGTTTATTTTTGTAACCATGCTGAGATTTCCCTTATTGGTACATACGTTTATTGTCGGGTTATGCTGAAAATAAGTTCAATTGCTGGAAGTTATCCATTTCACATGTTTTGATTTGAGACGCCATGTGATGTATTGGGAACATCATATTCAAATATTCTTGCAAAGGTTCTTTTGCTTCGAGACATAGTGGACTCGATTGGCCTACGAATCCACTAAATCATTTGTTGATTACGATACCTTGCGGTGATACTTTCACAGAATTGAAGCTTGCGCTAAGTTCGTTACGCACCTCATACACGGATTTGATTATTTATTGACTTGCACTAAATCCGTTTTGTTTATCATGATTAAAGCAGTCTCAACACAGTTGTGTGTTAAGGCAATGGTACATAGATTCATCTCATAAGCCCAATGTACCTTCTGACGATACTTTCATTGACTAATCGAATACCTTGGGGTATTTAATACTTTTCCACCTTCGATCAAACACAGTGGCTCTTTGATATTCTTTGTTCAACTAGAAACTTTACCACATTGTGTACATCAAATCTTCAGGTTGTCTCAGTACACTTTCATTTGATTTCGGACACGGTGAACTTGTTCAGTCACCATTATTCTTTCTCGTAATTTCGACACCTTGTGGTGTCATTGCAAATTTGCAGCTTGTGCTAATCATGGTCGATCGTTTTACACCAAACTACATATACTTTTGTTTGAACTAAGTCATTTAAACATTCCTGATGCAACTACGAATCAAGACAATGATACACCAGATTCACTTGTATTTCATTCAGTGTATTTTCGCAATTCGAGAATGTCAGCACACAAATTCGAAAGCTGACAGGTCATTTTCATCTCCAAGTTGTTGATTTTGAGTTCATGTAACGGATGCTATGGTTTGTGAAAATTTGCATACTATGACCAATCATTTGAGAATCCTATTGGACAAAACTCCTCTTTTGTGGAACCCCTGTAACTGGATTACACTAGACTACACGTCAATATGACTTATGCCTTTGACATTAAATGCTAAAAGCACATACCTTTTAATTCGTGATATTATATATATTCTTTGACTCACTTGATGTGAATAGGGTTTGATTCGATTTGGTGATTATCTACCTCGGTGCTATTCATATGCATACATACATAATGAAACCCTAAGGAGTTAAGGTAGTACAAATTTCGAGGACGAAATTTCCTTAACGAGGGGAGAATGTAACAACCGTCAATTTTGCATGCATCCATACAATTAATTAATTTTAATTATGAGCTTAATGACTGTGCTTGATTACAACTGACATTTTAAACTGCTTACTAATTTATGTTACATACATACATGTGTGTCACTTTACATACAGTCACTCCATTCATTTCATACAGACTCTTAGTGACAAACCTGATGCACAAAGCACAGTTAGCACAGTGAGCGGGTAACTCAGACACATGCTGACAATGCCAGCATATAGACAGACACTATTTTTAGGCCAGTATGGGCCAGGGATAAAACACTACACCAGTATGGAGTGTAGGGAAGTGAGGACCATAAGACTATGTCACTAGGTGATAGTTTGAGTGCCGGAAAGTGCCTAAAACGCAATTTAATTACAGAATTCCGCATTTTTAGTAACAGTTCAGCTTTTAACACACTCATATTATACAGAGTATTGACTAAATGGTCCTGGACACTTTCCTAAGTGTTGGAATTAATTTCGTTACAAAAAGATGCACAAAAGACGCTATACGGGACAATTAAACGCTTTAACGGAATGATACGAAACCGAACAACCAGACATTACCCGAGACACGAGAATATTGTTAGAAATATTATTTTATCATTTTAAATTATTTATGGTCACAAAAATCCCTATACACCATGTAAATATGTCATACACTTACTACTTTAGAAAATACCCTAAACCTTCCAAATAATCACCTACGTATAATAAAAACTTACACTTAACCCCCCCCCTTCTCAAATTTTCGGCCCACATATATGACCCACCCATAATCATCAATAAATCCCAATGAAATATTCCTTTTTTATGTGATTGGACCTCCTTATGTGTTGATCTTGCCAAGAAATATCCATTATGACACTAGGTTGGGCTATGAGATTCATCTCATCATTTCATCTTCTCTACAAGTTCACTCCACCATTTTATCACTCTCTCTCCCTCCCTCTTGGCTGCCCATATCCGCCACCACCACCATCACACCAACACTCACTCATTTGATTCACTATCAAGTCCAAAACAAGTGTTAGAAGGAGTCTTGTGAAGCTTGGAGCTTGGGATCTTGAAGAAATATCACCCCTTGCATTCTCACGCAATTTTCATCATCATTTTCTGTTCACAAGTTCATCCCTAGCCCTTGTGCTAGTTGTAAGTCTTCGATTTAACTCTTGAATCACTTCTACGTCGATTGTTCGAAACATTGTTGTTTGAAGCTTAAAATAAGAACACAAAGAGAAAGTGAACGAGGAACCTAAACACAAACTTATATAATGATAAAATCTTGATGGATGATGTTGGCATAAGTATGCATGTTGTTTGATCATTAACTTCTCAATAAACCTGTTGTTAGAACAATCGTTTATGCGTTTTTAGTCACTTCTACAATGTAAACAGCTTGCTGAGTTGAATTTCCAGCCAACTTCAACAAGCTGTAACGAGACCATTTTTAATCGAAAAACTGATTTTCTGAAGCCTAAAATGTGCATTTTGGAATAACTAAACAAATGGCACTGGAATCGTAATTTTTCGAGACCGTTTACTATTTTTAAAAGACTATTTTTGGAAAGCAGCTCAAGCTGCATTTTTACTGCAGAAAAAGTGTGTTGTTTTCGAAGTCATAACCTGAAACCTGAGTGAAACCGACTCATGGAATTTTTATAGTAGATGGACACCATTGTCAGGACGACCCTCCAACTGGAATTTTGTCAAACGGACTTACAGTTAATTTTTAGTGAATATTTCCGTAAACTGCAATCAGAAAGCAACAAATCTGATTGCAGTCGAGAAAATAATTTTTTGTAAAATATGGGTAACGAACTGGACTTTGATATTTTTACACAATAAATTTTGGAACATATAGAACCTTCTGTAAAAATTTGAGAATTGTTAGAAAAGGTTAACTATTTTATAAAAATCCTCGAAAACAGTCCGGTTTTGAGTAATGAAGCTGAAATAAAGTATGTAACGTTTCGTTTGTCGATATGTCGGTTTGGTTATTGAAAAATGAACTATTGAGTATATGTAAAAGAAAATGATATTCTATTAAATCATGGACACCTCTATTTACAAAAGTTACTATGGCAAAATTTTCCAAAAATCCTAACACTTAGTAAATATTTTCGGTACAAGCGTTACTAGTATATTCTAGACTAAGTTTTTTTGAAGCATAAAACTCGCCATAATTTTTATAACAAAATACAGAATATTGGGGGTTGGTTTCATACATGAATATGGTTAAATATATATTTCCGGCATCCCATCCTTGGGAAGGAAACGTGTATATAAGATACTTTAGAAGTATTGATACTAGAATATGGAACAAACAAATATTCCAACACGACATATGATTAAGTTGAAATACTAATTATTTTGACAAATAATTATCACACGAAATAATATATGAAACGTAACCCAAAGACATAAATACTAAGACAAGGCACGACCCGTTTGTCTAATAGACATTAGACCATTGTAGGTAGTCGTGTTCGCTGAGGAGATTTGGGTTACGAGTACCGAAGACGCAATATTGTGAGTTCATGTCCCCCTTTTCTCTTTAACTGTTTTCAGTTTTCTACTTCGGGGGTGAAATACATGTTACATACATTTACAGACATTTACAGACATTTATTTACATGGTATGGTTAGCTTAAGGAGGGTTTTTAATACGCGAACATGTGAGTGGTGGGCATGACACTTAAGGCCATTAATCCTCGTTGTAGGACCGAGGGACATTAGTGATAGATCTATTTTGGTGTAGCGAGCCCCACTCCTGAGTCCGCTGAGTGGACCATGAGTTGACTAAGTGCCCGACGCACAAATCCGCTAGGGTTGAGTCTTCCTGCATCACTTCACACTTATCATTGGCTTTGCAACCCAATGATGGTTTTTCCTTATTACTATATACCAGGGATTTTCATACATACAGACATTTTTACAAAGGTTTATACATACTTACTTACACATGAACTCGCTCAACTTTTGTTGATTTTTCAAACTACATGTATTTCAGGGAATTAGTAAATGGATCTGGCGGGCGTTGGAGTTTTTAAGCTGTGTGGTGAACAAAGATGTCATCCAAGTCATTAGGGCTTAGGAGGCGTATGTTAATCCTGGACGAGATACGTGGTCCTAAACTCGGGGTTGTTTTAAAAATCTTTTGTTGAGTCTTTTTGAACTCCTTAAAACATGTTATGGTTGGTAACTTGAAATTGGTCTCGTCATTTCAGACAATTATGTTGTACTACTTTTGAACTTAAATTAATGGATGTACATCTACTAGTTTTATCATATAGTGTTGTTATGATCATATGCAATGGTATTAAGAAGTCACACCAATAATCACGCTTCTGCAAAAGTCAGGGTGTGACATCTTCTGTGCACTTGCTTATTTTTAAGAAAACCTCAGTCTTTTCTATCCAGCGTAGAGCTGCAACGGCCCCTTCATTGCCCGAGAATTCCATGGGTTTACAAGACCAGAAATTTTTATAAGAACAACCATAAGGCATGGTTCTTCTTCTTTTGGGAATGGGCGCTTGAAGTATGGGTCCATTGTTTACACTGTGTTCAGGTTCAGTTGGTCGGTTACTGCTATGGTTACTTTTATTATCCGCTTCCCTAACTGTTTTGATAATATATGGCATCGCATCTATTATCCCTTGTGCCACTATGTGTTGAATGGCACTGTTATCCACTTGATTTCCATTGTTACCATTGTTTAGATTATCATTATTCGGGTTATTATCATTCTAGTTATTATCATTCTGGTTTTCCTGGTTCACTTCGTTGTCCATCTGAATTTTAAACATTTGCCAATTATTAATATCACAAGATAATATTTAATACAATCAATCACACAATACACATGTTGATAAAAAACGTCGAACATTACGACTTACTCTTTTCTTATATATAATATGCATCTAATACAAACTTAATACAAACTAAAACTGGAAATTAGAATTACAATACTATTATGCATCCATAACTATTGTCTAGATATATATATATTTTTTCACACATACACACATATTATATATTATTATTATTATTATTATTATTATTATTATTATTATTATTATTATTATTATTATTATTACTACTACTACTACTACCACCATCACCTTCACTGATATGGGTTCATCCAGAACTCCATATTGCGCTCGTCGTACTTCCAGATGAGTCGCTCTCTGACCTGCCTCATTCTCTCGCTACTTTCTAAAATCTCTTCTCCGAAAGTTCGGAGCTCTTGCACATTTTCTTCACTCATTGGGGGTGAAGGTGCTGGGACTGGGTTTGGGAACTGGGGCATGGGTTTCTGATACGGGTAAGGATTCTCTAGAATTTCCCTAATGTATTCATCGTTATCATAGTAGGGATCTAGAGGGTCCAAACCTGGGTAGGCTGCTAGATTTGGCATGGGTTCGTCTTCTGGTATTGTGTAGCGTTGCTGGTATTCCCTAAGTTCATCTAACCACAGGTCGTAGTCTGGGTCTAAGGGATTAGGTGCTGGTATCCTAGGTATCTCCTCTGGGTTAAAATCATGCATTTGGATTTGGTTTTCTGGGTTGTTTTCTATTTCCATTAGCTAAGCGGAAAATAGTGGTAAAGGTTGGGGTGCTATGAGTTGCTCCAGGTTAGGGTCGGCAGCTGTGGTTGCTAGGATATGGAAATTGGCTAAACTCAAATTAAGCATATCCTGTGTGTGGGCATCTGTTTCTCTTTTAGCGGCTGCTAGGGCTCGCAGTTGTTGTAACTTTTTCATTCTTTTCCTACGTTCATGTGCTCCTCTACTGAACCATCCTCTCTTTTTAGGAGGGAATATCTCTTCAGACTGAGCCTTAAACACGAATATCCCATCTTCATTGTCAGCTAAATACCCTGAGAGGGCAGGCTGTGAAAAGGTGCCTTCGCTTCTAAGTGAGCTGGACAGCTAACGGTAGGCGTCGGAAGTGTGACAACCCGTAACTTCAGGTTAATGCTTTAACTTAACACAATTAAGTTGGTCGCACAATTTTTAACATTGCATGGAACTATGCATTACTTTATGCATTATTTGACTAACACGAGAACTTTTTGCCTTAACTGTAAATTACATGTGGTGTGTGTGTTTTATGTGAAAGATGATACTTAGGGGTGAGTAGAGTAGTTAGTGAAACCTTAATAACTCCTAACCCTAAAACCTTCCTCACAAATCATTCTACGGCAGTTCAAATCATTCTCTCTACAACCATTTCTCTCATCATTCTTGGCTACACAAGTTCTCTCACATCAATCTTGATTTCCCAATCCATCTAGAATCAATCTAAGGTAAACGTTTAATGATTATTTGTTGTTAATCATTGGTTACTTGATTCATGCAAACCCTAGTTCTCCAAACAATGGTTCTGTGTTTATTGATCATCCTGATTATTGTGAAATGGTTTGTGAATAGTTGTGTAATCACTTGCCTGACATTAAGATGCCTGATATGTTAGAGGTGTTTGATTGTTGATTAGATTACAGCATTACCAATGTAAGAAAATTAGGGTTTTGATCATAACCTGCAATGTAACTGTTCCATTGAAAACTGTAAATTGGTTTTGGAAATCACGCATATTGTTAACTCGGAGTTAAGTGTCAGAGCTTTGTGAAGTCACAAGTCCGAGTTTTATTAAAGAAACACAAGTCCGAGTTTTATTAAAGAAACTCATGGTCCGAATTTTGTAAAGGAAACTCATGGTCCGAATTTTATAAGGACTCCTTGGGTCCGAGTTTTGTAAATAATGTATGGTCCGAGTTTTAGATTGAAGGCATGGTCCGAGTTTTGTGAATAAGGCATGGTCCGAGTTTTAGGTTGAGTGATTGATCTGAGTTTTAGAGTGGATGTTTGGTCCGAGTTCTTGTTGATGTTTGGTCCGAGTTTTTGTTGATGTTTGGTCCGAGTTTTTTGTGATGTTGGTCCGAGTTTTTGTTGATGATGTATGGTCTGAGTTTGATGTAAGTAGAAGTGCCCGAGTTTATTGTAAACACCAGTATTAGAGCTTAATGTTAACACTAGGGATCCGAGTTTACTGATAATGCTAAGTTCAAAACCCTGTATGAAGAACACCTTGCATGCCACTGTGTGTTACTGTATGTATGTGCAGTCTATGTCATGTCAATCTGTAAACAATTTTCACATGGAGCACAGTTGTTTGGACACCAAGGAATTGTAAACCTTATTCGAACGTAAACACTTACATTGAGTTTATGTGCAATGTACCTTAGGTCACGTGTAACGGACCTAACCATTAATTAACACTAGAAGCACAATAACAAACCGAGCAAACCAAGGTGAGTTCACACTCTTACCAAGGCATGGGATTCCCGGGGTTGGGAATGGGATTAGATGATTAGCTGTACTTACGTTATTATTGGGAATTATAAGTTACTGACCTCGGTTGGGAAAGGTCACTTGTAGATTCTGCTAGACTAGTGATACATGGGGAAGCCCCCACTACTCTTCGCACAAATGCCTGTAATGGCCGCGATACTGATACTGATCTTCGCACACATGCCTGTAATGGCCGCGATACTGATACTAAACTTCGCACACATGCCTGGAGGGCCGCGATACAAATAAAACTAGTCTACAATACATGGGAAACCCCCACTAATCTTCGCAAACATGCCTGGCGGGCCGCGATGTAATTATAAACGATACATGGGTTACTAAACAAACAAACGTTTTACGAAATGAACACTATTACTAAACAACCCACTGTGAACTCGCTCAACTAGTTGTTGACTCTCTGTTACATGCCTTGCAGGTCGTTAGGTATACATGGAGCCTGCACTGGGAGGCGCGGTCGTTGTGGACAAGGATCGTGAATGCTTTTATTAAACATTTTGACATTACATATTCATACTTATGTTGGGCTTTTACTTATATGCTTCCGCTATTCATTGAAACTATTCTTATGTTTTTAACACCTTTCATATGGATTGGTTTGGTTAAATTACATTTACTTTTACTATTTACACTGTTCTATATGATTGGTGGCTTGATCCTGGTCAGTCACGCCTCCAAGCGGTGGTACTCCGCGTGTGGATTTTGGGGGTGTGACAGATTGGTATCAGAGCCATTGGTTATAGAGAACTTGGTTTTAATATGGGGAAAACGTTTTATTAAAACCAGACTATAACCAGTACAGTGCTCAGCGATCCACAACGACGCTTCGCTCCACGTGCAAGACTCAACATACTAGGTACTGCTATTCATGTTTACTTTACCTACTTGCTAGAATTACATAGAACTTTGCTCGTGGTATGCTTAGATTACATTGCCTACTATTCGTTATTGCTTGAGAACACTTGTGTGCTTACTCTCTTCTGTCATCGCACTATTCGCGAACGCTCTCTCACTTATGTTACCTTTGCTATGAAGATCATGGCTGGACGCATTAACTTGACACAAGCCCAGTTGACGGCTGTCATCAACGAACAAGTTGCTACGGCACTTACAGCCGCACAAGCAGGAGGTTAACACGCTCAGCCACCTGTTTGCACTTTCAAGAATTTCATGGACTGTCGTCCTAGCATGTTCAGTGGCACGGAGGGAGCAGTGGGACTCCTCCATTGGTTCGAAAAGCTTGAGTCTGTGTTTGAGATGTGTGAATGCCCTGAGGCTCGCAGGGTGAAGTACGCCACTGGCACACTGGAAGGAATCGCGCTGACTTGGTGGAAATGCGCAAGTTCAACTTTTAGGATTGGCAGCTGCTAACGCCACTCATTGGAATGATTTCAAGGAGCTGATTAAACGGGAATACTGCACACGTGATGACATCCACATGTTAGAAGTGGAGTTCTTTCATTTGAAAATGACGGGGTCGGAAATCGAAGCTTATACTAAAAGGTCAAACGAGTTGGCCGTTCTGTGTCCAACTATGGTGGACCATCCTATCAAACGTATTGAGTTGTATCTCAAAGGGTTGGCACCAGAAATTCAAAGCCATGTGACATCAGCCAACCTTAATAATATCCAGGATATTCAACGTCTTGCTCATCGCCTCACAGATCAGGCAGTGGAACAGAACAGGCTGCCTAAACGTATCAGTGCTACCAGTGCTACTACTTCCGCTACTCTCAGTGATAACAAACGGAAATGGGATGGGGATTCCAGCAAAGGTTCAGCTACAGCTCAGTCTCAGGTTCAGCAGCGCAAGACGGATAACTACAAGAGCCCTGGTCAGCAATCTTCGGGCAATCAAAGACAGGGTGGATATCGGGGAAATCTCCCAAGGTGCAATACTTGCAACAAGCACCACAACGGCCAGTGCAACAAGGGTCGTTGTCAGTGGTGCCTCAAGATGGGTCATGAGGCGAAGGATTGTAGGAGCTCACGGCCAGCAAATCAGAATCAGCAGCAACAACCACCTGCTCCACGAAACCAGTAGTAGCAACAGCAGCGAGGCAACAAAGGATGCTATCAATGTGGTGCTGAAGGCCACTTCAAACGTGAATGCCCCCAGTTAAACCAGAACCAGAACAACAACAATAACAACAATCAGGGCAATGGGAACAACAACGGGGGAAACAATAATGGCAACGATGCCAGGGGTCGTGTGTTCGTGCTGGGGCAGGGTGACGCAAGGAATGATCCTAACGTGGTTATGGGTAAGTTTCTTCTCGACGACTTTTATGTTTCTGTATTGTTTGATTCGGGTGCGGATACCAGTTATGTGTCTCTAAAAGTTAGTCAAATGTTAAAACGTACACCAACACCCTTAAACACCAAACATGTCGTAGAGTTAGCCAACGGTAAAAGTTTAGAGGCCACACATGTAGTCAAAGGTTATAACATCGTCTTAGCCGGTCAGACTTTCTCCATCGACCTCATTCCTATAGTTCTGGGTAGTTTCGACATCGTCATTGGTATGGATTGGTTATCCCAGCAACAAGCAGAGATCTTATGCAAGGAGAAGATCGTTCGTATTCTCCGTTCTGGTAAGGAACCTCTTGAAGTTCAAGGCGACAAGAGTGGTGCCGTGGTTGGCATCATCTCCTTCCTGAAGGCCCAGAAATGTTTACGCAAGGGTCACACTGCCATTTTGGCACTTGTTACAGACGCATCAAAGAAAGAGAAGAGATTAGAGGATATTCCAGTTGTACGCGACTTTCCTCAAGTGTTTCCTGAAGACTTACCTGGTCTACCGCCTCATCGCCAGGTAGAATTTTAGATTGAATTAGCTCCTGGAGCAGCACCAATAGCTCACGCACCGTATCGATTAGCTCCAACCGAACTAGAAGAACTGTCTAAGCAATTGCAAGAGCTCTTGGATAAGGGCTTTATTCGTCCTAGCTCTTCACCTTGGGGAGCTCCAGTGTTATTCGTGAAAAAGAAGGATGGTACTTTCAGGATGTGCATAGATTACCGCGAACTCAACAAGGTGACAGTGAAGAACCGCTATCCTCTACCACGTATAGATGATTTGTTCGACCAGTTGCAAGGGTCGAGATACTACTCAAAGATTGATCTGAGGTCAGGATACCATCAACTGAGAGTCCGGGATGAGGACGTCTCCAAAACAGCATTCAGAACTCGCTACGGCCACAGCGAGTTTCTAGTCATGCCATTCGGGCTAACGAACGTGCCTGCAGTTTTCATGGATCTAATGAACAGGGTATGCAAGCCTTACCTGGACAAGTTTGTAATTGTTTTCATCAACGACATCCTGATCTACTCTAAGAGTCAGGAGGAACACGAGCAGCACTTACGGCTTATCTTGGAACTTCTTTGAAAGGAACAACTGTACGCCAAGTTTTCAAAATTCGACTTCTGGCTTCGCGAAGTCCATTTTCTAGGCCATGTGGTAAACAAGGATGGGATTCATGTTGATCCATCCAAGGTAGATTCGATCAGGAACTGGCCTGCACTGCGTACACCAACAGAAATACGCCAATTCTTGGGTTTGGCGGGTTATTACAAACGGTTCATCAAAGACTTCTCAAAGATCGCACAGCCGCTTACATTACTGACACAGAAAGGAGTTACCTATCGTTGGGGTAATACACAAGAAAAGGCTTTTAAACACCTAAAGGATAGGCTATGCAGCGCACCTATTATCTTATTGCCAGAGGGCACAGACGATTTTGTGGTCTACTGCGATGCGTCGATTCAGGGTCTTGGTTGTGTATTGATGCAAAGGGATAAAGTCATTGCTTACGCCTCGCGCCAACTTAAAGTTCACGAGCGGAACTACACTACACATGATTTAGAACTTGGAGCTGTTGTTTTCGCGCTTAAGATATGGCGACACTACCTGTACGGTACCAAGTGCACTATCTACACCGATCACAGGAGTCTCGAGCATATCTTCAAGCAGAAGGAATTGAACATGCGGCAACGTCGATGGGTCGAGCTACTTAATGATTACGAATGCGCTATCAAATACCATCCAGGCAAAGCCAATGTTGTGGCTGACGCCCTCAGTCGGAAAGACACTACGCCTAGACGCGTGCGAGCATTACAACTTACTATTCAGTCTAGTCTTCCTGCACAGATACGAGATGCTCAGGTAGAAGCATTGAAACCAGAAAACGTCAGGGCTGAAGCCCTACGCGGCTCAAGGCAACGGTTAGAACAAAGGGAAGACGGCGCCTACTACGTAACAGGACGCATTTGGGTTCCATTTTATGGCAACTTACGCGAGCTGGTAATGGATGAAGCTCATAAATCCCGCTACTCGGTACATCCAGGTTCGGATAAAATGTACCACGATCTTAGAACTACGTACTGGTGGCCTAGCATGAAGGCCCACATAGCAACTTACGTCGGCAAATGTTTGACCTGCGCGAGGGTCAAGACGGAATACCAGAAACCATCAGGTCTACTTCAGCAACCAAAGATACCACAATGGAAATGGGAGGAAATTTCCATGGATTTTGTTACTGGCCTGCCTAGATCCCAGCGTGGGAACGATACTATTTGGGTGATCGTGGATCGACTCACAAAGTGTGCTCACTTCTTGGCTATCAAGGAAATTGACAAGTTCTCTACATTAGCAGACATTTACTTGAAAGAAGTTGTTTCGAGGCATGGAGTGCCAACCTCTATTATCTCAGATCGTGATGCACGATTTACTTCAGAACTATGGAAAGCAATGCACAAATCTTTTGGCTCCCGGTTAGACATGAGCACAGCTTACCACCCTCATACGGATGGGCAGTCTGAGCGCACTATCCAGACTCTAGAAGACATGCTTCGGGCGTGTGTTATCGACTTCCGCAACAGCTGGGAAAAACATCTCCCGTTAGTGGAGTTTTCGTACAACAACAGTTACCACACCAGCATACAAGCCGCTCCATTCGAGGCATTATACGGACGTAAATGCCGATCACCTCTTTGTTGGGCAGAGGTGGGTGATAGTCAGATCACAGGTCCAGAAATGGTAGTTGATGCTACTGAACGGATTGCACAGATACGACAATGCATGGCGGCAGCTCGTGACCGTCAGAAAAGCTACGCTGATAAACGCAGAAAACCGCTCGAGTTCCAAGTTGGGGATCGAGTGCTACTCAAAGTCTCACCCGAAGGGTGTGGTTCGTTTTGGTAAACGAGGCAAGCTCAATCCGCGATATGTTGGACAGTTTGAAATCATTAAAAGAATAGGCAAAGTGGCCTACAAACTAAACCTACCAGCAGAACTCGGTGCAGTTCATAACGTTTTCCACGTGTCGAATCTGAAGAAGTGTCTGTCAGATGAGACCCTCATAGTTCCTTTGAAGGAACTCACTTTCGACGAACAGTTACATTTCGTCGAAGAACCTGTTGAAATCACGGACCGGGATGTTAAGGTCCTCAAGAACACTAGAATACCTCTTGTACGAGTTCGTTGGAACTCCCGTCGTGGCCCAGAGTTCTCCTGGGAACGAGAAGACCAAATGAAACTCAAGTATCCCCAGTTATTCGGAAACCGTGCAACCACTACTGAGGCTGAAGCTACTACAGAATTTCAGGACGAAATTCCAAATCAACGGGGGGATGATGTGACACCCCAGGGAAACCAGGAAACGATACAACTTAACTAGCTTCCTCAGTAACCGCATGCAAAATTTCGGGATGAAATTTCTTTCAAGTTGGGGATAATGTGACAACCCGTAACTTTAGGTTAATGCTTTAACTTAACACAATTAAGTTGGTCGCACAATTTTTAACATTGCATGAAACTATGCATTACTTTAAGCATTATTTGACTAACACGAGAACTTTGTGCCTTAATTGTAAATTACATGTGGTGTGTGTGTTTTATGTGAAAGATGATACTTAGGGGTGAGTAAAGTAGTTAGTGAAACCTTAATAACTCCTAACCCTAAAACCTTCCTCACAAATCATTCTACGGCAGTTCAAATCATTCTCTCTACAACCATTTCTCTCATCATTCTTGGCTACACAAGTTCTCTCACATCAATCTTGATTTCCCAATCCATCTAGAATCAATCTAAGGTAAACGTTTAATGATTATTTGTTGTTAATCATTGGTTATTTGATTCATGCAAACCCTAGTTCTCCAAACAATGGTTCTGTGTTTATTGATCATCCTGATTATTGTGAAATGGTTTGTGAATAGTTGTGTAATCACTTGCCTGACATTAAGATGCCTGATATGTTAGAGGTGTTTGATTGTTGATTAGATTACAGCATTGCCAATGTATGAAAATTAGGGTTTTGATCGTAACCTGCAATGTAACTGTTCCATTGAAAACTATAAATTGGTTTTGGAAATCACGCATGTTGTTAACTTCGAGTTAAGTGTCAGAGCTTTGTGAAGTCACAAGTCCGAGTTTTATTAAAGAAACACAAGTCCGATTTTTATTAAAGAAACACATGGTCCGAATTTTGTAAAGGAAACTCATGGTCCGAATTTTATAAGGACTCCTTGGGTCCGAGTTTTGTAAATAATGTATGGTCCGAGTTTTAGATTGAAGGTATGGTCTGAGTTTTGTGAATAAGGCATGGTCTGAGTTTTAGGTTGAATGCTCGATCCGAGTTTTAGAGTCGATGTTTGGTCCGAGTTCTTGTTGATGTTTGGTCCGAGTTTTTGTTGATGTTTGGTCCGAGTTTTTGTGTGATGTTGGTCCGAGTTTTTGTTGATGATGTATGGTCCGAGTTTGATGTAAGTATAAGTGCCCGAGTTTATTTTAAACACCATTATTAGAGCTTAATGTTAACACTAGGGATCCGAGTTTACTTATAATGCTAAGTTCAAAACCCTGTATGAAGAACACCTTGCATGCCACTGTGTGTTACTGTATGTATGTGCAATCTATGTCATGTCAATCTGTAAACAATTTTCACATGGAACACAGTTGCTTGGACACCAAGGAATTGTAAACCTTATTTGAACGTAAACACTTACATTGAGTTTATGTGCAATGTACCTTAGGTCACGTGTAACGGACCTAACCATTAATTAACACTAGAAGCACAATAACAAACCGAGAAAACCAAGGTGAGTTCACACTCTTACCAAGGCATGGGATTCCCGGGGTTGGGAATGGGATTAGATGATTATGTGTACTTACGTCATTATTGGGAAGTGTGAGTTACTAACCTCGGTTGGGAAAGGTCACTTATAGATACTGCTAGACTAGTGATACATGGGGAAGCCCCCACTACTCTTCGCACACATGCCTGTAATGGTCGCGATACTGATACTGATCTTCGCACACATGCCTGGAATGGCCGCGATACAGATACTAAACTTTGCACACATGCCTGGAGAGCCGCGATACAAATAAAACTAGTCTACAATACATGGGAAACCCCCACTAATCTTCACAAACATGCCTGGAGGGACGCGATGTAATTATAAACGATACATGGGTTACTAAACAAACAAACGTTTTACGAAATGAACACTATTACAAAACAACCCACTGTGAACTCGCTCAACTAGTTGTTGACTCTCTGTTACATGCCTTGCAGGTCGTTTGGTATACATAGAGCTTGCACTGGGAGGCGCGGTCGTTGTGGACAAGGATCGTGAATGCTTTGATTAAACATTTTGACATTACATATTCATACTTATGTTGGGCTTTTACTTATATGCTTCCGCTAAACATTGAAACTATTCTTATGTTTTGAACACCTTTCATATGGATTGGTTTGGTTAAATTACATTTACTTTTACTGTTTACACTCTTCTATATGATTGGTGGCTTGATCCTGGTCAGTCACGCCTCCAAGCGGTGGTACTCCGCGTGTGGATTTTGGGGGTGTGACAGGAAGGTCCTTGCTCGCTCATACTGTAAACTAACAAATAGTCAAATAACACACAACAATAAAATATAAACATGCACGTAGTTTCGTAGAAAATTTCCGAACACTTTGGATAATATCTTGGTGCCAGCAGAACATTTCTGTGGCTGAATCAGTGGCTTAGCTCTGATACCACCTTCTGTCGCAACCCCCATCCCCTAACAACCCAGGAACGGGTGGCCGCGGCCACTTTGGTGGTATATGTGTTTATCATTTTAGCAGCGGAAATTACATCAGGACCGTAGTTAGGAAATATTTTATCAGAGTAAAATACCACACTTTCATAACATTAAACACATGAGAATAATCCCAAGTTTTAAGTACACACATGTTCATAGGGATAAACCCTATTTTATTTAATAAAAACATCTCTTTATTTTAGGTAACTTTATAGCCACTTTTCCAAACCTTCAGTGCTATCCAGCTGGCTTCTATTTGGCTTTCACATTTTGTTACCTGAAACACGTTTAAAAGCATTTTGTTAGTGGGAAATACTGGTGAGTGAATCCCAGTTTAATCAAGTTTAGTAAAAACCATTGTACAGTATTAAGGGTGGTCGCACAATTACATATGTTTCCATCTAATTAATTACCACCCACGGTACTGTCAACCCGACTTGTGGTCATGTTACTCCTCGCAAGGTAGTAACAAATTTTGTATGCAAAACCCCAACATACCGACGATAATTGTAGAATACAAATACTCAATCACCGTTTAATATAGTATTAATTAAGTGAGGTTTTGTAAAAACAGTTTGCAAAAAGGAGATTACTGTGACACTTGTGCCTATGTGACCATCAAACAAATACCAAATAAATGAAATATTGCGTTTCATACTTGGGATTTGTATAAATATGTGTATCATTTGCACATATCAATTCTTGTTCGACTTCGAGCTTTAAATCGCTTTCTGGAAGATTATACGCGAACTGATGCGTAAATATAACCAGTTTAATGCAACAAACACTCCGGAACAATGACATAGGCTTAACATACCTTAAATAACCTTTACATAACTTAGAAATAAGTTTTGGAGGGTTTGGTATGCCGAAATCAAGTTTATTCGATCACAGGGACTAATTTCGACAAACTGCGAAAGTATGCCGATTTGTATTTTGACGAGAATTCCGGAACTTGATCATAAGTTAAATATTCCCTAATTATCCTTTACATAGTGTAGGATCGTTATACGGCCTAACGAGTCGATCAGAAGAGTGCGCAGACTGAATCAGAGGCGGAATTCATTGATTCAGTCTTTCTTTAGCTTGATTTCTCTAATTAGTCTTAGTTTATTGCACTTGATAACAGTTTACTAGCTCTGGAGACGATTCGGCAGGGCTTCGTCGTTACATACAAGACCACAACCTAACTACCCTGTGGTTTCGCTCAGTCGTCCCCTATATATAGGCTTGGGGTTTCGCTCCAAGGGACATGTCATTATGAGCGAAACCTTCAATGTACATATAAGCGAAACTATACATTGACACATGAGCGAAACCTCTCTATGACACATGAGCGAAACCATGATTAAAACATGATTTCTCGATTTCCGTGGATGATACAATCAGCCCTAACCTAAGACTCGAACGAAGATGTAGTCGACAGACAACTGCACCAACAGACTCCCCCTTGAATGTTGACGGAATCTTCAGTGAGAGTCTTCAACATGACAACTCTTCAATCTTGATCGGTCTTCTTCAGGAACTCTTCCTGGAATCATGTACTCGGATCTTTCTCTGGCTCTAACTCTCGTCGGACTCCCCCTATCATTAAGCTGGGATCGCTGTCTGGAATTTGTTATCACCATTGAAATCAAATCCTGGCTTTATCAGTTTAAGCTCTTCTCAGGTTCTGATGTATCTCCTGGCTTTCCATAGTAACAGGATCAGAAACCTACACAACTCAAACACTCTATTACAAACAAACAAAATTGTGATTCAACTTAATGAATCAACTAAACCTTTGAGAATCTTTACATGTAAAACTTATCAAACTTCAAACTTTAAACTTTCCAAAATCTGATTAAACATTTCAAACCAATTTAACCAAACCATCTATTCATCATGTTTATCCTTTGAGATTTTGAATATCAGCTCTCCAACATCAGTTGTTGAAAATCTTTATGAATTTTCAAAAAAATGAAACATAAATGCAATAACAGAAATTAAATGCAGAAATGAAATATGTACAAACATTATTTTATGAGTTCGTGCAAGAGGATCATATCACTTTCTAAGACATATCACCAACATCGTTAAGCTAGATTTCATTTTAAGTTCTAAACAATTTACTTAGATTGTCAGTATGTTTGTCCACTTAAATTTTCACACAAAGTTCAACTGTTTCGAGATATGCAATTAGTGTCTTAATTACATGAACTTATTCGTGTGTCTCACTTCTTGAATATACTCCCGTATCCAGATCCCAATATTCAGTCTTACAGGTGAATATACCACAGATGATATCTGTAAAGGGGTTATGTGCGAGGGCCGTGAGAGCTCAGGTCGATACTTCTGTATACGCAGAGAGATGACGGCTTCGACTTTCGGTGTGTCCCCTTTAGAGGAGCTTTTATTACAACAGCAGCGACTATCAATTTTATTGTTACATCTGCTTGCTGAGGGCGAGCTTATATTTTAAAGCTTTTTGCAGAAAGCATTATCCGGGGACTAGGTCAGTACTTCCATACAGCAGAAGTCCCGGGATAATACCCCAGATATCACCGAGTATAAAGACCTAGTATCTCAGAATAAGGGACCTTTCAAACAAGATTTCAGGGGTTACCTATATATCCAAGAAATTTTGTTAACCCATAGAATAAGCAAGTTTGATTTAGGTTTATATCTCGTCTCAGTTTACTAAATGTGTAAAAACCTACTGACACATCCATAGTAAGATTGTTTATCTCATTTTGACTTTACATTTCTATAGCATGTTGTAATAGTCCACTGATGTACTATCATTTCCTCTTTTATGCAACCAAAACTCATTTTTCATTTTATCATGTTTTTGATTTTTTAAATTTTCTAATGTTTTTGGATTTTCTGAAAATTTCTTACTCCTCCTAAAATTCAAAAACATCTAATGAAAATTGAAAGCAAACTGTACAAAACATGACAACTGATATCGAATCGCCTCAATTCTCCATCCGCTTGGCAAAAACAATCAGAACTCCCCCTCACAACAAACTATTTTCCCATAATGATTTCAAAACACTTAAGTTTGTTTTAATCAAAATGGTTTTTCCGGAAAATAAGTTTTGTTGATTTTACCACTTGTAAAATTGAGGATCAAATCATCACATTGTTTGCCAATTTTATGAATGATAGTTAACTCAAGTTCAATTTAATGACCTTGATTAACCACTTGTAAGCTCAACCTGAAACACTTGTAACAACAATAAGCATACATACCACTTGTAAGATTAACAATTAAGCATTTCAAACCTGTTTTTCTGTAGGATCGAATGCTGACCCGAACGAGTCGTTCAGAGGTTAACTCTTGCAATTCAGATGCGGAATAATAAGAAAAGCAAGTAGATATAGCTTGTTCTTCCTCCTAACTGCTTGTTGTATTTATTAGAAACGTTTTACAGCTCAAAGTCACACCGGCAGAGCTTCGGCGTGGAATACAATCAATCACTATTCCGGATCGCTCAAACACACATATATATAGTGTTCTGAGTCCGCTCATGTGGACATGTGACACATGAGCGGTCCAGGCTAGTTCACATAAGCGATCCTCAAGTGCCATATAAGCGACCCAAGACACCTATGACCCTATGAGCGACCCAGACTCCTAAAACCTATACAGTCTACCGTTTTCTCGTATTTCGTGCCCTATGCTATACAATACAATGTAAGACATGATCCTAGACACCTAGACGGAATCAACAGATGTAGTGCACCAACAAACTCCCCCTCAGATGTTGATGGAGTCGCCAACACACCTTGACTTCAAAGTTGTGTCTTCACATCTTCAGTCTTGATCAATCTCTGGGCTTTCTCTTTTTCAATCTTCAGACTCCCCCTCTCGACTTACTGGCATTCATTTGTTCTTCAGTAATATCTTTAGAATCTTTGTCTGGCATTCAAACACTCTAATTCTCTTGATCAGATCTCTTGATTCCTTAAGTTCATCAGCATCAATTGATAACCAAGATCTTCAGAATCAGAATCGATCAACCTGGCTCTCCTCTAATCTTTAGAAACCAAAACCTGATTACCTGCACAATCTTAACCTAGAAATAAATTTTCTAATTTTATCATCTATCAAATACCTATGCACCAACATATGACTCCCCTCAAAACACTCTATGATGAACCACTTGAAGAAGGTTAGATTAATACAAACATTTAGATTTTTCACAAACACTCTCCCTCAAATTCTGCTCATAATGTTTAGCACTCGGAATTTTGAAAATCAGTTTTCCAACGTCAGTTGTCGAAAATCTTTTTGATGTTTTTTTCAAAAATTATGCTAAAACACACACAAAATGTTTTTGGATTTTTCAATGTAAAGTAATGAAATACACACAATGAAATATTTACAAACAATATTTTTGTGAGTTCCTGCAAGAGGATCATATCAGTTTATGAGACAAATCACCAAACACCGTTAAGCTTGATTTCATTATAAGCTTTAAACATTTTACCTAGATTGTCAGTATGTTTGTCCTCTTAAATTTTCAACACAATTTTCAATCGATTCGAGATACGATATTAATGTTTTAGAGACTTAAACTTAATTGTGTATCACTCCACTTGAATATACTCCTGTATCCAAATCCTAAATATTCAGTCTTACAGGTGAGTATACCACAGCTGATATCTGTAAAGGGGTTAAATGTGAAACCGTGAGAGCTCAGGTCAGAACTTCCGTTCAGCAGAGAGATGACGGCTCGACTTTTGGTGGGTCCCCTTTAGAGGATCTTTTTGCATTTCAACAGCAGCGACTATCAATTTTATTGTTTCATCAGCATGCTGAGGGCGAAGCTTATGTTTCAAAGCTTTAGTAGAAAGTATTATCCGGGGACTAGGTCAGTATTTCCATACAGCAGAAGTCCCGGGATAATACCCCAGATATCACTGAGTATAAAGACCTAGTATCTCAGAATACGGGACCTTTCAAGCAAGATTTCGGGGGTTACCCATATATTCAAGAATAGTTACCCACGAATCAAGCAAGTTTGAATTAGGTTTATATCTCGTTTCAATTTACTAAATGTGCGAAAATCTACTGACACATCCGCAGTAAGATTGTTTAACACTTTTTAGACTTTACACTTTTTTAGCGTGCCGTGATAGTCCACTGATGTACTATCATTTCCTCTTTTTCGCAACAAAACGCATTTTTGAATTTTATCATGTTTTTGGCTTTTTCAAATTTTCAAATGTTTTTGGATTTTGGATTTTCAGAAATTTCCCTACTCCCCCTAAAATGCAAACACATTTTAAAGAAAATTTGAAAACTTCAAGACTCTTGACCTACTAGAAACATAAAATGCAAAAACAAACTGTACAGAAACTTGACAACTGACACTGAAACACATCAAATCGCCATTCACTAGGCATAAACAATCTGAACTCCCCCTATCACAAATCATTTTCTCATTTAGATTTCAAAACACTTAAGTTTGTTTTAATCAAAATGACTTTTCCGGAAGAATGAATTTGTGTTGATAACAACCACTTGTAGGAGTATCAATTTTAAGAACGGGGATGTGGTTCATCATCTTGTCTATCTTTTGCCATGAATAGTAAATCAAGTACAATTTAATGTCCCTGATTTACCATTTGCATTTAATAGCCTCCTGTACCACTTGTAAATGTAATCACTTCAAAGTATCCAAACATCTCAAAATTTAACCACAAATACCACTTGTGGGATCAAGATTACCACTTGTAGATATCCAAAAACTACCAATTGTAGGAATATTACGTTTACATCACCATTTTACCAATCAAAATGCCGATTCCTGCTTCGCAATTAACCACCTGGAAGCTCCGGCGTAGTCCTTCGACTATTCTGGGAAACAAACTTCCCTCCAAGTCTTTTCAGACTTGAGGGCTTTCAACTCTTCAGCTGTAGGGTTGTATGTCGCCTTTTTAGTTGCGTAAAAATCTTTTACACCTTTAGCTTTCCCACTCAACATTTTCCCAAATATCTTCTTAACATTTCCATTGAATGCTTTCTCGACATCAAATTCTTTTTCTTCATTATAAAATTGGTTTGAAATTTCAATTTTACCAATTTTCTTTTTAACCTCTTCAAACTTCAGTGATGGAAGAACATCATCATTTACTGAAATTTTCTCCACAACTTGTGGCTCTTCTGGCTTTGTGGAACCAGATTCATCGCCGATTTTTTCTTCTACCTTTTTTGCAACCCACACTTGGTTGTCATTTCCTTTTCTTTTGTAAAATTTTTCCTTTTTCGAACATTCCCCAACCTCATTTTTCGAATTTTTAAAAATTTTGGATTTCTCAGATTTTTCAACAACTTTTTCTTTCAACTTCTTAGAAGCTCCCTGTGTTGTTTTGATATCTTTAGGACAATCCGATGCAATGTGATCAGCTTCATTGCTTTTAGAACAGGTTTGAGTATTTCTCGGATGAAATACTCCAGTTCCATTCTTTTTCCTCTCAGCAAGAAATTCTTTGTTAGTCTGTTTCCAAAATGGTTTCTGCTGTTCATCTTCCGAGCTTCCACCTGATACAAATTCAGTGTTTGAATTAAAATTTTTCTCATTTTTATGATTTTCTGGTGGAACAAAACCTAAACCATTCTTTTTGTAGCTACGATTTTGGTTAGGTTTCTTTGGAAAACCAGGACCAGAATTGTAACTTTTTTTCTTGTTTAGACGTTGTTGAACTCTAGAAGTATATTTTTTAGGTGTATCAAAACTTTTCAATACTTTTAATTCAGGAATATTAACCTCTATTAGTTTAAAAGTTTTGTTGATTAATTCCGTTTTGATACTCATTATCGGAAACTCTTTGTTGTAATATAATTTGTCAGAACCATTCAAAGTATACACAACTTCGAATGTTTCATCATTCAAATCTGCCTTTGATAACAAAAATTCTTTACTATAAGACCGTTTAACCAACGAATTTTGATTGTTGACTGACGACTTTGGTTTTTCAGACTCAGATTTTGACTCTGTCTCCTCATCAGTATCCAACACCTGATCGACCACCTTTTTGATTATTTCAGACTCATGATCAGTATCGGATGAGGTAAACGTCACATCAATGTTTTCAGGTAAGATATCAGTTGTGTCGGTTTTAAGCTTTATATTGACCGCTTTTGCAAGTTGCTCCTCATTTGGTTTCCTAGGCGAATACCCATCCCAAATTGGAGGTGGACACTTGTTATAGCTAACAGTTGTTTTCTTACCATAGTCTTTATTTTCTTTCGGCTTCTCATCTTGAAAAGCTTCCATACCTGCAACAGTTGGATAAACACGATCAATAAGATAATCAGACGTAGAATAACTCAACAATAACCTCCTAATTCTCTCATTTTCAATCTTTTCAGTTTCCAACTCTTGCTTCCATTTGGCACTTTCTTCAATGTAAAAATTTATCGCTTTTTGCTTCGACATTAAAGTTGCATTCATCATCGTCAGTGCCTGTTCTCTTTCTGTGTTTGTCTTTTGGAGACCAGTTACTGTTTTGTTCAACACGTCATACGATTCCTTCACATAATTGAGATTGAACAGTAACTGTTCTTTCTTTTTCTCGTACTCAGCTATGATATCATCTATTGCTACACACTCTTTGCACGCTTCCAAACACTTTTTACAAGGTTTGACGACTTCAATAATTTTTTCAACTTCGACTGTTTTAATAACTTCAACCACTTTTTCTACTTCAATCACCTTTTCTACTTCTTTCACAACCTCACTAATCTTCTCAGCAACATTTTCAGCATTCTGAACATCACCTTCAGATTCAGATTGTTGTTCTTTAGCAGCTTGTTTCTCTTTCAGTTTCTCCATTCTTTCTGCAAAATAAAAATGAAAACTTTCAGGAGACATATGAGATTTTGCAATATTTATATGTTTCTCTTCCTCATCATCACTGCTACTATGATCTGGTGATTGATCAAATTGAACTGATTTTTCAGAATCAGCATCAGATACACTAGAATCAGATGGTGTTTTGTCAAATACAACATCCTGTTCTTGAACAGTTTCATCTTGTACAATTTCATCTGAACTATCTGAAACATTCCCATAGTGTTCTGAAAGTCTATCAGTACTATCTGAACTTTCAGTAGATGACACGGATTTTTCATCTCCACTTGACACATTCTCTCCAATAGATCTCATCCAAGTAGCAAACAAATTTGGCTCTCGGACGATCTTGGCAATGAAAGCTTTAAAACCTCCCTTTTCATCCACGAACATATCCCAACTGAAACCTTCTGGTAGTTTCTCATATTCTTGATCGATAACACGTTCTGCTGTGGCTTCAGATGATATGTAATCACTCCAGCTGAAATCTACAACACATGCTCTTTTGGAGTCTTCAATCTTTCTCCCATGAGCTGTCACACCCCCAAAATCCACCTGCGGAGTATCACCGCTTGGGAGCGTGACTGACCAGGATCAAGCCACCAATCATATCGAACAATGTAATTAATGTCAGTTATAATAAATGTAAACCAATCATTCAATACGATTGATGTTTCCAACAAAACATAGTTTAAGTAGCGGAAGCGTAACAATGAGATTCCAATGTATTTAAATAGTTCAAGTGTTGTAAGTGTAGCATAACATCCACGATCCAAGCTCCACAACGACCTGCTCCTCCCTGTGCAAGCTCTATATATACCTAATGTCCTGCAAGGCATGCAGCAGAGAGTCAACAACTAGTTGAGCGAGTTCACAGTTAACAGTTCAGTAATAGTATAGCGTGAGTAGTAGTATGTTCGTTCGTTATGTCATGTATCGTATTAGTTTCCATCGCGGCCTCCCAGGCAGGTATGCGAAGATATTTGGGGGTGTTCATCCCGTGTATTCTAGACTAGGTTTATCCGTATCGCGGCCTACCAGGCAGGTGTGCGAAGGTTAGTAAATTACAGTTCGCGGCCTTCCAAAGGCAGGTGTGCGAAGTCAGTCATAATATCGCGGCCAACCCTTGGCAGGTGTGCGAAGATCAGTTCAATAAGTGTTACTAGTCTAGCAGTAGTTCTAACAGTGGAGTATGTACCATAGTTCATCCAATCACATCACTACGTTCCATTATAGACAAGTACCAGTAAATAATCAAATCCCATTCCCACCCTGGGAACCCCATGCCTTGGCTGTGTGAACTCACCTTGGTTTGCTCGGTATGTTATTGCTTCTAGAGTTAGTTAAATGTATAGGTCCGCTACACACGACCTAGGATGCATTGCACGTGATTCAATGTAAGTGTTACATTCAAGTAGGGTTTACATGTTACTTATGTTTAAACAGTTGTGATCTGTGTGAGGGTTGTGTACAGGATGAGATGATAAGAATTGTTCGCACATATAAGATCATGTAGTACCATTCAATAGCATATAGTCACATATAGTACATGCAGTAAGCTTTAACTGTTTGTCCTAAACTCAGGCTACACGTCACTTATAAAGTTCAGACAACATTATTCAAATCGTGTGTTCATCATCATCAAATTCGTTATTGATTATTAGCAGTTTATTATAATCGTTTGCTGCATGCATATCATGAAACCGTATATATATATGTATATATATCATTCAGTATTCCATCATCAGAACAATCACACGACATCAGACAATTACACATCAGACAAGTGTGGGGGGGGGGGGCTTCCCCTGTTTGAAAGTCGGACCACTTATAAACTTATAAAACTCTGATTAAATGTTATATAAACTCGGACCTAAGGGGGTTAAAAGTCGGACAACAAGTGTGGGGTTTGAAAGGTCGGACACCCTTGATCTCTTGCCAAAACTCGGACCAAAGGTCCTTTACACAAACTCGGACAAGGCTGCCCCATTAAACTCGGGCATGGACAGAGTGTGATACTCGGACTCTCTTAGTTCTTTCAAAACAAAGTCGGACCCTTGTTACATTATTAAAGTCGGACATGCTAGATCATATTAAACTCGGACTAAGTGAACTCATTAAACTCGGACCAAAGTGAACTCATTAAAGTCGGACCATGTCAAATTCATTAAACTCGGACCAAATCAAACACATTAAACTCGGACTTGCATTCAATACAAACTCGGTCCATATATTCATTCAGTTAAACTCGGTCCTTATATATTCATTCAATTAAACTCGGTCCTTATATATTCATCAATTAAACTCAGACATCATGAGTCTATAGGTCGGCCCATACTAATTCTAACAAAGTCGGACTCCATGCAATCCATATACAAACTCAGACACAATTTCATTTAAACGCTCGGACTAACATATCAATTCAAACTCAGACAAGCATAATCACAATCGTAACAGTTACAAACACATACATTCCATCAGTTACGTTCTCATATTCTACGATCTGGAAACCTAGATTTCATTGCATTGCAAACATTAGTTCAACATCTAACCATTCTATCGTTCACAGGCAATTCGATTAAACAAGCATTCAGTATCATTATCATCGCAATCCGAATCAAATCAAGAATCGTAGAGCATTATATGAAGCACTAGGGTTTTTATGGGCACTCAATCAAGAATCAGGAATTGCTAATAATCAAGAAATCAATTAGAGTTTACAAACATTACAATGATCAATAACAATTACCTTGAATGATTTTAGAGAAATAGCGGAATCGAATGCCTTGTGCCAATGATGGTGGTGATGATGATTGCTAGGGGATTAGAGAGTTACAAGTACGTGTTTTGATTTTTGAGGGAATGATTAGTGAAATGAGATTAGGGTTAAGTATCTAGGATTTCACTAATTACCATCTACATCCCTAAGTATTATATTTTTCACATGCACACCATCTCATAACCATTTCCTAGTTTCACCACCAAGTTCATATATTTACCAATTTCACAAATAACAAACAACTATGCACAATCAAACAATCAAAACATATATAATTTCATGGAAACCAAATGTGCAAATAAACGACTAGTCAATACATGATCGTGCAATAAATACGAAATAGAATCTTGGAAATTCGAGTTGTCACATGAGCTGTCTGCGGTTCTTGGGATTGGCCGACTTGCTGATAGATAGCTTTGCGGTAGTAATCATCTTTCCCGAATGGATTCTGTGCTCCGCTAGCCTCTCTTCCTTTGCACTCCCGCTTGAAATGGCCTTTCTCCCTGCATCGAAAACAAGTAACTTTAGATTTATCAAAACCTAAAGTAGATACATGAGCATCTAGAAAGTCATTTCTCCCGGTAATGGTTTTGAATTTCTCAGCTCGACGAAGAACACTTGCAAGACACCATTTGATATCCATAAGTTCCATTTCCTCAGCGTCTATTTGATCGTAATCTTCTTTGGTGAGCATAGGATTTCCGATCCGACCAGCAACTAGACCTTCATAGGATAACATAACTGAACCCAGAAGTGCCATATGATCTTTAGCAGTGTCTTCGGAGAAGCTTTGACCTTCTGGAAGGTTGAGAGCTATATTGCATTGAATCACATATCCGTTTCCAGTTTTTGTACTTTGAGACTGAAAACTAGTGTTAGTCTCTTTTGGATTTACACTCGGAAATGATGAAAACCCGCTGCTGCTCTTGTTTGAACCCTGATCAACTTTTTCTGATGAATCTCCAGCACTGAAATCGGTTTGAATCTTTGGACTTCTTTCAGCTTCAGAAACTGGAATACTACCTTTATAGTACATTTTAACATCTTGTTGACCACTAGGATTATTCATCCTTGCGATCTTTTGCTGCTCAAGATCCTGACTCTCAATTTTCTCAATAAACTGACCAATTGTTAGTTTGTCATAAACACCCGTGTTTTTCAGTATCATCAAATACGTTCCCCACTCTTTCTGAGGTAACGCATCAGCCAACTTATAAACCCATTCCTCACGACCTTTTTCAACTCCCAACATCGATAACGATCGCACTAAGTGACAGTATCTCTCAATCAGCTTTTTAGTATCCTCTCCCGGCAAACTACTATACAAATCAAATTCCTTTTTAAGCATTGCCTTCTTGCTTTTGATCATACTTTCACTACCCTCGAATTTTACTTTAAGAGCATCCCAAATTGATTTTGCAGTTTTGTCGTGTTGTAGCAGAATGAATATATCTTCTTTAATAGCATGCTGTAACAAACTGATCATCATTTTCTCTGCTCTGTACATTGCACGTTCTTGTTCTGAGAATTCAGATATCTGTTTAATGACTTGCAACTCTGTTCGAGGCAATGTGTACTTTTCCAATATGCATTCCCACGATCTGAGATGATTTGCCTGAACCCAGTTTTCAAAGCGATCCTTCCACCCATAATACTCCTCAATGCTCATCAATTTCGAGGGCTTTTGAGTTGTTCCCGTCTCATTTTCTAAGTTCATGGCTTGAGCAATCGCGGCTGGAGTGGTAGATGTAGCAAAGGCGTTGTAAAACTCATAATTCATGATGACTTAGCACGATTTTCAAGGCAATTGACAGAAAAACGATTCAACAGTGAACAGATAAGCGAACCAAAAAGATCCTTTGGAGCGATCTAGCACCAATGTTCTAAGAGCGGTTCAAGATTAGTCGAATGAGCGATCCAACAAAAACTTTGGAGCGATCCTAGAATGTTCTTACGAGCGGTTCAGTACAGTTCGTTCGAGCGATCCAGGGATTGATTTTCGAGCGAACCAGACTTAAATTTGAACGTATGAGCGATCCGAACTATCAACTTTTGAGCGGTCCAGTAGCAACCAATTACACTCGAGCGGTTCAGGATAACAATTTGGAGCGGTTCATGATGACGTCATTTGAGCGGTCCACATTACGAACATGATTTGATCTGTTTTTAAGCTGAATTTCGGCCTGAAACTTCCAAGGGTTTGTCTTAGTATGATAATGAACAATCTGTGAGCTTTTGAACGAATTTTAACCGTGTATACTCCCGGAAATAAGAAAAGAAGGTGTAGAAGTGAGAAGAAATGATGAAAAACAGCTACAATCTGCAGAAAACCTCCAACAAAGCTCTGATACCAATTGTAGGATCGAATGCTGACCCGAACGAGTCGTTCAGAGGTTAACTCTTGCAATTCAGATGCGGAATAATAAGAAAAGCAAGTAGATATAGCTTGTTCTTCCTCCTAACTGATTGTTGTATTGATTAGAAACGTTTTACAGCTCAAACGTCACACCAGCAGAGCTTCGGCGTGGAATACAATCAATCACTATTCCGGATCGCTCAAACACACATATATATAGTGTTCTGAGTCCGCTCATGTGGACATGTGACACATGAGCGGTCCAGGCTAGTTCACATAAGTGATCCTCAAGTGCCATATAAGCGACCCAAGACACCTATGACCCTATGAGCGACCCAGACTCCTAAAACCTATACAGTCTACCATTTTCTCGTATTTCGTGCCCTATGCTATACAATACAATGTAAGACATGATCCTAGACACCTAGACGGAATCAACAGATGTAGTGCACCAACATTTTCAACCAATTACCATCTGTTGGTTGAACTCTCAAGGTGTGACAACTCGAATTTCCAAGATTTCTATTTCGCATTTATTGCACGTTCATTTATTGTTTAGTTGTTTACTTGCACAAATAATTGGCCATGGAACTGTAACGTTTTAATACAATGAAGTGTATTGTGCGTTTATGCATGGTTATGTGTTAATTGTGATAGACTTGTCAAATATGTGAACTTGGTGGTGAAACTGTGAAATTGATGTGAGATGGTGTGCTTGTGTAAAATATAGTAATTAAGGGTGTGTAGAGTTATTAGTGAAACTTATATGATACTTAACCCTAATCCTTCACTAAACCTCACACAAGAAACCAAAGCACGTACTTTCATTCTCTAAATCCCTAGCAATCATCATCACCATCATCATTGGCACAAGGCATTCATCACTCTTGATTCCCCTCTAACTAGAATCAATTCAAGGTAAATGGTTATTGATTGCTTGATTGTTTTCAATATTTGATTCTTGTGAATACTTGAAAACCCTAGTTCTTCTTATGCTATTCTTTGTTTAACTGATTCTGATTATTGAAATATGATGGTGATTAGTTGTGTAATGGTTTGATTGTTGTCAAAGTACATGATATGCTAGAATTGTGATTGATAATTGGATTACAATGGTTGCCAGTGTTTGTTATTAGGGTTTTCTGTTCGTATGAAATCAAGAACGTAACTGATTTGATTCTATTGATTCTGTGCAATGTCTCATGGAATTCACGCATGATTGATGTCTGGGTTTTAGAATGATTCAAAGTCCGAAGATTTGTTTAAATGTTTGTCTGAGTTTCATGAGTTGTGTGATCCGAGTTTCATATGCATATGTTTGTCTGAGTTGTATAAAGAAGGCATAAAGGTCCGAATTCTTTAAGAAACAAATATGTCCGAACTTTTGATATGATTATAAGGGTCCGAGCTTTGATCTTTCAAGTTATCTGAGTTTTAAATGATTGCACATGTCCGACTTTTATAGAATGATAGTAGTCCGATCATTGTGAAGCTTTGAGGTCCGAGTTTCAACCCCCCACACCCTGTCTGACGTTTAAACCCCCCCCCCCTTTTATGATGATGTCCGAGTTTCTTTTCATCATGATTGTCGAGTTTTGTAGGTTCACCAAGTGTCCGAGTTTCTTTATGTATGCATATCAGGTCCGAGTTTCACAACACAAGGACCGAGTTTTGGCCATTACCCCTGGTCCGACCTTTGTGGGGACTTGGGGAGTCCGAGTTTGTGAAGGGGGAGCCCTTCCTCTTGTCCGACTTTGTGAAGGAATGCCATGCCCGAGCTTTGATTTAAATAAGTGTTGCCTGAGTTTTAAGTTGTTAAGTATTGCCCAACTTTTGCAAGACATGCACTAGCCCGAATTTCCTTGCAATGATACGTAGTATGACTTTTGTTGATGTCATTATAGTCTGAGTTGCGTATGATGTTTACAAAGCTGAATTCCGAACCCTGTATGACACTGTATGTCACCATATGGCACGATAAGGCATTTTTCGTCACCGTAAGCGTACTGTATGACTCTGTATATGACTGTATGCGGTTATGTGATACTGTCTGATATGATGCTACATGTTACTGAATAATACTGCATGTTAATGTGTGATATGATATTGTAAGTCACTGCTTGAACGTCAAGAACCTGTAAACCCTAATTGAACGTCAACACTTATCTTGGATTTATGTGCAATATACCTTAGGTCGTGAGTAACGGACTTAAACATTAATTAATCCTAGAAGCAATAACATACCGAGCAAACCAAGGTAAGTTCACACTCTTACTAAGGCATGGGATTCCCAGGGCACGGGAATTGGGATTGAAGGATTGAGATTGAATAGAACTGTACTTACACTGTTACTAGTCTACCATACCATCATCCTCGGTTGTGCAGGACACACACGTAAAATCTACGTATACTTGTATTGCTCACTGTCCTCAGGTTGCGAAGGACACTCACGTAAAACCTACGTGAACTTATACTCACTACTGCCTCGGTTGTGAAAGGCACTTACGTAAAACCTACGTAAACCCCCACGTACCCCTATCCTCGGTTGTGAAGGATACTTACGTAAAACCTACGTAAACTTGTACGTATTACTGTTCTCGGGATGTGTAGAACACTTATGGTTACGCATAGTCTAGTGGTTATACAACATGGGAAGCCCCCACCAATAGAACGTACTATCGGCCCAGTAGAGCCACATGTTACATACGAACTTACCATTACGCATTTACTTTCTGTGAACTCGCTCAACTAGTTGTTGATCCTCTGTTACATGCCTTGCAGGTCGTTAAATACATGGAGCTTGCACATGGAGGAGCTGGTCGTTGTGGACTTGGATCCTGATCGTTTGTTAAACACATTATGACATTGATACTTTATTATGATGGGTTTTATTTATACGCTTCCGCTAAACAGTGATAACTTACTTATGTTTTGGAACACCTTTCATATGGATTTTGGTTTGGTTTAACGGCAATTACTTTTACAATATATTGTTCTATATGATTGGTGGCTTGATCCTGGTCAGTCACGCTCCCAAGCGGTGATACTCCGCAGGTGGATTTTGGGGGTGTGACAGATTGGTATCAGAGCCATTGGTTATAGAGAACTTGGTTTTAATATGGGGAAAACGTTTTTATTAAAACCAGACTATAACCAGAACGGTGCTCTCAACGATCCACAACGACGCTTCGCTCCACGTGCAAGACTCAACATCCTAGGTAATAAGGTTTATGTTTATTGCCTGCATGCTAGAATTGCATAGAACTTTGCTCGTAGTATGCTTAGATTACACTGCTCATTACTTGTTATTGCTTGAGAACACCTATGTGCTTACACTCTTCTGTCATCGCACTATTCGCGAACCTTTCTCACTTATGTTGCCTTTGATGTGAAGATCAATGGCCGGACGAATTAACATGACACAAGCCCAGTTGACGGCTTTCGTTAATGAACAAGTTGCTGCGGCACTTGCAGCTGCTCAAGCAGGTAGTATACCCTGCAGTTTAGACTCACACTAGGATCTTTAGAATCCTACATTAACTCTTGTGTTTAACATTGTCCTATTCGTACACAATAGGTCAACACGCTCAGCAGCCCGTCTGCACTTTCAAGAACTTTATGGATTGTCGTCCTAGCACATTTAGTGGCACTGAAGGAGCGGTTGGACTCCTCCACTGGTTTGAAAAGCTCGAGTCTGTTTTCGAGATGTGTGAATGCCCTGAGGCTCGCAGGGTCAAGTATGCCACTGGTACTTTGGAGGGGATCGCGTTAACTTGGCGGAACGCGCAAGTGCAGATCCTAGGGTTGGCAGCTGCTAACGCCACCCCTTGGAATGACTTCAAGGAATTGATTAAACGTGAATACTGCACACGTGAAGACATTCACAAGCTGGAAGACGAGCTGTATCATTTGAAAATGGTTGGGTCAGAGATCGAAGCTTATACTAAACGGTCAAATGAACTGGCCGTGCTATGCCCAACTATGGTGGACCCTCCAGTTAAGCGTATTGAGTTGTATCTCAAGGGTTTGGCGCCAGAAATTCAGAGCCATGTGACATCGGCTAATCTTGACAACATCCAGGCTATTCAACGCCTCGCTCATCGCATCACAGATCAGGCAGTGGATCAGAACAAACTGCCTAAACGTATCAGCGCTACTGCTACCGCTACTACTTCTGCTACACTTGCTACTCCCAGTGGCAACAAGAGAAAATGGGATGGGGATTCTAGCAAGGGATCAGCTTCAGTTCAGTCACAGGTTCAGCAGCGAAAGACTGACAGTTATCAGAGTCCCAGTCAGCACTCCTCAGGCAGCCACAGGCAGGGTGGATATCGAGGGAATCTCCCAAAGTGTAACAACTGCAACAGACACCATAGTGGCCAGTGTAACAAAGGTCGCTGTCAAAGATGCCTCAAGATGGGTCATGATGCCAAAGATTGTAGAAGCCCTCGGCCTGCGAACCAGAATCAGCAGCAGCCTCAAGCACAGCAGAATCAGCAACAGGGCAACAAGGGGTGTTTTCATTGCGGCGCAGAAGGGCACTTAAAAAGGCACTGTCCTCAGCTAAACAGGAACCAGAACAACAACAATAATAACAATCAGGGAAATGGCAACAACAACAACAACAACAATGGTGGGAACAACAACGGCAATGAAGCAAGGGATCGTGCATTTGTGTTGGGGCAGGGTGATGCCAGAAATGATCCCAACGTAGTTATGGGTAAGTTTCTTCTCGACGATATTTAGGTTACTGTTTTGTTTGATTCGGGTGCGGATACGAGTTATATGTCTTTGAAAATGAGTAAATTGTTAAAACGTGCACCCACACCCCTAAACACCAAACATGTCGTAGAGTTAGCAAACGGTAAAAGTGTAGAGGCCACACAGATAGTTAAGGGTTGTAGCATTGTCTTAGCTGGTCAGACTTTCTCCATCAACCTTATTCCTATAGTTCTGGGTAGTTTCGACATCGTCATCGGCATGGATTGGTTATCTAAGCAGCAGGCAGAGATTCTATGTAAGGAGAAGATCATTCGTATTCCTCGTTCGGGTAAGGAACCTCTCGAAGTTCAAGGCAACAAGAGTGGTATCATCTCTTTCCTGAAGGCTCAAAAATGTTTACGAAAGGGTCATACGGCTATCTTGGCATTAGTTACTGATGCAGCTTCGAAAGAGAAAAGAATAGAGGATATTCCAGTTGTACGCGAATTTCCTCAGGTGTTTCCTGAAGATTTACCTGGTCTACCGCCTCATCGCCAGGTCGAGTTTCAAGTTGAACTAGCTCCAGGAGCAGCACCAATAGCCCGCACACCGTATCGTTTAGCTCCAACTGAACTGGAAGAACTTTCAAAGCAACTACAAGAGCTCTTGGATAAGGGCTTTATTCGTCCAAGATTTTCGCCTTGGGAAGCTCCAGTATTATTCGTGAAAAAGAAGGATGGCACTTTCAGGATGTGCATAGACTACCGCGAACTGAACAAGGTCACAGTGAAGAACCGTTATCCTCTTCCACGCATTGACGACTTATTCGACCAGTTGCAAGGGTCGAGTTACTATTCCAAGATTGATCTAAGGTCAGGGTATCATCAGCTGAGAGTCCGGGATGAGGACGTCTCCAAGACAGCATTTAGAACTCGCTACGGCCATTACGAGTTTCTAGTCATGCCATTCGGGCTTACGAACGCGCCTGCAGTCTTCATGGATCTTATGAACAGGGTGTGCAAACCTTATCTTGACAAGTTCGTCATTGTCTTCATCGACGACATTCTGATCTACTCCAAGAGTCAGGAGGAACACGAACAGCACTTATGCCTTATCTTGGAACTTCTTCGAAAGGAGCAACTGTACGCCAAGTTTTCAAAATGCGACTTCTGGCTTTGTGAAGTCCACTTCTTAGGCCATGTGGTGAACAGGGATGGGATTCATGTCGATCCATCCAAGGTAGATTCGATCAGGAACTGGCCTGCACCGCGTACACCAACAGAAATACGCCAATTCTTGGGTTTAGCGGGATACTACAGACGATTCATCAAAGACTTTTCTAAGATTGCACAGCCGCTCACTATGTTGACACAGAAAGGTGTTACCTATCGTTGGGGTAATACACAAGAAACTGCCTTTCAGTACCTGAAGGATAGACTATGCAGCGCACCTATTCTCTCATTGCCAGAGGGCACGGATGATTTTGTGGTCTATTGTGACGCATCGATACAGGGGCTTGGTTGTGTATTGATGCAGCGAGATAAAGTTATTGCCTACGCTTCTCGTCAACTCAAGGTTCACGAACGGAACTACACAACGCACGATTTAGAGCTGGGAGCTGTTGTTTTTGCGCTTAAGATATGGCGACACTACCTGTACGGTACCAAGTGCACAATTTACACCGATCACATGAGTCTCGAGCATATCTTCAAGCAGAAGGAATTGAACATGCGTCAACGACGGTGGGTCGAGTTACTTAATGATTACGAATGCGCCATCAAGTACCATCCAGGCAAGGCCAATGTCGTGGCTGACGCTCTCAGTCGGAAGGACACTCTACCTAGGCGTGTACGACCCTTGCAGCTCACTATTCAGTCTAGTCTTCCTGCTCAGATACGAACGGCTCAGATAGAAGCATTGAAACCAGAAAACGTAAAGGCTGAAGCCTTACGCGGCTCAAGGAAACGAATGGAACAAAAGGAAGACGGCGCCTACTATGTAACGGGGCGTATTTGGGTCCCACTTTTTGGCGGTTTATGTGAGCTGGTAATGGACGAAGCTCACAAGTCCCGCTACTCGGTACATCCAGGGTCGGATAAAATGTACCACGACATCAGAACTACATACTGGTGGCCTAGCATGAAAGCCCACATCGCTACTTACGTCGGCAAGTGTTTGACATGTGCAAAGGTCAAAGTGGAGTATCAGAAACCAGCGGGCGTACTTCAGCAGCCCAAGATACCGCAATGGAAATGGGAAAAAATTTCCATGGATTTTGTTACAGGCCTACCCAGATCCCAGCGTGGGAATGATACTATATGGGTGATCGTGGATCGACTCACCAAGTCTGCACACTTCCTGGCTATTAAGGAAACGGATAAGTTATCCACTCTCGCAGACGTTTATCTTAAAGAAGTTGTTTCGAGGCACGGGGTGCCCACCTCCATCATTTCGGATCGGGATGCACGATTCACGTCAGAGCTATGGCAAGCGATGCACAAATCTTTCGGCTCACGATTAGACATGAGCACAGCTTATCACCCTCAGACGGATGGGCAGTCTGAGCGCACGATTCAAACTCTAGAAGACATGCTTCGGGCGTGTGTTATCGATTTCGGCAATGGCTGGGAAAAGCATCTCCCTTTGGTGGAGTTTTCGTGTAATAACAGTTATCACACCAACATACAAGCCGCTCCATTTGAGGCATTGTACGGACGTAAATGCCGGTCACCTCTCTGTTGGGCAGAGGTGGGGGATAGTCAGATCACGGGTCCAGAGAATGTAGTGGACGCCACGGAAAAGATTGCACAGATACGACAACGCATGGCGGCAGCACGCGACCGTCAGAAAGCCTACGCAGACAAGCGTAGGAAGCCTTTGGAATTTCAGGTCGGGGACCGGGTTTTACTTAAAGTCTCACCCTGGAAGGGTGTGGTTCGTTTTGGCAAACGGGGCAAACTAAATCCGCGGTATGTCGGACCGTTCGAGATCATTGAGAAAATAGGCAATGTGGCCTACAAGCTAAACCTACCAGCTGAACTCGGTGCAGTTCACAATGTATTTCACGTGTCGAATCTGAAGAAGTGCCTGTCAGATGAGACCCTCATAGTTCCTTTTAAGGAACTCACTATCGACGAGCGGTTGCAGTTCGTCGAAGAGCCAGTTGAAATCACGGACCGGGATGTTAAGGTCCTCAAAAGCAAGAGAATCCCTCTTGTTCGAGTTCGTTGGAACTCCCGACGTGGCCCAGAGTACACTTGGGAACGCGAAGACCAGATGACAGAAAAGTACCCCCAGTTATTCGGAACCAATGCAACCACTACTGAGACTGAAGCTACTACTGCGGAATTTCGGGACGAAATTCCAAATCAACGGGGGGATGATGTGACACCCCAGGAAAACCAGTAAACGATACAACTTACCTAGCTTCCTCAGTAACCGCATGCTAAATTTCGGGACGAAATTTCTTTCAAGTTGGGGATAATGTGACAACTCGATTTTCCAAGATTTCTATTTCGCATTTATTGCACGTTCATTTATTGTTTAGTTGTTTACTTGCACAAATAATTGGCTATGGAACTGTAACGTTTTAATACAATGAAGTGTATTGTGGACATGTGACACATGAGCGGTCCAGGCTAGTTCACATAAGCGATCCTCAAGTGCCATATAAGCGACCCAAGACACCTATGACCCTATGAGCGACCCAGACTCCTAAAACCTATACAGTCTACCATTTTCTCGTATTTCGTGCCCTATGCTATACAATACAATGTAAGACATGATCCTAGACACCTAGACGGAATCAACAGATGTAGTGCACCAACATTTTCAACCAATTACCATCTGTTGGTTGAACTCTCAAGGTGTGACAACTCGAATTTCCAAGATTTCTATTTCGCATTTATTGCACGTTCATTTATTGTTTAGTTGTTTACTTGCACAAATAATTGGCCATGGAACTGTAACGTTTTAATACAATGAAGTGTATTGTGCGTTTATGCATGGTTATGTGTTAATTGTGATAGACTTGTCAAATATGTGAACTTGGTGGGGAAACTGTGAAATTGATGTGAGATGGTGTGCTTGTGTAAAATATAGTAATTAAGGGTGTGTAGAGTTATTAGTGAAACTTATATGATACTTAACCCTAATCCTTCACTAAACCTCACACAAGAAACCAAAGCACGTACTTTCATTCTCTAAATCCCTAGCAATCATCATCACCATCATCATTGGCACAAGGCATTCATCACTCTTGATTCCCCTCTAACTAGAATCAATTCAAGGTAAATGGTTATTGATTGCTTGATTGTTTTCAATATTTGATTCTTGTGAATACTTGAAAACCCTAGTTCTTCTTATGCTATTCTTTGTTTAACTGATTCTGATTATTGAAATATGATGGTGATTAGTTGTGTAATGGTTTGATTGTTGTCAAAGTACATGATATGCTAGAATTGTGATTGATAATTGGATTACAATGGTTGCCAGTGTTTGTTATTAGGGTTTTCTGTTCGTATGAAATCAAGAACGTAACTGATTTGATTCTATTGATTCTGTGCAATGTCTCATGGAATTCACGCATGATTGATGTCTGAGTTTTAGAATGATTCAAAGTCCGAAGATTTGTTTAAATGTTTATCTGAGTTTCATGAGTTGTGTGATCCGAGTTGCATATGCATATGTTTGTCTGAGTTTTATAAAGAAGGCATAAAGGTCGGAATTCTTTAAGAAACAAATATGTCCGAACTTTTGATATGATTATAAGGGTCCGAGCTTTGATCTTTCAAGTTGTCTGAGTTTTAAATGATTGCACATGTCCGACTTTTATAGAATGATAGTAGTCCGATCATTGTGAAGCTTTGAGGTCCGAGTTTCAACCCCCCACACCCTGTCCGACGTTTAAACCCCCCCCCCCTATATGATGATGTCCGAGTTTCTTTTCATCATGATTGTTCGAGTTTTGTAGGTTCACCAAGTGTCCGAGTTTCTTTATGTATGCATATCAGGTCCGAGTTTCACAACACAAGGACCGAGTTTTGGCCATTACCCCTGGTCCGACCTTTGTGGGGACTTGGGGAGTCCGAGTTTGTGAAGGGGGAGCCCTTCCTCTTGTCCGACTTTGTGAAGGAATGCCATGCCTGAGCTTTGATATAAATAAGTGTTGCCTGAGTTTTAAGTTGTTAAGTATTGCCCGACTTTTGCAAGACATGCACTAGCCCGAATTTCCTTGCAATGATACGTAGTATGACTTTTGTTGATGTCATTATAGTCTGAGTTGCGTATGATGTTTACAAAGCTGAATTCCGAACCCTGTATGACACTGTATGTCACCATATGGCATGATAAGGCATTTTTCGTCATCGTAAGCGTATTGTATGACTCTGTATATGACTGTATGCGGTTATGTGATACTGTCTGATATGATGCTACATGTTACTAAATAATACTACATGTTAATGTGTGATATGATATTGTAAGTCACTGCTTGAACGTCAAGAACCTGTAAACCCTAATTGAACGTCAACACTTATCTTGGATTTATGTGCAATATACCTTAGGTCGTGAGTAACGGACTTAAACATTAATTAATCCTAGAAGCAATAACATACAGAGCAAACCAAGGTGAGTTCACACTCTTACTAAGGCATGGGATTCCCAGGGCACGGGAATTGGGATTGAAGGATTGAGATTGAATAGAACTGTACTTACACTGTTACTAGACTACCATACCATCGTCCTCGGTTGTGCAGGACACATACGTAAAACCTACGTATACTTGTATTGCTCACTGTCCTCAGGTTGCGAAGGACACTCACGTAAAACCTACGTGAACTTATACTCACTACTGCCTCGGTTGTGTCAGGCACTTACGTAAAACCTACGTAAACCCCCACGTACCCCTATCCTCGGTTGTGAAGGATACTTACGTAAAACCTACGTAAACTTGTACGTATTACTGTTCTCGGGATGTGTAGAACACTTATGGTTACGCATAGTCTAGTGGTTATACAACATGGGAAGCCCCCACCAATAGAACGTACTATCGGCCCAGTAGAGCCACATGTTACATACGAACTTACCATTACGCATTTACTTTCTGTGAACTCGCTCAACTAGTTGTTGATCCTCTGTTACATGCCTTGCAGGTCGTTAGATACATGGAGCTTGCACATGGAGGAGCTGGTCGTTGTGGACTTGGATCCTGATCGTTTGTTAAACACATTATGACATTGATACTTTATTATGATGGGTTTTATTTGTACGCTTCCGCTAAACAGTGATAACTTACTTATGTTTTGGAACACCTTTCATATGGATTTTGGTTTGGTTTAATGGCAATTACTTTTACAATATATTGTTCTATATGATTGGTGGCTTGATCCTGGTCAGTCACGCTCCCAAGCGGTGATACTCCGCAGGTGGATTTTGGGGGTGTGACACAAGGTGCCGATTCCTACTCCTTGCTTACAAACCTGGGAATTCCGGCAAGTCCTGCAACTACTCAAACACATTATGCAAGCATGATAAAGAATGATGCCGATTCATGATCCACGATTACCAACTTGGGATCTCCGGCAAGTCAGGTTTTCTATTTAAACAGATTCACCCAAGCCTGACGATCCTTGGGTGATTTTGAATTCTTGTTCAACAATGGTGGAAAATTTGCATCATCCATTGTTAAACCTGAATTCTCCATTTTTATCTCAACCAATGGCTCCTCTGGCTTTGATGAACCAGAATCATTGCCTGCGCATGGCTTGTCTGACTTTGACACGTCAGATTCATTGCCTGAAGATGGCTTGTCTGACTTTGACATGTCAGATTCATCGCCAACCATTTTCTTCTTCTTCTTTTCCTCTTTCGTCCACAGATTTGTATCTGATGAATTCGTCTTGCTTGACTTTGTAATCGAGGGAGTTGATTCATCAGAACTCTTATTCGATCTATCCGGTGAACCCGAGAACAAAATCTTCTCGAGATACTCTCTCGCCTTCTTCCTCTTCTTCCCCAGTCTGTCTTTCTACCCATGTGAAAGTTTAACTTTCTTTTCTTGAATTATTTGTTCTTGAACTTTAGCTTTTAGAACCTTCTGTTCATGGAGCTTGACATTGACTGGAATCTTTGCCAATTTTTGAGACTTAGCCCTCAATCTGGCATTCGATCTCCTTGGGCAATCTCTGGCAATGTGACCTCTGATGTTGCAGTTAAAGCATCTTCTCGTCTCAAAATTCCTTCTCTGGCAGTTAACATCAATGTGTCCTTGATAACCGCATCGGTAACACACTCTGTTGTCATACCAATCACCATTTTCAGCCCAAATACTCAGATCAAAGCATTGTTTGGCATGGTGATATTCCTTTCTCCTGTTGATTGCTGGATTTGACTTTTGAGCTATGTGGTCCGACCTGCACCACTTATTACCAACTATTTTTGAGTTTTCATTTTTCAATTTTTGTGATTTTTGATTTTGATTGGATGATCGATCTAATGAGCTGTTATTTTCTTTTTGAACAATTTTCTCCTTTTTAATTTTTTGTTTCTGTTCCGCTTTCTTCTTCAAAGGTTTTTGCTTAGAGAATTCACCTTTTTCAGTTGATTACAGAACAGTTTTCTGAAACTTTTCCTTTAATTTCAAAAACAATTTTTGTTTTTCAATTTTTTCATTTTCATCATCAGATTTCTCATCGCAATCTTCAACTTTGACATTGTCAAAGTTTGTGACATTGTCACTTATTGAAACAGAATTGATCGGTTTTGGACAGAGAAAATTCAAACTGTCTGATGAAGTCACAAAACCTTTCAATTTCTTTTCAAGTTCATCAATCTTGTTTCTTAAATTCTCAGCTTCATTTTCAAGCTGAGATATTCTTTCAAGATGAGACTTGATTGATTTTTCATTCTCATTCTTCATGTTTTCAGGAACAGACTTTTCATTTTCCAAAACTTTTATCTGTTGTTAAAATTTTATTTCATTAGCTTTCAAATTCTTATTCTCAAGCTTATCCAGAAATCTTCATTTTCTGAAGATTTCTTTTTGATTTCATCCTTTTCTTTTAACTCTTTGACCTTCTTTCGAGCATCTTCTCCTTCTTTTTCAAGTCTAATAATTTTCTGAAGATGGGAATTTATCAATTTTTGCTTTTCGATGTTGTTTTGACTAAAAACATTTCTCCCATCTTCAAGAATTTTTATTTGATTTTGAAAATCTTTTTCAATTCTTGATTTTTCAATTTCAAAACTTTTAATCTCTTCTTCAAAAACTTCTGCCTTTTCTTTCACACTTTTGTTTTCTGATATTAAACTGTTCAAGTTACTTAACAGTTTAACATTCTCAGATTTCAATTTTTCACAATTTCCTTGTAAATCCAGAATCTGTTTGTCATCAGTTTGCTTCTCATCTTTCAGCTTCTTGACTTCTGATGTCAAACTTTCCGCATCCTTCAAGAGTTTGTCATTGTCAGTCTTAAAGTTGTCACATTTGAAGCACACTGAATCAGAACTTGAAGATTCATTCTTCACAAATTCTTCATTTTTTGACGTTTCCTTTGTCTCTGTCTTGTATGTTCCTGCACAAACAATTTTAACAAAATCAAGAGCTTTTAAATTTATATCAATGTAACACCCTCTTTTAAAGTCATATTTCATGTTCTATTTTGCAGGGAAACACATACATATTCTTTTATCAATTTCAGTAATTACATCCAAATTGATTTTATTTAGATTTCCCAAATTCAGTTTATCTAGATTTTCTTTGATTTTATTCATCAATATATTCTTCTTATCAGAATTTTCATAACTATGCTTTTGAAGTTTATTGACGAAATCAGATGGATGTAATTTTGAAAATTTAGGCTCTGGTTTGAATTTCTTTAGAACATCATCCCATTCGGCAGGTAAAGCGTCTGCAATCTATGATATCTTTTCAGTATCCGTCAATTTTATTTCAAACGATTTTAACTTGGCCATCAAGTAATCAAATCTCCTTTCCATCTCGTTCATAGTCTCATCCTTTTAACATGCAAACCTTTCAAGTCTAAGAATCCAAATCTTCTTATCATCTTGTTCATATATTCTCGTTTAATACGAATCATATCTATTTAACTTTCAACAAACTCATTCTCTTTTTCATCAAACATTTCTGCCATATTTCATATATTCCCGACAAGTTTTCTCTCAAAATGTCACAAAAGCGAAATTCCAAGATGTAAGTGACAGAAGAGCGAAACTCTAATGTCACTATAAGCGAAACCAAGTCAAGTTCAAATGAGCGAAACCAAGTCAAGTCCAAATGAGCGAAACTAGATCAAGTCCAAATGAGCGAAACTAGGTCAAGTCCAAATGAGCGAAACTAGGTCAAGTCCAAATGAGCGAAACTAGATCAAGTCCAAATGAGCGAAACCAAGTCAAGTCCAAATGAGCGAAACAAGATTAAGTCCAAATAAGCGAAACTACACAAAGTCCGAATAAGCGAAACCTAATCCGAAGGTAATTTCAACCATTTTTAGTCCGAATTTCAGTGTCAAACTTTCCAGGTTTTGTTAATATCCAATAACACACAGTCTGTGAAATTTTGAGCCAATTTTAACCGTTAAAACTTCTCTGAAATGATGAAAGAAGATGTAGAAATCAGAATTTTGAGCGAAAACGAGCTAAACGGTAAGAACTCATCCTCCTGAGCTCTGATGCCACTTGTAGGATCGTTATACGACCTAACGAGTCGATCAGAAGAGTGCTCAGACTGAATCAGAGGCGGAATTCATTGATTTAGTCTTTGTTTAGCTTGATTTCACTAATTAGTCTCAGTTTATTGCACTTGATAACAGTTTACAAGCTCTGGAGACGATTCGGCAGGGCTTCGCCGTTACATACAAGACCACAACCTAACTACCCTATGGTTTCGCTCATTCGTCCCCTATATAGGCTTGGGGTTTCGCTCCGAGGGACATGTCCTTATGAGCGAAACCTTCAATGTACATATAAGCGAAACTATACATTGACACATGAGCGAAACCTCTCTATGACACATGAGCGAAACCATGATTAAAACATGATTTCTCGATTTCTGTGCATGATACAATCAGCCCTAACCTAAGACTCGAACGAAGATGTAGTCGATAGACAACTGCACCAACACATAGCTTAGAAAGAGGGTTTGAGGTGTTTGGTGCGCAAAAAATAAACTTTCTTGATCAATAGGGACTAAAAGCGTCAAAAAGTGCATAAGTTTGCACTTTCGCGCATATCTTACGTTCTGAATATTTTCGGACATCCAAAAATTTATGTAATCATTAAAATCCTTTATTTTAGTGATTGGCATGGTAAAATTTCGTTCGTCGCTTAATTTGGATCGTTTTTGCGTTCGTTACGTCTTCCATCGTTATTAACCGAATAACGCAACCGTACAACCAAACGAACCAACATCTGAGATATTTTTGAGCATATTTTAAGTTCCCAATACTTTAACTTCATTTTAGAGCCTTGAAATGGGGTTAACGGGGGTTAAATGCATCAAAAATCAAGTTTTAAGCATTCAGGGGCCTGTTTTGCCAAATTTGAAAGTTCTGATCTGAGGGTATGGCGGGGCGTGACAACCTAGGCTAAATTTTGTCGCGGGTAGCCAAAACCCTATCTGGGCAGAAACATTGAATCTGGTCCAAACAGCTGAATTTGATGGTTTTATTGCTTATTTTTCAATACCATTTGATGGTTTTCATGCTCCCATTGTATTTTAAATCCTTGGGCCCAAGTGTAAGGTCATGATCGAAGCACGATTTACGAGGAACGCTCCTAACGGTTATGGGTTTTCTATAAATACCCAACACCCTCATTCTCATTCCTCACAATCTGATTCAAATAGCTCTAAGTTGGGGTTTAACACTTCATACCTGAGCAATTTGGATCAAGATTTCCTTGCTTAGACCCTTTGTAAGTTTTCCTTCGTTCTTTTATGCGTTTTTAAGCACGAAACTCAAACAATGTTTGACTTTCTACATTGACCAGTCTTTGGTCAACACGAAGTTCGTTTGAACTTCGCAACGTGAGCGTAATCACGATGCTTAACTCGTCACTTTTAGATTAGTGCTTGTATAGGGTCGTAAGATAAGCGGTCTAAATAACCGCTTAGACTTTCGAACCCGACCCATTTGGTCGATCATTAGGATCCGACCAAACACATTTTGTGACCATAGTTGTATAGGGAATAACCTTCCGAGGTTATACCTTATGGTCACTACGTTTAGTTAGTTGTATGATAGGTAATTTATATGCCTTATGAAAATGACCAAAATGCCCTTTTTATGCATAAATTCATTTTAAGCATATGTAACCTAAATTTTGACATCTAAACTGATTAGATAATATTATTAGATAAGTTAAGGCATATAATACTTGTCATAGGACTAGTTAGGCGGTCCGAACACGTTTTACGTGAACGACGCGTTAAAGTGGCGTAAGCTATCTTAACGAGTCGTAATGGGTCGTAAGCACTTAGGTTAGGTTTCTGATATTCACCAAATTACCTATATTTTATTCCCCCATTTACCCCTATTTTGGTCGAAAAACCGTGAATCGGATACTTAATCGGGTTTACTTTTGTTTACAGGCCTAAAACAACGTGCCGAACAAGAAGATGATGAAAACAAGGATTTTCTGGGCAAAATGGCAAAGCTGCGAATATTCTGTGAGAAAACTGACCTGGGTGAGTTGCACGGCCGTACAAATGGTGGGACCACCATGCGGATCCGACAACAGAGCTCGTCCCGGAACTGCACAGCCAGTGCGATCAGGAGTGCAGTGGATCTCGGCAATGCACGACCCTGCGACTAAAAGAATGCCCGTGCGGATGCGATGATCAACCCCAGCCCTAAGATGCACCACCAGTGCAGTGGGTCGTGCCAATCTAAACCCGGAGATGCATGCTCGTGCAATAAATGGAACGCCCGTGTGACCACAAAGACCGGTCAAGATCTGCTGATGTCACATAAGTATGGTGAATAGTAATTTAAAAGTGAACGGTCGTGCACTTTAATGGCACGGCCGTGCGATCTGAAAAAGTTATAAAAAACAGAAGACAACATTCTATTCATAATTCTGGACTTTTGGGAGCTTCACAGGCGATTTTCAGGCTCCGGAGGCTTTACTTTTTACCCGGATTCAAGCCATCTTGTGTCGTTTAGCTCTGTTATCATCCGGATACTCAATCTTGTGCTTGTTTATGGTTTGATTCTTGAATCTTTCCATGTTTTTGTTAATGTTTCAAGCATTTAGATTGATTATTATGTATTATTGTAAGCCTAAGGGCAAAAACACTAGAATCCCTTGCTTAATTACAACCATTAGTATGTTAATTATGTTTGTAATGACACTTTAAAGCATTTTCTATGTTAATCCTTGATGATTAGTTTGCAACCTTGTTTATTGATGTTGATTTCTTGATTATAAATAATTATCTTGGATGATTAGTATATGGTTAGTTGAGATATTTTAAAAAAGATGCATAATTAATCATGTATTAGTAGACTTTGAACTTGGTTAACTAGTTTAACTTGGTTAAAATATGTGCACCATGATACTAGAAATGGTTAGTGGTTTAATAAGGGGTAATTATTGTTAATCAAGAAAGCTTTCCCTCATGTAAGGGCCTTAACGGGTTAAATGGTGTTGTTATGAATTCTTGAAATTGAATTGTTAGCTTAGTTAGTGGTTTAGGCCAAAATTGCTATCTTGGTGAATTTATGTTCAAGATTTTTAAATGAACTCAGTTGTGATTTAATCTAGTTTATGCTTGTCTCGGTAGTTGCATTGTGTTTATCGGTGTCACTTTCCTTGATTAAGTGAGGCTAGAAAACTCCTAACGGATGACTAACTTATTTTTAGGGGATTTTCATAGACATTTATCAATTGCACGTTAAAGAACAATCTTAGGTGGATAAAGTGTGTTTATCTGTCACACCCCCAAAATCCACCTGCGGAGTATCACCGCTTGGGAGCGTGACTGACCAGGATCAAGCCACCAATCATATTGAACATGAAATTAATATATAAAAGTAAATGTCATTCAACCACCAATATGAAAGGTATTCCAAAACATAAGTTTGTTATCACTGTTTAGCGGAAGCGTATAAATAAAATCCAACATAAATAAGTATGAAATGTCATAAATATTTAACAAGACAATCACAATCCAAGCCCACAACGACCAGCTCCTCCATGTGCAAGCTCCATGTACCTAACGACCTGCAAGGCATGTAACAGAGGATCAACAACTAGTTGAGTGAGTTCACAGAAAGTAAATGCGTAACAGTAAGTTCGTTTGTAACATGTGGCTCTATTGGGCCGATAGTACGTTCTATTGGTGGGGGCTTCCCATGTTGTATAACCACTAGACTATTCGTAACCATAAGTGTTCTACATATCCCGAGAACAGTAATACGTACAAGTTTACGTAGGTTTTACGTAAGTATCCTTCACAACCGAGGATAGGGGTACGCGGGGGTTTACGTAGGTTTTACGTAAGTATCCTTCACAACCGAGGATAGGGGTACGCGGGGGTTTACGTAGGTTTTACGTAAGTGCCTGACACAACCGAGGCAGTAGAGAGTATAAGTTCTCGTAGGTCTTACGTGAGTGTCCTTCGCAACCTGAGGACAGTGAGTAGCATAAGTATACGTAGGTTTTACGTATGTGTCCTGCACAACCGAGGACGATGGTATGGTAGTCTAGTAACAGTGTATGTACGAATCTAGTCAATCTCATTCCTTCAATCCCATTCCCAAGCCCTTGGGAATCCCATGCCTTAGTAAGAGTGTGAACTCACCTTGATTTGCTCGGTATGTTATTGCTTCTAGGGTTTATTAGTGTTTAAGTCCGTTACTCACGACCTAATGTCTATTGCATATAAACCCAAAATAAGTGTTGACGTTCAATTAGGGTTTACAGGTTCTTGCTGTTCAACAGTCACTTACAGAATCATATCGCACAACTTACAGATTCATATCACACAGTAGCATGCGGTTATTGTGTCATACAGTAACATGTAGCATATCAGTCAATATCACATAATCGCATACAGTAATAGACAATGGCATGCAGTAGTATGCAGTAGTAATAGACAATACAGAACTCAGAGCATGTACCATTACAAAAGTTCAGATCATGTTGTAACATACATTCATAGCTCCATCTTTAACAACACACAAGTCGGACAGGGCCTTGCCCTATCACAAACTCGGACAGACCAGTGTGGGGGGGGGGGGGTAAAGCTCGGACCATATGAGGGTTGGGGGTTAAAAGTCGGATCATGAGGGAGAGGGGTTGAAACTCGGACTCACCCTTTTAACATTCACAAAGTCGGACCCAAGGCTTTATGCCAAAAAGTCGGACAACATGGGTGGCTCATGAAACTCGGACAAAGAAAGTGAGGGGGGGGGGGGGCTTCCTGTCTAAAAGTCGGACCAAAGGCCCAAGGCCCAAAGTTCGGACCCCCCCTTAAATAAGAACAAAGTCGGACCAAGGTACCACATTAAAACTCGGATAACCATTATCATTAAAGAGGTCGGACAAGGATTCAAGGCCCAAGAACTCGGATTATTAAGGCATGTCAAAGCTCGGACCTTATGTTAGCAAGAAACTCGGACCTATTAACCTTGTTATAAAAGTTCGGACAAAGTATAAGTGATCAAAACTAGGACATAAAGCTCGGACTTCTCATCACATTAAAAATTCGGACTTGCATCATTCACAAAACTCAGACTACAAGTAAAATCAATCATCGAGAGCAGAACATCATTCACGTGAACATCAGTTACGTTTTAGTATTCATACAATCCAAAACCCTAATTTTCTTATGCATCTGTATAGCGGTAAATCCAATTTCTTCATCAATCATTCTACAAATCAAGTATCTTAATCATCAAGCAATGATTACACAATGATCAACATCCTTTCATAATATATCAGACTCAATCAAAACCACAGAAGTATCAAACAGGTGCTAGGGTTTTCATGAACACATAATCAAGAATTGATGCGATCAACCAATCAATCAGGGTTTACAAGTATCACAATAACCATTAAACAATTACCTTGAATGATTCTAGAGAGAATGTGGAAACAAAAGTGATGAATGTCTTGCCAATGATGATGGTGATGATTGCCAGAGAATGTGAAGTACGTGTTTTGGATTTTTATGAGAATGATTAGTGAAAAATGGATTAGGGTTAAGTATCTCTAAGATTTCACTAATTACCCTCTACCTCCCTAAGTATCATATTTTACACATGCACACCATCTCATAACAATTTCATAGTTTCACCACCAAGTTCATATATTTACCAAGTCTTTCACAATTAACAAACAACCATGCACAATCACACAATACGATTCATTGCATCAAAACGTATACAATTCCAAAGCAATCAATTGTGCAAGTAAACAACTAAATAATAAATGAACGTGCAATAAATGCTAAATAGGAAATCTTGGAAATTCGAGTTATCACATTATCCCCAACTTGAAAGAAATTTCGTCCCGAAATTTAGCATGCAGTTACTGAGGAAGCTAGGTAAGTTGTATCGTTTACTGGTTTTCCTGGGGTGTCACATCATCCCCCCGTTGATTTGGAATTTCGTCCCGAAATTCCGCAGTAGTAGCTTCAGTCTCAGTAGTGGTTGCATTGGTTTCGAATAACTGGGGGTACTTTTCTTTCATTTGGTCTTCGCGTTCCCAGGTGTACTCTGGGCCACGTCGGGAGTTCCAACGAACTCGAACAAGAGGGATTCTCTTGCTTTTGAGGACCTTAACATCCCGGTGCGTGATTTCAACTGGCTCCTCGACGAACTGCAACCGCTCGTCGATAGTGAGTTCCTTAAAAGGAATTATGATGGTCTCATCTGACAGGCACTTCTTCAGATTCGACACGTGAAATACATTGTGAACTGCACCGAGTTCAGCTGGTAGGTTTAGTCTGTAGGCTACCTTGCCTATTCTTTCAGAGATTTCGAACGGTCCAACGTACCGTGGATTGAGCTTGCCTCGCTTACCAAAACGAACCACACCCTTCCAGGGTGAGACTTTGAGTAGCACTCGATCCCCAACTTGGAACTCGAGCGGTTTTCTGCGTAGATCAGCGTAGCTTTTCTGGCGATCACCAGCTGCCGCCATGCGTTGCCGTATTTGTGCTATTCGTTCAGTAGCGTCAACTACCATTTCTGGACCTGTAATCTGACTATCCCCCACCTCTGCCCAACAGAGAGGTGACCGGCATTTACGTCCGTACAATGCCTCGAATGGAGCGGCTTGTATGCTGGTGTGGTAACTGTTATTGTATGAAAACTCCACTAAAGGGAGGTGTTTTTCCCAACTGTTGCCGAAATCAATAACACATGCCCGCAGCATGTCTTCTAGGGTTTGAATCGTGCGCTCAGACTGCCCATCCTTCTGAGGGTGATAAGCTGTGCTCATGTCTAAACGAGAGCCAAACGCTTTGTGCATCGCTTGCCATAGTTCCGAGGTGAATCGTGCATCCCGATCCGAAATAATGGAGGTGGGCACCCCGTGCCTCGAAACAACTTCTTTAAGATAAACGTCTGCGAGGGTGGAGAACTTATCCGTTTCCTTAATAGCAAGGAAGTGTGCAGACTTGGTGAGTCGGTCCACGATCACCCATATAGTATCATTCCCACGCTGAGATCTAGGCAGGCCAGTAACAAAATCCATGGAAATTTCTTCCCATTTCCACTGTGGTATCCTGGGCTGTTGCAGTAGGCCTGAGGGTTTCTGGTACTCTGTCTTGACTCTCGCACAAGTCAAACATTTGCCGACGTATGTTGCAATGTGGGCCTTCATACCAGGCCACCAATATGTAGTTCTAATGTAGTGATACATTTTATCTGAACCTGGATGTACCGAGTAGCGAGACTTATGAGCTTCATCCATCACAAGTTCTCGTAAACCGTCGTATAATGGAACCCAAATATGTCCTGTCACATAGTAGGCGTCATCTTCCCTTTGTTCTAATCGTTGCCTTGAGCCACGCAAAGCTTCAGCCTTTACGTTTTCTAGTTTCAATGCTTCCACCTGAGCATCTCGAATTTTTGCAGGAAGATCAGACTGAATAGTGAGCTGCAAAGCTCGTACACGCCTAGGTAGAGTGTCTTTCCGGCTGAGGGCATCGGCCACAACATTGGCTTTGCCAGGATGGTACTTGATGGCGCATTCGTAATCATTAAGCAGTTCGACCCATCGTCGTTGACGCATGTTCAATTCCTTCTGCTTGAAGATATGCTCGAGACTCCTGTGATCGGTGTAAATAGTGCACTTGGTACCGTACAGGTAGTGTCGCCATATCTTGAGCGCGAAAACAACAGCTCCCAGCTCTAAATCGTGCGTCGTGTAGTTCCGTTCATGAACTTTGAGTTGACGAGAAGCGTAGGCAATAACTTTATCTCGTTGCATCAATACACAACCAAGCCCCTGTATCGATGCGTCACAATAGACCACAAAATCATCCGTGCCCTTTGGCAATGAGAGAATAGGTGCGCTGCATAGTCTATCCTTCAGGTACTGAAAGGCAGTTTCTTGTGTATTACCCCAACGATAGGTAACACCTTTCTGTGTCAACATAGTGAGCGGCTGTGCGATCTTGGAGAAGTCTTTAATAAATCGTCTGTAATACCCTGCCAAACCCAAGAATTGGCGTATTTCCGTTGGTGTACGCGGTGCAGGCCAGTTCCTGATCGAATCTACCTTGGATGGATCGACATGAATCCCATCCCTGTTCACCACATGGCCTAAGAAGTGGACTTCACGAAGCCAGAAGTTGCATTTTGAAAACTTGGCGTACAGTTGCTCCTTTCGAGGAAGTTCCAAGATAAGGCGTAAGTGCTGCTCGTGTTCCTCCTGACTCTTGGAGTAGATCAGAATGTCGTCGATGAAGACAATGACGAACTTGTCAAGATAGGGTTTGCACACCCTGTTCATTAGATCCATAAATACGGCAGGCGCGTTCGTTAACCCAAATGGCATGACAAGAAACTCGTAGTGACCGTAGCGAGTTCTGAATGCTGTCTTGGAGACGTCGTCATCCCGGACTCTCAGCTGATGATACCCTGACCTTAGATCAATCTTGGAGTAGTAACTCGACCCTTGCAACTGGTCGAGTAAGTCGTCAATACGAGGAAGAGGATAGCGGTTCTTCACTGTGACCATGTTCAATTCGCGGTAATCAATGCACAATCTGAAAGTGCCATCCTTCTTTTTCACAAATAGTACTGGAGCTCCCCAAGGTGAAGAGCTTGGACGAATGAAGCCCTTATCCAAGAGCACTTGTAGTTGCTTAGACAGTTCTTCCAGTTCAGTTGGAGCCAAACGATACGGTGCGCGAGCTATAGGTGCTGCTCCTGGAGCTAGCTCGACGTGAAACTCGACCTGACGATGAGGCGGTAGACCAGGCAATTCTTCGGGAAACACTTGAGGAAATTCGCGTGCAACTGGAATATCCTCTATTCTTTTCTCTTTCGTCGATGCATCAGTAACTAGAGCCAAAATGGCCGTGTGACCCTTTCGTAAACATTTCTGAGCCTTCAAGAAAGAGATGATGCCAACCACAGCACCACTCTTGTCGCCTTAAACTTCGAGAGGTTCCTTTCCTGTACGAGGGATACGAATGATCTTCTCCTTGCATAGGATCTCCGCCTGCTGCTTGGATAACCAATCCATGCCGATGACGATGTCGAAACTACCCAAAACTATTGGAATAAGATCAATCGAGAAGGCCTGACCCGCTAGAACGATGTTACAACCCTTGACTACATGCGTGGCTTCTACACTCTTACCATTTGCTAGTTCTACGACATGTTTGGTGTTTAGGGGTGTTGGTGTTCGTTTTAACAATTTACTCATTTTCAAAGACATATAACTCGTATCCGCACCCGAATCAAACAAAACAGTAACGTAAATATCGTCGAGAAGAAACTTACCCATAACGACGTTGGGATCATTTCTGGCATCACCCTGCCCCAACACAAATGCACGACCCCTTGCTTCATTGCCGTTGTTGTTCCCACCATTGTTGTTGTTGTTGCCATTTCCCTGATTGTTGTTATTGTTGTTGTTGTTCTGGTTCCTGTTAAGCTGAGGACAGTGCCTTTTGAAGTGCCCTTCTGCGCCGCAATGAAAACACCCCTTGTTGCCCTGTTGCTGATTCTGCTGTGGTTGTGGCTGCTGTTGATTCTGGTTCGCAGGCCGAGGGCTTCTACAATCCTTGGCCTCATGACCCATCTTGAGGCATCTTTGACAGCGACCCTTGTTACACTGGCCACTGTGGTGTCTGTTGCAGTTGTTACACTTTGGGAGGTTCCCTCAATATCCCCCCTGCCTGTGACTGCCTGAAGAATGCTGACTGGGACTCTGGTAACTGTCAGTCTTTCGCTGCTGAACCTGTGACTGAACTGAAGCTGACCCCTTGGTAGAATCCCCATCCCATTTTCTCTTGTTGTCGCTGGGAGTAGCAAGTGTAGTAGCAGTGGTAGCGGTAGCAGTAGCGCTGATACGTTTAGGCAGTCTGTTCTGATCCACTGCCTGATTACAATGAGCGAGGCGCTGAATAGCCTGAATGTTGTCAAGATTAGCCGATGTCACATGGCTCTGTATCTCTGGCGCTAATCCCTTGAGGTACAACTCAATGCGCTTGATTGGAGGGTCCACCATAGTTGGACACAGCACAACCAGCTCGTTCGACCATTTAGTGTAAGCTTCGATTTCTGACCCAGTCATTTTCAAATGATAAAACTCATCCTCCAGCTTGTGGATGTCTTCCCGAGTGCAGTATTCACGTTTAATCAGTTCCTTGAAGTCATTCCAAGGGGTGGCGTTAGCAGCTGCCAACCCTAAGATCTGCACTCTCGCGTTCCACCAAGTTAGAGCAATCCCCTCTAAAGTACCAGTGGCATACTTGACCCTGCGAGCCTCAGGGCATTCACACATCTCGAACACAGACTCGAGGTTTTCAAACCAGTGGAGGAGTCCAACCGCTCCTTCAGTGCCACTAAATGTTCTAGGACGATGTCGCAACCCCCGATCCCTCTCTCCCGGGAACGGGCGGCCGTGTGCCAGTTGCGGTGGTATCACGTTATTAATTTATTTGGCAGCGGAAATTTCATCAGGACCGTAGTTAGGAAATGTTTAAATCAGAGTAAACCACCTTATTTTATAATATCAAACACATGGGTGAAACCCAAGTTTTTATTACACACTGAATTACAGGGATAAATCCCACTTTATTGAATTAAACGCTTTCTTTTATTTAGGTAACTTTTATAGCCACTTTTCCAAGCCTTCAGTGCTGTCCAGCTGGCTTCTAGTTTGGCTTTCACATTTTGTTACCTGAAACGCGTTTTAAAAAGGTTTTGTCAGTGGAAAATACTGGTGAATGAATCTCAGTTTAATCAAGAATTATTAATTCAACTTTAAACAGTATTGAGGGCGATTACAATGTTTCCATCTACCCAATTACTCATTCAGTAGTGTCACGTCTGACTGAGGGTCATATTACCCATTGGCTAACTCTTCGTCCAATGGTAATGTTACTCACATTTTGTATACAAAACCCCAACATACCGGCAGTAATTGTAGAATTACAAAGACTCAATCACTGCTAAATTGCGTTGTAAAAGGGTTAAGGTTTTGTAAAAACTGTTTAAAAAAAGGAGATTACGCACATTGCTATTTTAGGTTTTTCCTTTATGATTTCCTGGTGAATATCTATAATTTACACAAATGCACGTGTGTTAGTATAATAACCCATTTTAACATTAGTAATACCCTCCCCGAGACGGCATTCCAACGACTACGTCGGGCAGAACCACGACAGCTGTTACAGAACCCTAGATCAATCGGGCAGCGTATCTAATACGTCTCCAGGGGTTATAATACTTACATCGTAGCAGAACCTTGCTAATTTAGGGTGTATAATGCCCGGCTATAGTGTATACTACTTCAGAAATTTAGAAAGAAAGAAAGTTGTGAGCGACGAAAACTGAAAGCCCGTTGCCTTCTTATATAGGGCTGTAATCGCGATCTCTCGCGGCCCGCGTGGAGTTTGGCCAGGCCTTACGCGGCCCGCATTGACTTAGGTCAATGGCGTAGCTTGGCTGGGTTACCCCCTAGGCTTGACACGCTTCGGACACGTGGCCGCACCGGGCTGTGCCACAATTCTGGGCACTCGCGGCCCGCATCAACTAAACCAAACATGTACGCGGCCCGCTTGGGCTTATGGTTTTGGCGATATCAGGTTTTCCTATTCGCGCGGCCCGCATGAACTTGAGGTGAGGCCCTACGCGGCCCGCCTCAGTTTAACAAATTTTATTTTTTATTTATTTTATATAGTATAATCTATTTTCGGGCTCGGTTTTCACATACGGGGTGCATATAAAGACAAGTTGATATATTAAAAGATATATTAGGGTGTCGGAATTATTATGAGAATGTCGGTTTTACCGAGGGTTGTTATATCCTCCCCACCTTGTTTTAGAGCTCGTCCTCGAGATCTACTGGAACAAGTGTGGATATTTCTTTTTCATTTCCGATTCAAGTTCCCATGTGTACTCGGGTCCTCTTTTGGAATTCCATTTCACTTTGACCAGAACTAGTCTTTTATGTTTGAGATTCTTAATTTTCCTATCTTCAATTTGTAGAGGCTTCTCCACAAACTTGAGTTGTTCATTTATCTCTATATCTTTGAGAGGTACTACGAGTGATTCGTCAGCTAAACACTTTTTAAGATTGGATACATGAAACGCATCATGTATTCCTGCCATTTCCTCTGGCAGTGTAGCTGATAAGCTACAGGTCCTATTCTTCGGATAATTTCAAAAGGTCCAATATACCTGGGACTTAGCTTTCCTCTTTTGATGAATCTTACCACTCCTTTCCAGGGTGAAACTTTCAATAATACTTTATCTCCTTCTTGAAATTCTAAGGGTTTACGTCTGTTATCGGCATAACTCTTTTGTCGATCACGTGCTGCTTTCAGTCGTTCCTTGACTTGAATAATTTTATCGGTTGTTTCTTGTACTATCTCGGGTCCAGATAGTTGCTTTTCTCTAATTTCTGCCCAACAGACTGGGGTTCTGCACTTTCGTCCATAAAGTGCTTCGAATGGTGCAGCATTGATACTTGTGTGATAACTGTTATTATAAGAAAATTCTATCAAAGGTAAGTGTTCGTCCCAATTACCTCTGAAATCAATTACACAAGCTCTAAGCATGTCCTCCATCGTCTGAATTGTTCTTTCGCTTTGTCCGTCCGTTTGAGGATGATAAGCGGTGCTTAGGTTTAGCTTAGTTCCCATTGCTCTTTGAAAACTTGACCAAAAATGAGAAGTAAAACGGCTATCTCTATCAGAAACAATTGATAAAGGTATGCCATGTAAAGAAACGATTTCATTTACATACAATTTGGCTAATTGTTCCATACTAAAGGTTTCCTTTATTGGTAAGAAATGAGCTGACTTGGTTAACCTATCTACAATCACCCAGATTGTATCATTTCCTTTCCTTGTTTTAGGCAATTTGGTAACAAAATCCATTGTTATCAATTCCCACTTCCAAACTGGTATTTCTAATTGTTGTAATAAACCTGAGGGTTTCTGGTGTTCAGCTTTAACTTGTGAGCAAGTTAAACATTTAGAAACATAAGCTGCTATATCCTTTTTCATTCCTATCCACCAGAAATTTTTTCTTAAATCCTGGTACATTTTATCACTTCCTGGATGCATCGTATATTTAGATTTATGAGCTTCTTCTAATATACGGTAACGTAAATTTCCTAATTTAGGTATCCACATTCTCTTTTTATGGAACCTCCAAATTCCATCCGTTCCTTGTTCTAATTCCTTAATCATTCCCTTTAGTTTTTCAGTATCTTCCTTGATTACTGATTCTTGTGCTTTTCTAATCTGTTCGTTTAAATCTACTTGCAGATTTAATTTAAGAGAACGTATTCTTTTTGGCTTTTCATAATATTTTCGACTTAAAGCGTCAGCCACCACATTGGCTTTTCCTGCATGATACTGAATATCGCAGTCATAATCATTAAGCAATTCCATCCAATGTCTTTGTCTCATATTCAGCTCTTTTTGCCCGAAAACATATCTTAAACTTTTATGATCAGTGAATATGGTAAACTTACTACCATAAAGATAATGTCTCCAAATCTTAAGGGCAAAAATTATGGCTCCTAATTCCAAATCATGGGTCGAATAATTTCCTTCATGACTCTTAAGTTGTCTAGATGCATAAGCTATAACCTTTTGACGTTGCATCAATACGCATCCATAACCTAACTTAGAAGCGTCACAAAAGACTACAAAGTCTTCAGTTCCTTCTGGTAATGCTAGTATGGGTGTATGGGTTAATCTTTGCTTAAGGATTCTAAAGGCTTCTTCTTGTTTTGGTCCCCATTCAAACTTAACAGATTTACAGGTTAACTTAGTTAAAGGAATGGCTATTCTAGAAAAATCTCGAATAAATCTTCGATAATAACCGGCCAATCCTAAGAAACTTCTAACCTCTGTTGGTGACTCAGGGGTTTTCCATTTAGTAATTGCTTCGATCTTTGTTGGATCTACATGAATTCCTTCATGATTCACCAAATGTCCGAGAAATTGAACTTGTTCTAACCAAAACTCGCATTTTGAAAACTTAGCATAAAGCTTTTCTTTTCTTAATAAACTTAAAAGTAAGTGCAAGTGCTTTGCATGCTCTTCTTTGCTTTTAGAGTAAATGAGAATATCATCTATGAAGACAATTATGAATTTATCCAAATATGGCTTACATATTCGGTTCATCATGTCCATAAATGCGGCTGGGGAATTGGTTAAACCAAATGGCATGACAGTAAATTCATAATGACCATACCTTGTTCTGAATGCGGTTTTAGGAATATCTTCTTCCTGTACCTTTAATTGATGATATCCTGATCTTAAATCGATTTTAGAGAAAAATCGAGCTCCTTGAAGTTGATCAAACAAATCATCGATCCTCGGTAATGGGTACCGATTCTTAATCGTGACTTTGTTCAATTCACGGTAGTCAATGCACATACGCATCGATCCGTCCTTCTTTTTGACAAATAATATTGGTGCTCCCCATGGCGATGAACTTGGCTGTATAAATCCTTTTTCCAATAATTCGTCTAATTGTTTCTTCAGTTCTTGCATTTCAGCGGGTGCTAAACGGTAAGGTGCTTTAGCAATTGGTGCTGTTCCTGGTAATAGGTGAATTCTGAATTCGACTTCCCTGTCTGGCGGTAGTCCTGGAAATTCTTCTGGAAAGACATCTGAAAATTGGGATACTACTGGGATATCTTTTAATTCTTTTCCTTTAGTGTTAGTGATTATTGAAATCAAATACAATATAGATCCTTTTCTTATACAACTTGCAGTTTTCATCACACAGATGAATTTAGTGGATCTAGAAGGTTTATCTCCTTTAATTGAGATCTTTTCACCTCTTGGTGATTTTAATTGAATTGTCTTTTGATCACATAAAATACTGGCTTTATTGGCTATTAACCAATCCATTCCTAACACAACATCAAATCCAGCCAGATTCATTGGGTAAAGGTTTGCAATAAATTTTTTGATTAAAAATTTCTATTCTTGCTCCCTGCAAGATTTCAGAAATCCTAACAGTTTCTCCATTTGCGGTTTCCACTAGACATTCTTGTGGTAGTTTAGTTAATGATTGATTTAGGAGTTTGCAAAATGAAGTATTAATAAAACTTTGGTTTGCACCAGAGTTAAATAATACTTTAGCAAAAATATCATTAACTAAAAACGTACCAGCAATGACGTCTGGGATCATCTTGGCTTCGTCTGCAGTCAAAACAAATGCTCTAGCATTTCTAGTGTTCTGGTTTTTTGCAGCTGGGGTCAATTTTGGGCAGTTTGTCTTGATATGACCTGGTTCCCCACAGTTGAAGCATACCCTGCTATTGGCTTTCTTCCTGCAATCTTCTTCCTTGTGACCTGAGATTTTGCAGAAATTGCAGTATATGGAGCATTTTCCAGAATGCTTCCTTTTGCAATACTTGCAATAAGGTGCAGATGTAGAACCTACATTCCTACGGTTGAAATTCTTAGAACGGAGTTCTTGGGTAAGCCTTTGGGATAAGTTTTTCCTCTGATCTTCTTCCCTAGTACGGATTAACTCATCTGTCAAGGTATTGGCTAGTTCTACAGCTTCTTCTATGGTTTGAGGTCTAGCTGCCTTGACTACATGCCTAATCTCCCCAATTAATCCCCAGATATAACGGGAGATTAACACTGGTTCTGGTGATGCAAGGGTTGGTACCATCCTAGCATATTCAAAGAATGTGGTAGTGTAACCTTTACTGTCTACCCCGGTCATTCTAAGATTTAGGAACTTATTTGCTATCTGTTCTTTTTCATTGGGAGGGCAGAATTTCCTTTCTACCATGTTCTTGAATTCCTCCCATTTCATATTATAAATCCTATCACTTCCTCTGGATTGGAGGATAGTGTTCTGTCACACCCCCAAAATCCACCTGCGGAGTAATCACCGCTTGGGAGCGTGACTGACCAGGACCAAGCCACCAATCATATTGAACATGCATATAGTATTAAGTAAGATAAAAGAAAACCATCCGTTCAATACCAAAGGTGTTCAAAACATGTTATTGTTTTAAAGTGTAGCGGAAGCATAGTAATAATCCAACAATAGTAAATAGTTCAAATGTTATAATAGTTCAGCATAGAAACCACGAATCCTTGTCCACAACGACCCGCTTCTCCAGTGCAAGCTCCAAGTACCTAACGATCTGCAAGGCATGTAACAGAATGGTCAACAAACTAGTTGAGCGAGTTCACAGTAAGTAAATGTGTAACAGTAAATAACAGGTGGCTCTACAGGGCCGATAGTAAGTTGTGCTGGTGGGGGCTTCCCATGTTAAGTGACCACTAGACTATTCGTATTATGACCACGTAGGTGTTATCCCAACCTACGGAAGAAGTAAGTAATGCGTACACGTATGTCTTACGTGCGTATCCTTTGTATCGAGGATAGTAATTTGCATATGACCACGTAGGTGTTATCCCAACCTACGGAAGAAGTAAGTAATGCGTACACGTATGTCTTACGTGCGTATCCTTTGTATCGAGGATAGTAATTGGCATCTGACCACGTAGGTGTTATCCCAACCTACGGAACCACGTAGGTGTTTTCCAACCTACGGAACCGTCCTGACATCCGAGGACTATGATAGGTGATAGTCTAGGAAAAGCGTAGTGTATGTACGTTATTAGTTTATCATCAAGCCTTTAACCCATTCCCACAACCCGGGAATCCCATGCCTTAGTAAGAGTGTGAACTCACCTTGGTTTGCTCGGTATGCTAGGTTATGCACTCACAAGTAATTAATCACGTCCTAGTGTATGCACGTATAACAAATCAGTTCATGTTCGCAATGATTCGCATGCAATACAATGTTCACGTAACAGTCAGTTTGTACGTCGGCGCACACGTACCATTTCCTAGTTACTCATCAGCTAGTGCACACAATTACAAATGTAAACATTCATCATCAAGCATGGCATGTCAAATAGTTCATGTATACATTCCATCCTTCGAAGGATGTTTATAATTGCTACTATCCTTCGATCCACTGCTAACTTTCGACCCATCAGTGATCTTACAAGTTTTCACAGTTATCTTTCGGACTAGTTGGTATGTTTCGTACCATCAGTCATCTTTCGACCTAAGGTATCTTTCGGTCAACTTAATTATGTTTCGGTCATATCTATCCTTCGGTCAATGCTATGTTTCGACTACAAGCATCTTTCGACACTACCTATGTTTCGACAAACAGTATCTTTCGATCAATCAACAGTTACGTTTTCACAATCAGTTACGTTTTCACAGGAACAGCAACCCTAATCATCTATACAGCCGTCATCATCATCATTACCAAATCATCAGAATCATTTAGCACATCTAATCATAACGCAATCATCCAGAAATCATTGTCTAGCATGAACCTAGTTTAAACGTATCACGAAACCGGTTAACGCACATTAACACATCATCAAACCCTATGTGAAATCTATATCGATATTCAATCGTATTCAAAATCATAATATTCAGGCATGTATCAGTTCAGGTTACATCAACAATCAAGAACACACTACACGTGAACACATACGCATATAAACGAACGATCGAATCAAATAGATTTTACTAACCGAAATGAGGGTTTGGTCGCAAGGGTCTCCTGTGGTTACTAGCTTGCCGTCACAGTTTGGAGAGCTCTAGGGTTGGGAATATGATAGAAAATGACAGCCGGTACATGTTGATACGTACTTATACGTATTACAGAAATGGGCCAAGCCCATTGGAAGGACTGGGCCGAAACATATCGAAGGATATGTTTCGTGCTCGAAGGATATGTTTCGGGGTCGAAGGTTATCCTTCGTGGTCCTTCGAATCCTTCGAACTACATGTCATCCTTCGAGGGCTAGGTTAAAGTTAATATTATAATAATAACAATTCTAATATTATTTTCTATCACCACAAATAGTAACATATAGGCAAAACGACAATATATTCTATTAACACACAACTCGTATAATTCAAGTCCACAATCCAACAACTAAACAGTCAAAGTCAAAGTCAACGCGCAATAAATGCGAAAGTGAAAGTCAAACACTCGAGTTGTCACATTATCCCCAACTTAAAAGAAATTTCGTCCCGAAATTTGGTACGCACTTACTGAGGAAGCTAGGTATCGTTCACTGGTTTTCCTGGGGTGTCACATCATCCCCCCGTTGATTTGGAATTTCGTCCCGAAATTCAGTAGTAGTAGCTTCAGTCTCAGAAGTGGATACATTGGTTTCGAATAGCTGGGGGTACTTTTCTTTCATCTGGTCTTCGCGTTCCCATGTATACTCCGGGCCACGCTGGGAGTTCCAACGAACTCGAACAAGAGGGATTCTCTTGTGTTTGAGGACCTTAACATCCCGGTCCGTGATTTCAACTGGTTCCTCGACGAACTGCAACCGCTCGTCGATAGTGAGTTCCTTAAAAGGAACTATAAGGGTCTCATCTGACAGGCACTTCTTCAGATTTGACACGTGAAATACATTGTGAACTGCACCGAGTTCAGGAGGTAGGTTTAATCTGTAGGCTACCTTGCCAATCTTTTCTAAGATTTCGAATGGTCCGACGTACCGCGGATTCAGCTTGCCTCTTTTACCAAAACGAACCACACCCTTCCAGGGTGAAACTTTCAATAAAACCCGGTCCCCGACCTCAAATTCCAATGGCTTTCTACGCTTGTCCGCGTAGGCTTTCTGACGATCGCGTGCTGCCGCCATGCGTTGCCGTATCTGTGCAATCTTTTCTGTGGCGTCCACTACAATATCTGGACCCGTAATCTGGCTATCCCCCACCTCTGCCCAACAGAGAGGTGACCGGCATTTACGTCCGTACAATGCCTCGAATGGAGCGGCTTGAATGCTGGTATGGTAACTGTTATTGTATGAAAACTCCACTAAAGGGAGGTGCTTTTCCCAGCCGTTGCCGAAATCGATAACACACGCTCGAAGCATGTCTTCAAGGGTTTGGATAGTTCGCTCAGACTGCCCATCTGTCTGAGGATGATATGCTGTGCTCATGTCTAATCGTGAGCCGAAAGATTTGTGCATCGCTTGCCAAAGCTCTGACGTGAATCGTGCATCGCGATCCGAAATAATAGAGGTGGGCACTCCGTGCCTCGAAACAACTTCTTTCATGTAGATGTCTGCTAGGGTAGAAAACTTATCCTTTTCTTTGATAGCCAAGAAGTGAGCAGACTTTGTGAGTCGATCAACGACCACCCAGATAGTGTCATTCCCACGCTGGGATCTAGGTAGGCCAGTAACAAAATCCATGGAAATTTGCTCCCATTTCCATTGTGGTATTTCTGGTTGCTGAAGTAGGCCTGATGGTTTCTGGTACTCGATTTTAACCCTTGCACAAGTTAAACACTTGCCGACGTAAGTTGCGATAAGAGCTTTCATGTTTGGCCACCAATAAGTTGTTCTGATATCGTGGTACATCTTATCCGACCCTGGATGTACCGAGTAGCGAGACTTGTGCGCTTCATCCATCACAAGTTCGCGTAAACCGCCATACAGTGGGACCCAAATACGCCCCGTTACATAGTAGGCGCCGTCTTCCTTTTGTTCCATTTGTTGCCTTGTACCGCGCAAGGCTTCAGCCTTGACGTTTTCGGGTTTTAGTGCTTCTATCTGAGCTGCTCGTATCTGTGCAGGAAGACTGGACTGAATGGTAAGCTGTAGCGCTCGCACGCGCTTAGGTAGAGAGTCTTTCCGACTGAGGGCATCAGCCACAACATTGGCCTTGCCTGGATGATACTTGATGGCGCATTCGTAGTCGTTCAGAAGTTCAACCCATCTTCGTTGACGCATATTCAAATCCTTTTGCTTAAGAATATGCTCGAGACTCCTGTGATCGGTGTAAATCGTGCACCTGGTACCGTACAGGTAGTGTCGCCATATCTTAAGTGCGAAAACAACAGCTCCCAGCTCTAAATCGTGCGTCGTGTAGTTCCGTTCATGAACCTTGAGTTGCCGAGAGGCGTATGCGATCACTTTATCCCGTTGCATCAATACACAACCAAGCCCTTGTATCGATGCGTCACAATAAACCACGAAGTCATCCGTGCCCTCGGGCAGTGAGAGAATAGGCGCGCTGCAAAGCCTATCCTTTAAGTACTGAAAAGCGGTCTCCTGTATATTACCCCATCTGTAAACGACACCTTTCTGTGTAAGCATAGTGAGTGGTTGCGCGATCTTGGAGAAGTCTTTAATAAATCGCCTGTAGTAACCCGCCAAACCCAAGAATTGGCGTATTTCTGTCGGTGTACGCGGTGCTGGCCAGTTTCTGATCGAATCAACCTTGGATGGATCGACATGAATCCCATCCTTGTTTACCACATGGCCTAAGAAGTGGACTTCACGAAGCCAGAAGTCGCATTTTGAAAACTTTGCGTACAGTTGCTCGTTTCGAAGAAGTTCCAAGATAACGCGTAAGTGCTGCTCGTGCTCCTCCTGACTCTTGGAGTAAATCAAAATGTCGTCGATGAAAACGATGACGAACTTGTCGAGATACGGTTTGCACACCCTGTTCATAAGATCCATGAAGACTGCAGGTGCGTTTGTAAGCCCGAATGGCATGACCAGAAACTCGTAGTGACCATAACGAGTTCTGAAAGCAGTTTTGGAGACGTCCTCATCCCGGACTCTCAGTTGATGATACCCTGACCTTAAATCGATCTTGGAATAGTAACACGACCCTTGCAACTGGTCGAATAAGTCATCTATGCGTGGAAGAGGATAACGGTTCTTCACCGTCACCTTGTTGAGTTCACGGTAGTCGATGCACATCCTGAACGTACCGTCTTTCTTCTTCACAAATAACACTGGAGCTCCCCAAGGCGAAGAGCTTGGACGAATAAAGCCCTTTTCCAAGAGCTCTTGCAGCTGCTTCGACAGTTCTTCCAGTTCGGTTGGAGCTAAACGATATGGTGCGCGGGCTATTGGCGCTGCTCCAGGTGCCAATTCGATCTGAAACTCGACTTGACGATGAGGCGGTAAGCCTGGTAAATCTTCAGGAAACACCTGAGGGAAGTCACGTACAACTGGGATATCCTCCAGCTTCTTTTCCTTTGCTGATGCATCAGTAACGAGAGCCAGAATGGCAGTATGCCCCTTTCGTAAACATTTCTGCGCCTTCAAGTAAGAGATGATGCCAACCACAGCACCACTCTTGTCGCCCTGAACTTCGAGAGGTTCTTGACTGGAGCGAGGAATACGAATAACTTTTTCCTTGCATAAGATCTCTGCGTGATGTTGAGATAACCAATCCATGCCGATGACGACGTCGAAGCTACCCAAGACTATGGGTATAAGATCAATCGTGAAAGTCTGACCCGCTAGAACAATGCTACAACCCTTGACTACCTGTGTGGCTTCTACACTTTTACCATTGGCTAGTTCTACGACGTGTTTGGTGTCTAGGGGTGTTGGTGTACGTTTTAATAATTTACCCATTTTCAGTGACATATAACTTGTATCAGCACCCGAATCAAATAAGACAGTAACATAAATATCGTCGAGAAGAAACTTACCCATAACCACATTGGGATCATTCACTGCATCTCCTCGACCCAACACAAATGCTCGACCACGAGCTTCATTGCCGTTGTTGTTGTTGTTGTTGCCCCCATTATTGTTGTTATGGTTCCCGTTGCCCTGATGGTTGTTGTTGCGGTTCTGGTTCAACTGTGGGCAATCGCGTTTGAAGTGACCTTCAGCCCCACACTTATAACACCCCCTGTTGCCCTGTTGCTGATTCTGCTGATTCTGTGGAGCTGGTTGCTGAGGCTGCTGATTCTGATTTGCAGGGCGAGCGCTTCTACAATCTTTGGCCTCGTGACCCATCTTTAAACACCTTTGACAACGGCCCTTATTGCACTGGCCGCTGTGATGCCTGTTGCAGTTGTTACACTTTGGAAGGTTTCCTCGATACCCTCCCTGTCTGTGGCTGCTCGATGAGTGCTGACTGGGACTTTGGTAACTATCCGTCTTTCGCTGCTGAGACTGTGACTGTACCGATGCTGATCCCTTGCTAGAATCCCCCTCCCATTTTCTCTTACTTTCGCTGGAAGTAGCAAGTGTAGTAGTAGCAGTAGCGGTAGCACTGATACGCTTTGGCAGTTTGCCCTGGTCTACTGCCTGATCTGTGATGCGATGAGCGAGACGCTGGATTTCCTGGATGTTGTTGAGGTTAGCCGAGGTAACGTGGCTCTGAATCTCTGACGCGAGCCCCTTGAGATACAACTCAATTCGCTTGTATGGAGGGTCCACCATAGTTGGACATAACACAGCCAACTCATTCGATCTTTTGGTGTAAGCTTCGATTTCCGAACCAACCATTTTCAAGTTATACAACTCGTCCTCCAACTTGTGAATGTCTTCTCTAGTGCAGTATTCCCTCTTGATCAGTTCTTTGAATTCATTCCAGGGTGTGGCGTTAGCAGCTGCCAACCCTAAGATCTGCACTTGTGCGTTCCACCAAGTGAGCGCAATCCCTTCAAGTGTGCCAGTGGCGAACTTCACCCTGCGAGCCTCAGGGCATTCACACATTTCGAAAACCGACTCGAGCTTTTCAAACCAGTGGAGGAGTCCAACTGCCCCCTCCGTGCCACTGAACGAGCTAGGACGACAGTCCATAAAATTCTTGAATGTGCACCCAGGTTGTTGCTGAGCGGGTTGACCTATTGTGTACGAACAGGGCAAAGTTAAGTACAAGAATTAATGTAGGATCTAAAGATCCTAGTGTCTATATTGCAGGGTGTACTACCTGCTTGGGCGGCTGCAACTGCCGCAGCAACGAGAGCCTCTAGCTGGGCTTGAGTCATGGTAATTCGTGCGGCCATTGATCTTCACATCAAAGGCAACATAAGTGAGAAAGGTTCGCGAATAGTGCGATGACAGAAGAGTGTAAGCACATAAGTATTCTCATGCAATGTCAAGTTGTGAGCAAGTAATGTAAGCATACTACGAGCAAAGTTCTATGCAAATTCTAGCATGTAGGCAATAAACATAAACCTTATTACCTAGGGAGTTGAGTCTTGCACGTGGAGCGAAGCGTCGTTGTGGATCGTTGAGAGCACTGTTCTGGTTATAGTCTGGTTTTAATAAAAACGTTTTCCCATATTAAAACCAAGTTCTCTATAACCAATGGCTCTGATACCAATCTGTCACACCCCCAAAATCCACCTGCGGAGTAATCACCGCTTGGGAGCGTGACTGACCAGGACCAAGCCACCAATCATATTGAACATGCATATAGTATTAAGTAAGATAAAAGAAAACCATCCGTTCAATACCAAAGGTGTTCAAAACATGTTATTGTTTTAAAGTGTAGCGGAAGCATAGTAATAATCCAACAATAGTAAATAGTTCAAATGTTATAATAGTTCAGCATAGAAACCACGAATCCTTGTCCACAACGACCCGCTTCTCCAGTGCAAGCTCCAAGTACCTAACGATCTGCAAGGCATGTAACAGAATGGTCAACAAACTAGTTGAGCGAGTTCACAGTAAGTAAATGTGTAACAGTAAATAACAGGTGGCTCTACAGGGCCGATAGTAAGTTGTGCTGGTGGGGGCTTCCCATGTTAAGTGACCACTAGACTATTCGTATTATGACCACGTAGGTGTTATCCCAACCTACGGAAGAAGTAAGTAATGCGTACACGTATGTCTTACGTGCGTATCCTTTGTATCGAGGATAGTAATTTGCATATGACCACGTAGGTGTTATCCCAACCTACGGAAGAAGTAAGTAATGCGTACACGTATGTCTTACGTGCGTATCCTTTGTATCGAGGATAGTAATTGGCATCTGACCACGTAGGTGTTATCCCAACCTACGGAACCACGTAGGTGTTTTCCAACCTACGGAACCGTCCTGACATCCGAGGACTATGATAGGTGATAGTCTAGGAAAAGCGTAGTGTATGTACGTTATTAGTTTATCATCAAGCCTTTAACCCATTCCCACAACCCGGGAATCCCATGCCTTAGTAAGAGTGTGAACTCACCTTGGTTTGCTCGGTATGCTAGGTTATGCACTCACAAGTAATTAATCACGTCCTAGTGTATGCACGTATAACAAATCAGTTCATGTTCGCAATGATTCGCATGCAATACAATGTTCACGTAACAGTCAGTTTGTACGTCGGCGCACACGTACCATTTCCTAGTTACTCATCAGCTAGTGCACACAATTACAAATGTAAACATTCATCATCAAGCATGGCATGTCAAATAGTTCATGTATACATTCCATCCTTCGAAGGATGTTTATAATTGCTACTATCCTTCGATCCACTGCTAACTTTCGACCCATCAGTGATCTTACAAGTTTTCACAGTTATCTTTCGGACTAGTTGGTATGTTTCGTACCATCAGTCATCTTTCGACCTAAGGTATCTTTCGGTCAACTTAATTATGTTTCGGTCATATCTATCCTTCGGTCAATGCTATGTTTCGACTACAAGCATCTTTCGACACTACCTATGTTTCGACAAACAGTATCTTTCGATCAATCAACAGTTACGTTTTCACAATCAGTTACGTTTTCACAGGAACAGCAACCCTAATCATCTATACAGCCGTCATCATCATCATTACCAAATCATCAGAATCATTTAGCACATCTAATCATAACGCAATCATCCAGAAATCATTGTCTAGCATGAACCTAGTTTAAACGTATCACGAAACCGGTTAACGCACATTAACACATCATCAAACCCTATGTGAAATCTATATCGATATTCAATCGTATTCAAAATCATAATATTCAGGCATGTATCAGTTCAGGTTACATCAACAATCAAGAACACACTACACGTGAACACATACGCATATAAACGAACGATCGAATCAAATAGATTTTACTAACCGAAATGAGGGTTTGGTCGCAAGGGTCTCCTGTGGTTACTAGCTTGCCGTCACAGTTTGGAGAGCTCTAGGGTTGGGAATATGATAGAAAATGACAGCCGGTACATGTTGATACGTACTTATACGTATTACAGAAATGGGCCAAGCCCATTGGAAGGACTGGGCCGAAACATATCGAAGGATATGTTTCGTGCTCGAAGGATATGTTTCGGGGTCGAAGGTTATCCTTCGTGGTCCTTCGAATCCTTCGAACTACATGTCATCCTTCGAGGGCTAGGTTAAAGTTAATATTATAATAATAACAATTCTAATATTATTTTCTATCACCACAAATAGTAACATATAGGCAAAACGACAATATATTCTATTAACACACAACTCGTATAATTCAAGTCCACAATCCAACAACTAAACAGTCAAAGTCAAAGTCAACGCGCAATAAATGCGAAAGTGAAAGTCAAACACTCGAGTTGTCACATGTTCCACCATTCTAAGGCTGCATTTTTAAACAGATTTGAAGCAAACATTATTTTATCTTCTTCAGCACACTTGCTTATTTTCAGAACTGCCTCAGTTTTCTCTATCCAGCGTAAAGCTGCAAATGGTCCTTCATTGCCCGAGAATTCTATTGGTTTGCAGGACCAGAATTCCTTGTAAGAACAACCATGTGGCATGGTTCTTCTTCTTTTGGGAACGGGCGCTTGAAGTATGGGTCCATTGTTCACGCTGTTTTCTGGTTCAGTTGGTCGCTTACTGCTATGCTTACTTTTATTATTCGCTTCCTGAACTGTTTGAATAACAAATGGCATCGCATCTATAATTCCCTGTGCCACAATATGCTGAACGGCACTATTATCCATTTGGTTTCCGTTGTTATTATTGTCCGAATTCTCATTAACCACGTTAATGTTACTCTGGTTATCGTTATTCAGATTTTCTTGATTTCCCGCGTCGGCCATCTGAATTTTAGACATTTACCAAATATTAATATCACAAATAATATTTATATATAGCCAATCACATGACACGCACTTCTTAACCAAAAGCGTCGAGCATTGCGACTTTTACTCTTTTTATATAGTATGCATCAATACACACCAGTACAGAAATTAAAATTACAGTACCGACTGAAATGTAAAGCTACAATACTAATAGTATGCATCCGTAGTTTTTTTTTTTTTTAACACATACACACATATATTATTATATTATTATTACTACTACCGTATTGTCATCACGTTCACTGATATGGATTCATCCAGAAATCCATATTGCGCTCGTCGTACTTCCAGACGAGACGCTCTCCCACCTGTCGCATTCGATCACTGCTTTCTAAAATTTCCTCCCCAAAAGTCCTAAGTTCCTGGACATTTTCTGCACTCCTTGGGGGTGCAGGTTCTAGGACTGGGTTTGGAAACTGAGGTACGGGTTCCTGATACGGAGCCTGGTAAGGATATGGGTTCTCTAAAATTTCCCTAACGTATGAATCACTAATGTTGTAGGGATCTTGAGGATCTAACCCTGGATAAGCTCCTAAGTTGGGTATTGGCACATTTTCCTGTATTGGGTTTTGTTGCACGTAGTCCCTAACATCGTCCCACCAGGGGTCGTAATTGTTTGGGTCTAGAGGATCAGGTGCAGGTACCCTAGGTATTTCCTCCGGGTTGTAATCAGGCATTTCTATCTGGTCTTCTATTTCCATGGGTTGGTCAGGATTTTGTGGTTGTGGTGCTAGCATTTGTTCCAGGTTTGGGTCAGCAGCAGTGGTTGCTAAAATATGGATATTAGCGATACCCCTATTGAGCATATCCTGATTATAAGCATCAGTTTCTCTTTTTGCTGCGGCTAACACTCGCTGTTCCTGCAACTTTTTCATTCTTTTCCTACGCTCATGCGCTCCTCTACTGAACCATCCCCTCTTTTTCTGAGGAAATGGCTCTTCAGACTGAGCCTTAAACACAAAGATCCCTTCTTCTGTGTCAGCAGAATACCCTGAGAGGGCAGGCTGAGAAGAGGAGGTGCCTTCGCTCCTAGGCGAACCAGACAGTTGACGATAGGCGTCAGAAGGTCCTTGGTCACTCATACTGTAAACTAACAAATAGTCAGATAACATATAGCAAGAAATACAATTATACACGTATTTCCATAATTTATTTCCTAACACTTTGAATTTTGATGTCAGCAGAACACTTCTGTGGCTGAATTAGTGGCATAGCTCTGATACCACCTCCTGTCGCAACCCCCGATCCCTCTCTCCTGGGAACGGGCGGCCGTGAGCCAGTTGCGGTGGTATCACGTTATTAATTTATTTGGCAGCGGAAATTTCATCAGGACCGTAGTTAGGAAATGTTTAAATCAGAGTAAACCACCTTATTTTATAATATCAAACACATGGGTGAAACCCAAGTTTTTATTACACACTGAATTACAGGGATAAATCCCACTTTATTGAATTAAACGCTTTCTTTTATTTAGGTAACTTTTATAGCCACTTTTCCAAGCCTTCAGTGCTGTCCAGCTGGCTTCTAGTTTGGCTTTCACATTTTGTTACCTGAAACGCGTTTTAAAAAGGTTTTGTCAGTGGAAAATACTGGTGAATGAATCTCAGTTTAATCAAGAATTATTAATTTAACTTTAAACAGTATTGAGGGCGATTACAATGTTTCCATCTACCCAATTACTCATTCAGTAGTGTCACGTCTGACTGAGGGTCATATTACCCATTGGCTAACTCTTCGTCCAATGGTAATGTTACTCACATTTTGTATACAAAACCCCAACATACCGGCAGTAATTGTAGAATTACAAAGACTCAATCACTGCTAAATTGCGTTGTAAAAAGGTTAAGGTTTTGTAAAAACTGTTGAAAAAAAAGAGATTACTCACATTGCTATTTTAGGGTTTTCCTTTATGATTTCCTGGTGAATATCTATAATTTACACAAATGCACGTGTGTTAGTATAATAACCCATTTTAACATTAGTAATACCCTCCCCGAGACGGCATTCCAACGACTACGTCGGGCAGAACCACGACAGCCGTTACGGAACCCTAGATCAATCGGGCAGCGTATCTAATACGTCTCCAGGGGTTATAATACTTACATCGTAGTAGAACCTTGCTAATTTAGGGTGTATAATGCCCGGCTATAGTGTATACTACTTCAGAAATTTAGAAAGAAAGAAAGTTGTGAGCGACAAAAACTGAAAGCCCGTTGCCTTCTTATATAGGGCTGTAATCGCGATCTCTCGCGCCCCGCGTGGAGTTTGGCCAGGCCTTACGCGGCCCGCATTGACTTAGGTCAATGGCGTAGCTTGGCTGGGTCACCCCCTAGGCTTGACACGCTTCGGACACGTGGCCGCATCGGGCTGTGCCACAATTCTGGGCACTCGCGGCCCGCATTAACTAAACCAAACATGTATGCGGCCCGCTTGGGCTTCTGGTTTTGGCGATATCAGGTTTTCCTATTCGCGCGGCCCGCATGAACTTGAGGTGAGGCCCTACGCGGCCCGCCTCAGTTTAACAAATTTTATTTTTTATTTATTTTATATAGTATAATCTATTTTCGGGCTCGGTTTTCACATACGGGGTGCATATAAAGACAAGTTGATATATTAAAAGATATATTAGGGTGTCGGAATTATTATGAGAATGTCGGTTTTACCGAGGGTTGTTATAGACGACAATCCATAAAGTTCTTGAACGTGCAGACGGGCTGCTGAGCGTGTTGACCTATTGTGTACGAATAGGACATGGTTAAACACAAGAGTTAATGTAGGATCTAAAGATCCTAGTGTGAGTCTAAACTGCAGGGTATACTACCTGCTTGAGCAGCTGCAAGTGCCGCAGCAACTTGTTCATTAACGAAAGCCGTCAACTGGGCTTGTGTCATGTTAATTCGTCCGGCCATTGATCTTCACATCAAAGGCAACATAAGTGAGAAAGGTTCGCGAATAGTGCGATGACAGAAGAGTGTAAGCACATAGGTGTTCTCAAGCAATAACAAGTAATGAGCAGTGTAATCTAAGCATACTACGAGCAAAGTTCTATGCAATTCTAGCATGCAGGCAATAAACATAAACCTTATTACCTAGTATGTTGAGTCTTGCACGTGGAGCGAAGCGTCGTTGTGGATCCTTGAGAGCACTGTTCTGGTTATAGTCTGGTTTTAATAAAAACGGTTTCCCCATATTAAAACCAAGTTCTCTATAACCAATGGCTCTGATACCAATCTGTCACACCCCCAAAATCCACCTGCGGAGTATCACCGCTTGGGAGCGTGACTGACCAGGATCAAGCCACCAATCATATTGAACATGAAATTAATATATAAAAGTAAATGTCATTCAACCACCAATATGAAAGGTGTTCCAAAACATAAGTATGTTATCACTGTTTAGCGGAAGCGTATAAATAAAATCAAACATAAATAAGTATGAAATGTCATAAATGTTTAACAAGACAATCACGATCCAAGCCCACAACGACCAGCTCCTCCATGTGCAAGCTCCATGTACCTAACGACCTGCAAGGCATGTAACAGAGGATCAACAACTAGTTGAGCGAGTTCACAGAAAGTAAATGCGTAACAGTAAGTTCGTTTGTAACATGTGGCTCTATTGGGCCGATAGTACGTTCTATTGGTGGGGGCTTCCCATGTTGTATAACCACTAGACTATTCGTAACCATAAGTGTTCTACATATCCCGAGAATAGTAATACGTACAAGTTTACGTAGGTTTTACATAAGTATCCTTCACAACCGAGGATAGGGGTAAGGGGGGTTTTACGTAGGTTTTACGTAAGTATCCTTCACAACCGAGGATAGGGGTACGCGGGGGTTTACGTAGGTTTTACGTAAGTGCCTGACCCAACCGAGGCAGTAGAGAGTATAAGTTGTCGTAGGTCTTACGTGAGTGTCCTTCGCAACCTGAGGACAGTGAGTAGCATAAGTATACGTAGGTTTTACGTATGTGTCCTGCACAACCGAGGACGATGGTATGGTAGTCTAGTAACAGTGTATGTACGAATCTAGTCAATCTCATTCCTTCAATCCCATTCCCAAGCCCTTGGGAATCCCATGCCTTAGTAAGAGTGTGAACTCACCTTGATTTGCTCGGTATGTTATTGCTTCTAGGGTTTATTAGTGTTTAAGTCCGTTACTCACGACCTAATGTATATTGCACATAAACCCAAGATAAGTGTTGACGTTCAATTAGGGTTTACAGGTTCTTGCTGTTCAACAGTCACTTACAGAATCATATCGCACAACTTACAGATTCCTATCACACAGTAGCATGCGGTTATTGTGTCATACAGTAACATGTAGCATATCAGTCAGTATCACATAATCGCATACAGTAATAGACAATAGCATGCAGTAGTATGCAGTAGTAATAGACAATACAGAACTCAGAGCATGTACCATTACAAAAGTTCAGATCATGTTGTAACATACATTCATAGCTCCATCTTTAACAACACACAAGTCGGACAGGGCCTTGCCCTATCACAAACTCGGACAGACCAGTGTGGGGGGGGGGGTAAAGCTCGGACCATATGAGGGTTGGGGGTAAAAAGTTGGATCATGAGGGAGAGGGGTTGAAACTCGGACTCACACTTTTAACATTCACAAAGTCGGACACAAGGCTTTATGCCAAAAAGTCGGGCAACATGGGTGGCTCATGAAACTCGGACAAACAAAGTGAGGGGGGGCTTCCTGTTTAAAAGTCGGACCAGAGGCCCAAGGCCCAAAGTTCGGACCCCCCCCCCTTAAATAAGAACAAAGTCGGACCAAGGTACCACATTAAAACTCGGATAACCATTATCATTAAAGAGGTCGGACAAGGGTTCAAGGCCCAAGAACTCGGATTATTAAGGCATGTCAAAGCTCGGACCTTATGTTAGCAAGAAACTCGGACCTATTAACCTTGTTACAAAAGTTCGGACAAAGTATAAGTGATCAAAACTAGGACATAAAGCTCGGACTTCTCATCACATTAAAAATTCGGACTTGCATCATTCACAAAACTCAGACTACAAGTAAAATCAATCATCGAGAGCAGAACATCATTCACGTGAACATCAGTTACGTTTTAGTATTCATACAATCCAAAACCCTAATTTTCTTATGCATCTGTATAGCGGTAAATCCAATTTCTTCATCAATCATTCTACAAATCAAGTATCTTAATCATCAAGCAATGATTACACAATGATCAACATCCTTTCATAATAAATCAGAATCAATCAAAACCACAGAAGTATCAAACAGGAGCTAGGGTTTTCATGAACACATAATCAAGAATTGATGCGATCAACCAATCAATTAGGGTTTACAAGTATCACAATAACCATTAAACAATTACCTTGAATGATTCTAGAGAGAATGTGGAAACAAAAGTGATGAATGGCTTGCCAATGATGATGGTGATGATTGCCAGAGAATGTGAAGTACATGTTTTGGATTTTTGTGAGAATGATTAGTGAAAAACGGATTAGGGTTAAGTATCTCTAAGATTTCACTAATTACCCTCTACCTCCCTAAGTATCATATTTTACACATGCACACCATCTCATAACAATTTCATAGTTTCACCACCAAGTTCATATATTTACCAAGTCTTTCACAATTAACAAACAACCATGCACAATCACACAATACGATTCATTGCATCAAAACGTATACAATTCCAAAGCAATCAATTGTGCAAGTAAACAACTAAATAATAAATGGACGTGCAATAAATGCTAAAAAGGAAATCTTGGAAATTCGAGTTGTCACATTATCGTTTTAGCTTTCCGAATAATTGTCATGTTAGGATTCCCGAAAGGGATACTAATTGTCTTGAAAATGGAAAATTGACCAAATGTTTCAAGTGACAAAACCGACTTAGTTCATATACTTTGGTTGTGTATAAAGCAAGGCTATATATTTATTTTCTTATTTGGAGTCTAACATGTTTTTATAAGTATTTGTTTATGCTTATTTTAGTTTTCAGAAAATCAATCACTTATCTTCCTACCGGTAGTTTAATTACAAAGGTCTAGTATTATTTCTCCGCCCACATCCTTTGTGTCACACCCCGACCACGTAGAACATATAAAACGTGGCGGAAACGTCGGGGAGTGTTGTAACAGAATCAATTGTTTCAAATCCATGGCAAATGAAGTTTCGTTTTATAAATCAAACATGAAAGTTTACATTGTCTAAACAAGAATCAAAGTGTACATAACATAAATTAACTAGTTCTTGTCTCGTTTTAAGTCACTAAGGCACAGGTCCGCCTAAGTATGTCTTGATAAGTCCTATGCATCATCTCCTGAAAACACATGTGAAAATAGGTACGTCAGCATAAAAATGCCTGTGAGATACATTGGTTTTGTGAAAACGGAATTCATGACTTGAGTTTGAGAAAATGTTTAGTCATGAACCTCGTATTTTGCTTTGTCTTGTAAATCATTTGAAAAACGGTAAGATCAAATGATATGTATAAATAAGAGAACAATGCATGGTTAACTGAATAACCATGTAAAAAGAGTTTGTATAAGATTTGTTGTTTGTAAATCAATGTCCTGTGAAAAGCGTGTTATTTGTATAAAATGTTCGATGTCTCAAACTGAAATGATTCAAATAACGCTACGATATGTAATACCATACAAACACTTATATATAGGAAGTACCAGCGGCGTATCCACCATGCTTGTATCATATTACACATGCCTCGTTACTTAAATCACTTACTCAAACCAAACCATCAAGATGAAATGTTTAACAACGGTAGAAATGTTTATGTATAGTCAAATGGTTACAACGGTTCAAAATGTAGTATAATGTGTTCATATGCTGGATGAGCATATGCAACAGAAATGCAATGTGAAACAATGTACTACGTATGCACACAATGGGCGTACGTAGCATGAAATGTATTGTAGAGTACAATGGTTCAAAATGTAGTGTAATGTGTTCATATGCTGGATGAGCATATGCAACAATAATGCAATGTGAAACAATGTACTACGTATGCACACAATGGGCGTACGTAGCATGAAGTGTATTGTAGAGTACAATGGTTCAAAATGTAGTGTAATGTGTTCATATGCTGGATGAGCATATGCAACAATAATGCAATGTGAAACAATGTACTACGTATGCACACAATGGGCGTACGTAGCATGAAATGTATTGTAGAGTACAACGGTTCAAAATGTAGTGTAATGTGTTCATATGGTGGATGAGCATATGCAACAGTAATGCAATGTGAAACAATGTACTACGTATGCACACCATGGGCGTACGTAGCATGAAATGTAAAGCAATATACTAAGTACGCACTCAATGGGCATACATAGCATAAACACAATGAAATCATGTACTATATATGTACTATCGAATATAGCAGTATATGATGTGAAAACCGGAAAGCATGAAAGTAGCAAGTAGGCACAGGTGTTTCACACCAAAACAGTTTGGAAAACAGTAAAAGAGGGGTTCAATGTACTCACCTGAGATTGCTTTGAATTCCTTGTATAATAACCAGATAATGCTAGAGGTCACGGGATATCAAACGGCACCTAATAGGTAGCTATATTAATATACCGGACCAAAATCGGAGGGTCGGATAGTATGCGGGTTCGTAAACCAAACGAGTATGGAGACTCGTGTAATATGGTTTAACAAAGCCTATATACTAAAATGAAACCTAACCTAAGTGCTTACGCCCCATCATGACCCGTTTAGGTAGCTTAGGCTACCCTAACGCGTCGTTCGCGTAGAACGCGTCTGGAACGCCTAACATCGTGACCACAAGGTATAACCTCGGAAGGTTATAGCTATGGTCACCTAATGTGTTTGGTCGGATCCTAAAGATCGACCAAATGGGTCGGGTTCGAAAGTATAAGCGATGGTTTAGATCGCTTACCTTACGACCCTATATAAGCACTAAACTAAAAGTGACGAGCTAAGCATGTTAGAACATGCTTAACTAAGTTTAGAAAACAGGTTTGACATCAAAACAAACGGCTTTGATGCTCACGAGTAGTTTGGTTACAAAATATGCAAGAATGCACATTTTGGCCGAAACTACGACCCGTCACTGAGCCTAGTTAACGTGGTGATCAGTAGGTATAGTCACTACGGACTATAACCATCGTGATGACGCTCACGTTATGAAGTTCCATGAACTTCGCATCGACCATAAGCTGGTCAATGCAGAAAGTCAACAAAATGTTGACTTTCGGACTTGAAAAGCGATAAAAGAGCGAAAGAAGACTTACGGAAGGTCCCCGAGTGCTAATCTAGATCAAATAGCTCAGGTATGGAACAATGGTTCCAACTTAGAGCCTTAAGATCAGATTTTGTGGGTTTTTGGAACAAAGGGGGGGGGGTATTTATAGGAAAAGTGGAACCGTTAGGATCGTTTATCGAATATCGTGCCGCGATCTCGAGCGTACACTTGTCAAATTCTTGTGGTAAGTCAGAACTTGGCCCTTGGCTCCTGATTGGGTGAAAGGGCATTGCCCCTTGATCGAACGAAAGGCCAAACTGCATTAAATGCTAAGATTTTTCTGTCTGACAGTCTCACGCACCCAGCGTAAGGATTTGGTAAAACCTTACGCGCCCCGCCTAAGGTTCCCAGATCAGAATTTACAATTTTGGTCCCTGCACTTCAGAAACACGTATTTTGGCCCATTTTTGGCACGTTTAAGCCCCGTTAACCTTATTTCAAGGCTCTAAGATGAAGTTAAAGTGTAGGGGACATGAAATATGCTCAAAAGTATTCCGGATGTCGGTTCGTTTGGCCGTATGATTGCGATGTTCGCTTAATTACGACGGAATGCGCATAAGCGCGAAAGATGATCCAAATGACGCGACGAATGGATTTTTCTCATGCCCAACACTAAGGCATAATATAAGGATGCTTACATAAATTTTTGGATGTCCGGATGTATTCAGAACGTAAGTTATGCGCGACAGTGCAAACTTGTGCACTTTTTGACACTTTTAGTCCCTGAATGATCCAAAAGTTTGTTTTAGCATACCAAACACCTCAAAGCCTATTTCTAAGCTATGTAGAGGATATTTAGGGTATGTTTAACTTATGAACATGTTCCGGAATGTTCGTTACAGTTCAAATTGGCATACTTTCGCAGTTTGTCAAGTTTAGTCCCTGTAAGCGAATTAACTTGTTTTTGCTATACCCAAGCCTTCAAAACTTATTTCTAAGTTATGTAAAGGTTATTTAAGGTATGTTGAGTATATGTTGATGTTCCGGAGTATTTGTCGCATTAAACTGAGTACGTTTACGCACCAGTTTGCGTATAATGCTCTAGAAAGCAATGTAGAGTTTGAAATTGAACAATAATTGATATGTGCAAAACATACACATATTTATACAAGATCCCAAGTATGAAATACAATATTTCATCGGCTTGGTACTTGGTTGATGGTCGCGGTGACACAGGTGTCACAGTCTCCCCTACTTTAGGAAATTTCGTCCCGAAATTTATTCGTAGGAGTCTATTTGTGAATTTGCCAAATAACCACCAATGATATGTAAGGCAATATCTTGTCATTTCCTTAACGGTCATTCTTCCGAAACGAAAATGAACAGACGGGTCATTTTCAATGGTTGCTTCATCAGAATTGGAAATGAAGGATTACACAACGGATATTCATTTCCTTAACGGATAATCTTCAGAAACGAAAATGAACAAACGGAGTCATCTTCAACGGTTGCTTCCTCAGAGTTGGAAATGAAGGATTACACAACGGATATTCATTTCCTCAACGGATAATCTTCAGAAACGAAAATGAACAAACGGGGTCATCTTCAACGGTTGCTTCCTCAGAGTTGGAAATGAAGTATTACACAACGGATATTCATTTCCTCAACGGATAATCTTCAGAAACGAAAATGAACTAACAGAGTCATCTTCAACGGTTGCTTCCTCAGAGTTGGAAATGAAGGATTACACAACGGATATTCATTTCCTCAACGGATAAATCTTCAGAGACGAAAATGAGCAAACGGGGTCATCTTCAACGGGTATTCTTCAGATTTGGAAATGAAGGATAAACGGATATTCATTTCCTCAACGGATAAATCTTCAGAACGAAAATGAACAAACGGAGTCATTTTCCTCGACGGGTATTCTTCAGATTTGGAAATGAAGGATAAACGGATATTCATTTCCTCAATGGATATTCTTCAGAAGTGAAAAATGATTAGCTAGTTCATTTTTCCTCAACGGATGCTTCATCAGAATTGGAAATGAATAGGGTTAACTCTAGACACATGACAGAACTTGCTGTGATTTCTGTGCACTAAATTCCATAATTATGTATGCATCCATAATTACGTAATCCCTTGCACAGTCCGCACAGTTTGTTTTGTAATGTTTTGGGGAAGGATATCAAACTTGTGACGAGGGTGACTAGACTTCCATCGGTTCCTTTTAATTAGATCGACAGGGGATCCTCTTGGTTAGGCCACCAAGGAGTCCTTTCAGCTATATCATCACATGATATCCCTAACCAGATTTTTGGATGAATCTGTTTAGCTAGACCACTCAAGGGGTCTAATTATGAAGTAGTACTTTATAATCCGAGGGACTTAACTATAACATAGAAGTCCATTGAGGATTTTAAGTAATACCTTTGGGCATCCTACTATGAATCTCTTGTACACGGATATGTAAGATTCTACGAAGATTTGGATAACATAATTTGGATCACACAACAATACATAAGGAAACACATAAGCACATAGTCACATAATTGTTTAATTTGATCATAATTTGTTATTAACTTGTTATCGATTGAATACGGATATGGAAACCTGTCGACGGATCTCAATGTTCACTGGAATCTATCTGAGAAGATAGAAAGATCTCCCAAAATTCGATTTTTGATTACAAGGAATCACCACATTCGAATGAAGGTATACAACAATTAAAGACTTACGGGAAATTCCTAGGTACCCTATTAAGGATTTATAGTGGTACCTTGGGTATTCGTCTTGTGTTGTAACCTGCGCCTTGTACTTCGTTTCCTTAGAATAAACGGGTACTTAGGAATTCCGTGGAAGACGCAAGCGATTATAGAATGGGAGAATTTTGGGGGTAGTTTGTTCTTCAAGGAATATGGTTCCTTGATTGTCGGTATTGCAAGGGATATGTCGTTTATACATGCAACTATCGAAATACATTGCAATGTAAATGAAAGATTTATTTATAAACAACGATATCAACTGTTCCTTGGATCTTGACAACAAAAGAAACTTAATACATAAGACATGATTATTTCTAAACGATGTTGTCTTCTAGTCAGTCGGGTGATCATCCTTGTGCTGGATTTGCATTAGCAAGCTTTGGGCAATTTCTTCGGAAATGACCCATCTCGCCACAGTTGAAACAAGAACCTGGTAGGAAACGACCTTGAGCGGGATTGTTGCCAGCTTGGTTTGGTGCAGCTGCAGCTGGGCAGATTCTTGTTGTATGGCCTATGAGTCCACAAGTTTGGCATTTGCGGCAATGTACATTGGCGTGATGATGGAGGCTACATTGGTTGCACAAGGGTGCAGTTCCATTGTATGGTTTTCTAGCAGGGGGTTGAGCTGGTTGGTTGGGGACGGCTTGACCATTGTGAGCGACCACGGCGAAGTTCTGAGAAGCCTTTCGCTTCCTTGACTTCTTAGGAGATTCAGTCTGTTCATCCATGGTCTTTGATTCCTCGATTGGGTTCGATTCCCCGGCTGATTTCTTGTCACCTTTTCGAAAAAGTTTATGCTTTCTGATCTGCGATTCAGTCAAGGTTGCAGATAGCTCAATGGCCTGACGGAGTATGGTAGGGTTGCTACCAGTGACAATGTCTTGTACCGAGTCAGGCAGGCCGTCGATGTACCGTTCGATAGCCTTGTCGAGTGGGGCGACCATAGTCGGGCAAAGTAGACTCAACTCCTCAAACCTATCAGTATATGCCCTGTGTTCGCCACTATCTTGTTTCAAATCATCAAACTCCTTCTCCAACGCTCGTTGTTCATGACGAGGACAAAACTCTCTCATCATAAGTGCTCTCAGTTCAGCCCATGTTTGTGCTAGAGCAACATCTGCACCACGGTCTCTCATTACCCCGTTCCACCATGTAAGAGCCCTCTTCTGAAACACACTCGAAGAAAACTCGACCTTGCGATTTTCCGGACACTGCACGTGGCGAAAGGTATTCTCGATGCTCTCGAACCATTGGAGAAGCCCAGTTGCTCCCTCAGAACCACTAAACTTGAGTGGTTTAGCCGAGTTAAAGTTCTTGAAATTGCATGTACCATTGTTGTTGTTGTTGGCTTAGTTCCATTGAGCAAAGAGATTTGGGAATTGAGCAGCCATCTGCTGCGCAATAATTTCTGCCAGCTCGGCAGTTGCTATCTGGTGTTCGCGTCGAGGAGGCATTCTAAAAGAGGAAAACATGAAAGGAAACAAATAATATGGTATTGGGTAAGAATAGGATGTTACAATCACTGACCATAATCACGGTTGATGGTCACTTGTTTGAATCATGAAGCAAACAAACAACACCAGGGCTGAATCAAAGCAAATAGATCCTCATAGTGTATCGCGAAGACATGCTCGCCTATAAGTGGACACTCACCCCAAGAGTTCCCAGGTAAGAGTGACTGGTCCGATTATGCGGATTTGTACGAACACTCTAACCTTAGACAGAAAACCCAGGGTACAGGCATTCACCCTTCCAGTTCGCACGTGTTCACACTATTTAGGACCCAAAACTTTGACGGGAGTTTTGAAAATTCAAAGGGGTTCAAAACCTTATAACAAAGGGTTCAAAACCTTACAATAGAGGGTTCAAAACCTAGTAATCAATCATCCTAGAACAGATGATTATCTTTCAAGGCGGTTTTGAAATTTATGTTCTTGTTGTGGTCGTCGCCTAAGGGTAGGTGACGGTATTGTTTTGTGACTAAACGCAAGTAAACTCGCGTTAGGTTCCTAGGAAGGTTATAGACTAGGTCAAAGCATCACTAATAACCTAATTCCCTATAAACATTGCCTCTGATACCATCTTTTCTGTCACACCTCGACCACGTAGAACATACAAAACGTGGCGGAAACGTCGGGGAGTGTTGTAACAGAATCAATTTGTGACAACTCGAGTTTCTGACTTTCGCTTTCGCATTAAATGCGCGTTGACTTTGACTGCTTAGTTGCTTGGGTTGGGAACTTGAATTGTACGCGTGGTGTTTTTAATGAAACGTATTGTCATGTTGCCTATATGTGATTACTTGGTAGAATATAATATTAGAATTATTATTATTAAAAACACTTAGTATAGAACTCGAAACTTGACATGCAGATCGAAGGATCACGAAGGATATCCTTCGATTCGAAGGATCAACTGTCGGTTCGAAGGATCCCGAAACATATCCTTCGACCCAGGGACTTTATCCTTCGGCCCAGTCTTTCAGATGGGCTTGGCCCATTTCTGTAATACGTATTTATACGTAAAAGCACGTAACCGGCTGTCATTCTTCAACCCTAGCTCCTTGTGTGTGTGGCGGCAGACCCTCACATCCGAAGCCAAATCCCTTTTGTTGATCATCCTTAATCTCGGTTAGTATCTGATATCGTATTACTTTTAATTGATTGCTTGAATGATTGATGTTAATTAGTGTGCTAACCGGCCGGACGTGGCTGTTGATCGGCCGGATACGGTTGATAACTGGCCGGACTTGTAATCATCAACCGATCGGATGTTGTTAACCGGGTATTGCTTATATGATAATCGAATAGTTGTTAATCGGCCGATACGAATTGATATATGTTCGGATTCGTTATATGATGTGTGATTGTTAGTATGTTCATTCAAGATTTCGGTATGTGTTCATATGTTATGTTAATAAGGTTCGATAATGTGACATACTATGTTAATCGGCTTGGTGTACGCATAAATTAGGGATCACGATGGGTATTAGTATTATGATGATTGCATGATGATTTGATGATGATCCTATGATTGCTGCATGATTGTTGTTTGATCGATAATGTTGTTGACGGCTGTTAGCATGTTTAGGGTTTCTGAAATTGTAACTGTTGTTGACGTAACTGATATGTGTCGAAAGATACTTGTAGTCGAAACATAGTTGTCGAAGCATAGTTGTGACCGAAAGATATCTGTTGACCGAAGGATAGAATTGACCGAAACATAATTAGGTTGACCGAAAGATGCCATTTGGTCGAAAGATGACTGGTGGTTCGAAACATAACAACCAGTCCGAAAGGTAACTGTGATATTTAGTATGTGTCGAAGGATCACTAATGTGTCGAAAGATAAGGTTGGATTCGAAGGATGGTAGGTTATAAACATCTTTCGAAAGATAGTGGAATGTATGTTTGATTTACTTGACATGCCATGCTTGATGATGAATGTTTACATTTGCAATTGTGTGACACTCGATTTGCATACGTATCATTGCGAACATGAACTGATTTGTTATACATGCATACAATAGGACGTGATTAATTACTTGTGAGTACATAACCTAGCATACCGAGCAAACCAAGGTGAGTTCACACTCTTACTAAGGCATGGGATTCCCGGGTTGTGGGAATGGGTTAAAGGCTTGATGATAAACTAATAACGTACATACACTACGTTTTTCCTAGACTATCACCTATCATAGTCCTCGGATGTCAGGACGGTTCCGTAGGTTGGAAAACACCTACGTGGTTCCGTAGGTTGGGATAACACCTACGTGGTCAGATGCCAATTACTATCCTTGATACAAAGGATACGCACGTAAGACATACGTGTACGCATTACTTACTTCTTCCGTAGGTTGGGATAACACCTACGTGGTCATATGCAAATTACTATCCTCGATACAAAGGATACGCACGTAAGACATACGTGTACGCATTACTTACTTCTTCCGTAGGTTGGGATAACACCTACGTGGTCATAATACGAATAGTCTAGTGGTCACTTAACATGGGAAGCCCCCACCTGTATAACTTACTATTGGCCCGGTAGAGCCACCCGTTACTTACTATTACGCATTTACGTACTGTGAACTCGCTCAACTATTTTGTTGATCCTTTCCTTTACATGCCTCGCAGATCGTTAGGTACTGGGAGCTTGCACTGGAGGCGCGGTCGTTGTGGACTTGGATCGTGAACATCATATGGAACCCATATGATACTTGATACACTTTTACATTGGATATTTTTATATATACGCTTCCGCTAAACATTGATAACTGGCTTATGTTTTGGAAACACCTTTCATATGGATTTGTTCTGAATTATACTGCAATTACTTTTACTTTATACAATGTTCTATATGATTGGTGGCTTGGTCCTGGTCATGTCACGCCTCCAAGCGGTGGTACTCCGCGTGTGGATTTTGGGGGTGTGACAGATTGGTATCAGAGCCATTGGTTATAGAGAACTTGGTTTTAATATGGAAAAACGTTTTTATTAAAACCAGACTATAACCAGAACAGTGCTCTCAACGATCCACAACGACGCTTCGCTCCACGTGCAAGACTCAACTTCCTAGGTAATAAGGTTTATGTTTATTGCCTACATGCTAGAATTTGCATAGAACTTTGCTCGTAGTATGCTTACATTACCTTGCTCACAACTTGTTATTGCTTGAGAACACTTACGTGCCTACACTCTTCTGTCATCGCACTACTCGCGAACCCTTTTTCTTACTTACGTTGCCTTTGATTTGAAGATCAATGGCCGCACGAATTACCATGACTCAAGCCCAGCTAGAGGCTCTCGTTGCTGCGGCAGTTGCAGCCGCCCAAGCAGGTAGTATACCCTGCAGTATAGGCACTAGGATCTTTAGATCCTACATTAATTCTTGTATTTAACTTTGCCCTATTCGTACACAATAGGTCAACCCGCTCAGCAACAACCTGCCTGCACATTCAAGAACTTTATGGAATGCCGTCCCAGCACGTTTAGCGGCACAGAAGGAGCAGTTGGACTCCTTCACTGGTTCGAGAAGCTAGAATCAGTATTCGAAATGTGTGAATGCCCTGAGGAACGCAGGGTGAAATACGCTACCGGTACCCTAGAGGGAATCGCGTTAACTTGGTGGAACGCGCAAGTGCAGATATTCGGGTTGGCAGCTGCTAACGCCACACCCTGGAACGAATTCAAAGAACTTATCAAGAGAGAGTATTGTACACGTGAAGATATTCACAAGTTGGAAGACGAGCTGTATAATCTGAAAATGGTTGGATCAGAGATTGAAGCGTATACTAAACGGTCAAATGAGCTGGCCGTGCTGTGTCCAACTATGGTGGACCCTCCATACAAGCGTATCGAGTTGTATCTCAAAGGTTTGGCTCCAGAAATTCAGAGCCATGTTACCTCAGCTAACCTCGACAACATCCAGGAGATCCAGCGTCTCGCTCATCGCATCACAGATCAGGCCGTGGATCAGAATCGCCTGCCTAAGCGCATCAGCGCTACTGCTACTGCTACTACGTCTGCTACTACTGCTACTCCCAGTGACAATAAGCGAAAATGGGAGGGGGATTCAAGTAAAGCATCAGCGTCAGTCCAGTCCCAGGCTCAGCAACGAAAGACTGAAGGTTATCAAAGCCCCAGTCAGCACTCTTCGGGTAGTCACAAACAGGGAGGATATCGGGGAAATCTTCCGAAATGTAACAACTGCAACAGGCACCACAGCGGCCAGTGTAACAGAGGTCGTTGTCAAAGATGCCTCAAGATGGGTCATGAGGCCAAAGACTGCAGGAGCCCTCGTCCTGCGAACCAGAACCAGGGTCAGCAGCAGCCACACGCTCAGCAGAATCAGCAACAGGGCAACAAGGGGTGCTATAATTGTGGTGCTGAAGGTCACATCAAGAGACACTGCCCGCAGCTAAACAGGAACCAGAACAACAACAACAACAATCAGGGCAACGGGAACAATAACAACAACAACGGGGGAAACAACAATAACAATGGCAACGAGGCAAGAGGTCGAGTTTTCATGTTAGGAGGAGGAGACGCAATGAACGCTAATTGAACTCATAACTTGTCTTGGATTTTTTATTATTATGTTTACGCTACTCAAACAAAGTTTGGTTTGAACATTAATCATGTTGGGTTTTATGAACTATTCTAACTACTATACTTTATGTTTGATATGATGAATGGTTTGATATTATTGAGCGCACCTGCCGTATTTATGGACCTTATGAACAGGGTGTGCAAACCCTACCTGGACAAATTGTCCTTGTCTCCATCAACGACATTCTGATCTACTCCAAGAGTCAGGAAGAACATGAGCAACACTTACGTCTTATCTTGGAACTTTTCGGAAGGAGCAAACGTACGCCAAGTTTTCTAAATGCGACTTCTGGATACGTGAAGTCCACTCCTTAGGCCATGTAGTGAACAGGGATGCGATCCATGTCGATCCATCCAAGATAGATTCGATCAGGAACAGACCAGCACCGCGTACACCAACAGAGATACGCCAATTCTTGGGTTTGGCGGGTTACTACAGGTGATTTATCAAAGACTTCTTCAAGATCGCGCAGCCGCTTACAATGCTGACACAGGAAGGTGTCACCTACCGTTGGGGAGATTCTCAGGAAACCGCTTTTCAGTACTTAAAGGATAGGCTCTGCAGCGCACCTATTCTCTCATTGCCAGAGGGCACAGATGACTTCGTGGTATACTGTGATGCATCCATCCAGGGTCTTGGATGTGTGTTGATGCAACGTGATAAAGTGATAGCCTACGCTTCTCGGCAACTCAAGGTTCATGAACGGAACTATACGACGCACGATTTAGAGCTGGGAGCTGTTGTTTTCGCGTTTAAGATATGGCGACACTACCTGTACGGTACCAAGTGCACGATTTACACCGATCACAGGAGTCTCGAGCATATCCTTAAGCAGAAGGATTTGAACATGCGTCAACGAAGATGGGTTGAACTACTTAGCGACTACGAATACGCCATCATGTACCATCCAGACAAAGTCAATGTTGTGGCAGACGCCCTCAGTCGGAAGGACACTCTACCTAAGCGCGTGCGAGCGCTACAGCTTACGATTCAGTCTAGTCCTCCAGCACAGATACGAGCTGCTCAGATAGAAGCACTGAAGCCTGAAAACGTCAAGGCTGAAGCCTTACGCGACTCACGACAACAGATGGAACAGAAGGCAGACGGCGCCTACCATCTAACGGGGCGTATTTGGGTCCCACTTTACGACGGTCTACGCGAACTTGTAACGGATGAAGCTCACAAGTCCCGCTACTCGGTACATCTAGGGTCGGACAAGATGTATCACTACATCAGAACTACTTATTGCTGGCCTAGCATGAAGGCCCACATCGCTACGTACGTGGAAAATGCTTGACCGGTGCGAGAGTCAAGGTTGAATATCAGAAACCAGCTGGCTTACTTCAGCAGCCTAAGATACCTCAATGGAAATGGGAAGAAATTTCCATGGATTTCGTCACGGGTTTACCCAGATCTCAGCATGGAAACGATACAATATGGGTCATAGTTGATCGACTCACAAAGTCTGCTCACTTCTTGGCAATCAAAGAAACGGATAAGTTTTCTACCCTAGCAGACATCTACATGAAAGAAGTTGTTTCAAGGCACGGAGTGTCAAATTCTATCATTTCGGATCGCGATGCACGATTCACGTCGGAACTATGGCAAGCAATGCATAAATCTTTTGGCTCACGGCTAGACATGAGCACAACCTATCACCCTCAGACGGATGGACAGTCTGAGCGTACGATCCAAACACTTGAAGACATGCTTAGGGCGTGTGTTATCGATTTCGGCAACGGCTGGGAAAAGCATCTCCCTTTGGTGGAGTTCTCGTACAATAACAGTTACCATACCAGCATTCAAGCCGCTCCATTTGAGGCATTGTACGGACGTAAATGCCGGTCACCTCTCTGTTGGGCAGAGGTGGGGGATAGTCAAATTACGGGTCCAGAGATTGTAGTGGACGCCACAGAAAAGATTGCACAGATACGACAACGCATGGCGGCAGCACGCGACCGTCAGAAAGCCTACGCGGACAAGCGTAGAAAGCCATTGGAATTTGAGGTCGGGGACCGGGTTTTATTGAAGGTTTCACCCTGGAAGGGTGTGGTACGTTTTGGCAAACGGGGCAAACTAAATCCGCGGTACGTCGGACCATTCGAAATTACAGAAAAGATTGGCAAGGTAGCCTACAAGTTGAACCTACCAGCTGAACTCGGTGCAGTTCACAACGTATTCCACGTGTCGAATCTGAAGAAGTGTCTGTCAGATGAGACCCTCATAGTTCCTTTTAAGGAACTCACTATCGACGAGCGGTTGCAGTTCGTCGAGGAACCACTTGAAATCACGGACCGGGATGTGAAGGTCCTCAAACACAAGAGAATCCCTCTTGTTCGAGTTCGTTGGAACTCCCGACGTGGCCCAGAGTACACCTGGGAACGCGAGGATTAGATGACAGAAAAGTACCCCAGTTATTCGAAACCAATACAACCACTACTGAGGCTGAAGCTACTACTACTGAATTTCGGGACGAAATTCCAAATCAACGGGGGGATGATGTGACACCCCAGGAAAACCAGTAAACGATACAGCTTACCTAGCTTCCTCAGTGAGTGCATACCAAATTTCGGGACGAAATTTCCAATTAGTTGGGGATAATGTGACAACTCGAGTTTCTGACTTTCGCTTTCGCATTAAATGCGCGTTGACTTTGACTGCTTAGTTGCTTGGGTTGGGAACTTGAATTGTACGCGTGGTGTTTTTAATGAAACGTATTGTCATGTTGCCTATATGTGATTACTTGGTAGAATATAATATTAGAATTATTATTATTAAAAACACTTAGTATAGAACTCGAAACTTGACATGCAGATCGAAGGATCACGAAGGATATCCTTCGATTCGAAGGATCAACTGTCGGTTCGAAGGATCCCGAAACATATCCTTCGACCCAGGGACTTTATCCTTCGGCCCAGTCTTTCAGATGGGCTTGGCCCATTTCTGTAATACGTATTTATACGTAAAAGCACGTAACCGGCTGTCATTCTTCAACCCTAGCTCCTTGTGTGTGTGGCGGCAGACCCTCACATCCGAAGCCAAATCCCTTTTGTTGATCATCCTTAATCTCGGTTAGTATCTGATATCGTATTACTTTTAATTGATTGCTTGAATGATTGATGTTAATTAGTGTGCTAACCGGCCGGACGTGGCTGTTGATCGGCCGGATACGGTTGATAACTGGCCGGACTTGTAATCATCAACCGATCGGATGTTGTTAACCGGGTATTGCTTATATGATAATCGAATAGTTGTTAATCGGCCGATACGAATTGATATATGTTCGGATTCGTTATATGATGTGTGATTGTTAGTATGTTCATTCAAGATTTCGGTATGTGTTCATATGTTATGTTAATAAGGTTCGATAATGTGACATACTATGTTAATCGGCTTGGTGTACGCATAAATTAGGGATCACGATGGGTATTAGTATTATGATGATTGCATGATGATTTGATGATGATCCTATGATTGCTGCATGATTGTTGTTTGATCGATAATGTTGTTGACGGCTGTTAGCATGTTTAGGGTTTCTGAAATTGTAACTGTTGTTGACGTAACTGATATGTGTCGAAAGATACTTGTAGTCGAAACATAGTTGTCGAAGCATAGTTGTGACCGAAAGATATCTGTTGACCGAAGGATAGAATTGACCGAAACATAATTAGGTTGACCGAAAGATGCCATTTGGTCGAAAGATGACTGGTGGTTCGAAACATAACAACCAGTCCGAAAGGTAACTGTGATATTTAGTATGTGTCGAAGGATCACTAATGTGTCGAAAGATAAGGTTGGATTCGAAGGATGGTAGGTTATAAACATCTTTCGAAAGATAGTGGAATGTATGTTTGATTTACTTGACATGCCATGCTTGATGATGAATGTTTACATTTGCAATTGTGTGACACTCGATTTGCATACGTATCATTGCGAACATGAACTGATTTGTTATACATGCATACAATAGGACGTGATTAATTACTTGTGAGTACATAACCTAGCATACCGAGCAAACCAAGGTGAGTTCACACTCTTACTAAGGCATGGGATTCCCGGGTTGTGGGAATGGGTTAAAGGCTTGATGATAAACTAATAACGTACATACACTACGTTTTTCCTAGACTATCACCTATCATAGTCCTCGGATGTCAGGACGGTTCCGTAGGTTGGAAAACACCTACGTGGTTCCGTAGGTTGGGATAACACCTACGTGGTCAGATGCCAATTACTATCCTTGATACAAAGGATACGCACGTAAGACATACGTGTACGCATTACTTACTTCTTCCGTAGGTTGGGATAACACCTACGTGGTCATATGCAAATTACTATCCTCGATACAAAGGATACGCACGTAAGACATACGTGTACGCATTACTTACTTCTTCCGTAGGTTGGGATAACACCTACGTGGTCATAATACGAATAGTCTAGTGGTCACTTAACATGGGAAGCCCCCACCTGTATAACTTACTATTGGCCCGGTAGAGCCACCCGTTACTTACTATTACGCATTTACGTACTGTGAACTCGCTCAACTATTTTGTTGATCCTTTCCTTTACATGCCTCGCAGATCGTTAGGTACTGGGAGCTTGCACTGGAGGCGCGGTCGTTGTGGACTTGGATCGTGAACATCATATGGAACCCATATGATACTTGATACACTTTTACATTGGATATTTTTATATATACGCTTCCGCTAAACATTGATAACTGGCTTATGTTTTGGAAACACCTTTCATATGGATTTGTTCTGAATTATACTGCAATTACTTTTACTTTATACAATGTTCTATATGATTGGTGGCTTGGTCCTGGTCATGTCACGCCTCCAAGCGGTGGTACTCCGCGTGTGGATTTTGGGGGTGTGACAGTTTCAAATCCATGGCAAATGAAGTTTCGTTTTATAAATCAAACATGAAAGTTTACATTGTCTAAACAAGAATCAAAGTGTACATAACATAAATTAACTAGTTCTTGTCTCGTTTTAAGTCACTAAGGCACAGGTCCGCCTAAGTATGTCTTGATAAGTCCTATGCATCATCTCCTGAAAACACATGTGAAAATAGGTACGTCAGCATAAAAATGCCTGTGAGATACATTGGTTTTGTGAAAACGGAATTCATGACTTGAGTTTGAGAAAATGTTTAGTCATGAACCTCGTATTTTGCTTTGTCTTGTAAATCATTTGAAAAACGGTAAGATCAAATGATATGTATAAATAAGAGAACAATGCATGGTTAACTGAATAACCATGTAAAAAGAGTTTGTATAAGATTTGTTGTTTGTAAATCAATGTCTTGTGAAAAGCGTGTTATTTGTATAAAATGTTCGATGTCTCAAACTGAAATGATTCAAATAACGCTACGATATGTAATACCATACAAACACTTATATATAGGAAGTACCAGCGGCGTATCCACCATGCTTATATCATATTACACATGCCTCGTTACTTAAATCACTTACTCAAACCAAACCATCAAGATGAAATGTTTAACAACGGTAGAAATGTTTATGTATAGTCAAATGGTTACAACGGTTCAAAATGTAGTATAATGTGTTCATATGCTGGATGAGCATATGCAACAGAAATGCAATGTGAAACAATGTACTACGTATGCACACAATGGGCGTACGTAGCATGAAATGTATTGTAGAGTACAATGGTTCAAAATGTAGTGTAATGTGTTCATATGCTGGATGAGCATATGCAACAATAATGCAATGTGAAACAATGTACTACGTATGCACACAATGGGCGTACGTAGCATGAAATGTATTGTAGAGTACAATGGTTCAAAATGTAGTGTAATGTGTTCATATGCTGGATGAGCATATGCAACAATAATGCAATGTGAAACAATGTACTACGTATGCACACAATGGGCCTACGTAGCATGAAATGTATTGTAGAGTACAACGGTTCAAAATGTAGTGTAATGTGTTCATATGGTGGATGAGCATATGCAACAGTAATGCAATGTGAAACAATGTACTACGTATGCACACCATGGGCGTACGTAGCATGAAATGTAAAGCAATGTACTAAGTACGCACACAATGGGCATACATAGCATAAACACAATGAAATCATGTACTATATATGTACTATCGAATATAGCAGTATATGATGTGAAAACCGGAAAGCATGAAAGTAGCAAGTAGGCACAGGTGTTTCACACCAAAACAGTTTGGAAAACAGTAAAAGAGGGGTTCAATGTACTCACCTGAGATTGCTTTGAATTCCTTGTATAATAACCAGATAATGCTAGAGGTCACGGGATATCAAACGGCACCTAATAGGTAGCTATATTAATATACCGGACCAAAATCGGTGGGTCGGATAGTATGCGGGTTCGTAAACCAAACGAGTATGGAGACTCGTGTAATATGGTTTAACAAAGCCTATATACTAAAATGAAACCTAACCTAAGTGCTTACGCCCCATCATGACCCGTTTAGGTAGCTTAGGCTACCCTAACGCGTCGTTCGCGTAGAACGCGTCTGGAACGCCTAACATCGTGACCACAAGGTATAACCTCGGAAGGTTATAGCTATGGTCACCTAATGTGTTTGGTCGGATCCTAAAGATCGACCAAATGGGTCGGGTTCGAAAGTATAAGCGATGGTTTAGATCGCTTACCTTACGACCCTGTATAAGCACTAAACTAAAAGTGACGAGCTAAGCATGTTAGAACATGCTTAACTAAGTTTAGAAAACAGGTTTGACATCAAAACAAACGGCTTTGATGCTCACGAGTAGTTTGGTTACAAAATATGCAAGAAAGCACATTTTGGCCGAAACTACGACCCGTCACTGAGCCTAGTTAACGTGGTGATCAGTAGGTATAGTCACTACGGACTATAACCATCGTGATGACGCTCACGTTATGAAGTTCCATGAACTTCGCATCGACCATAAGCTGGTCAATGCAGAAAGTCAACAAAATGTTGACTTTCGGACTTGAAAAGCGATAAAAGAGCGAAAGAAGACTTACGGAAGGTCCCCGAGTGCTAATCTAGATCAAATAGCTCAGGTATGGAACAATGGTTCCAACTTAGAGCCTTAAGATCAGATTTTGTGGGTTTTTGGAACAAAGGGGGGGGTATTTATAGGAAAAGTGGAACCGTTAGGATCGTTTATCGAATATCGTGCCGCGATCTCGAGCGTACACTTGTCAAATTCTTGTGGTAAGTCAGAACTTGGCCCTTGGCTCCTGATTGGGTGAAAGGGCATTGCCCCTTGATCGAACGAAAGGCCAAACTGCATTAAATGCTAAGATTTTTCTGTCTGACAGTCTCACGCGCCCCGCGTAAGGATTTGGTAAATCCTTACGCGCCCCGCCTAAGGTTCCCAGATCAGAATTTACAATTTTGGTCCCTGCACTTCAGAAACACGTATTTTGGCCCATTTTTGGCACGTTTAAGCCCCGTTAACCTTATTTCAAGGCTCTAAGATGAAGTTAAAGTGTAGGGGACATGAAATATGCTCAAAAGTATTCCGGATGTCGGTTCGTTTGGCCGTATGATTGCGATGTTCGCTTAATTACGACGGAATGCGCATAAGCACGAAAGATGATCCAAATGACGCGACGAATGGATTTTTCTCATGCCCAACACTAAGGCATAATATAAGGATGCTTACATAAATTTTTGGATGTCCGGATGTATTCAGAACGTAAGTTATGCGCGACAGTGCAAACTTGTGCACTTTTTGACACTTTTAGTCCCTGAATGATCCAAAAGTTTGTTTTAGCATACCAAACACCTCAAAGCCTATTTCTAAGCTATGTAGAGGATATTTAGGGTATGTTTAACTTATGAACATGTTCCGGAATGTTCGTTACAGTTCAAATTGGCATACTTTCGCAGTTTGTCAAGTTTAGTCCCTGTAAGCGAATTAACTTGTTTTTGCTATACCCAAGCCTTCAAAACTTATTTCTAAGTTATGTAAAGGTTATTTAAGGTATGTTGAGTATATTTTGATGTTCCGGAGTATTTGTCGCATTAAACTGAGTACGTTTACGCACCAGTTTGCGTATAATGCTCTAGAAAGCAATGTAGAGTTTGAAATTGAACAATAATTGATATGTGCAAAACATACACATATTTATACAAGATCCCAAGTATGAAATACAATATTTCATCGGCTTGGTACTTGTTTGATGGTCGCGGTGACACAGGTGTCACACTTTGATCAACACTTGGTTATTACCGATACTTTACTACATATATGACGGGGTGCACTTGCCCTATCGTGTGTGAATTATTGTTGAAGTATAAATCATTTTTATAAATTTAAAACCGAATCGTGTGTTAGATTCTTTGTAAAAACAATTATATATACGCACACACGTCAAGTTTTTGGCGCCGTTGCCGGGGATGTGGCGAGCTTTAGGAACGACCCGAGTCATTATTTTATCGGTGTACATACTTATTAATATTTGTGAATATTTTCGTGATTATTTATTCGTTGATTTATTTTGTTAATATTTCTTGTTTTCGATTTAATTTATTCATTTTCAAGCTCATTTTCATCCACTTGTGAATTTTTATTCCATTTATTTGTTCGAATTCGGACTAATTATTTGTTTATTCTTTGGATTTTCGGCTCCGAAAATTGTTTTCACACTAGTCGATTCGATTATTTTAATTGTTTTTATTTTTATAAAATTTTGGGCCCATTTTCAAATTTTTATAAAATTTTTTAGCCCTATTTACAAATATTCTATTTTATTTCAGCAAACAAAAAAAAAACAGCATTATTATAATAATAAAATATTCGTTTGCAGGTTGATGTCCTCAACCCCCGCTCACGATCATGTTGAGCCGTCAGACGAACCTGAACGTGATCTGAGGAAACGTCTTCGCGAGAGATCTCGTGCGGTTGGGCTGCTGCTCACAGCTGGTGACCCGGAGCCGGTGGTACCCACTGAAGCCGAGGGCTCAGGGGACGAAGGAGACGCAATCATGGCAGACGACGAGCGACCTTTGAATGAATCGAATCAGCCCGGAGGAACAGGCTTGGAGCTCAGTATTATTAGACCTACTATAGATGCACCTACTTTTGAAATTTAAATCAAGTATTATTAATATGGTGCAGAATTTGGTACAATTGGACGGGCACGAGCATGAGGATCCCGGACGACACATAGCTGCTTTTCTCGAGGTATGTTCGACGTTCAAGATTAGAGATGTTTCGGAGGGTGCTGTTCGGTTGAGGTTGTTTCCATTCTCACTTCGTGACAAAGCTAGAGCATGGCTGATGTCACTTCCAGCTGGGTCCATCAGGACCTGGAATGAGTTGGCGGAGTTATTCATGCAGAAATACTTTCCACCTGAGAAAAAAACCAATCTACGAAACCGGATTGTCACTTTTCGCCAAGATGAGGGAGAGTCGTTGCACGTGGCCTGGGAGCGGTTTAAAGATTTGTTAGTTGTTGGTGCATATGTCTGTCGACTTCGTCTGGTATCGAGTCTTGTATCTAGATAGGATAATCCAAAGCTCAGTAGTCAAAGAAATAGGATTTTAGTGTTGTTTGACCAATTCACACGAACTGGCAGAGCCAGTTCATGCGAAATGGCCATTTTACACGAAATGGCAATGACAGGTTCCATTCCACACGAAATGGCAATGTCAGGTTCCATTCCACACGAAATGGCAATGTCAGGTTCATGGGGATTGGGAATCCTATAAATAGCTAAGTCATGTTTTCATTTGTAACATTGTTGATTCCGGAGTAGAGGTGTTGCCAAAGTTTCAAGTGGTTTGTAATCTTGTCAAATCAATATACAAGACAGTTAAAGTGAATCTGTGTGTGAATCAAGCTGCAATCAAGTCCGAATCATTGAATTTCGCCTTTGGTTTGGATTAGAACTCTTCTGATCGACTCGTTTAGGTCGAATCTCGATCCTACAAGTGGTATCAGAGCTCAGGAAGAAGAGTTCTTACCATTTCAACTTATTTTCATCAAAATTTATGACTTCTACTCATTCTTCTTCACATTTTTCAAAATTAACGGAGTTTTTACGGTTAAAATGGATTGCTTTTCACATATAACGTGTGAAACACAATTTTAATCAATCCTTGAAAGAATTAGACCTAAAGTCGACCTAAATCTTGATCAATTTTCTCAAAAACATACCGATTGTGTGACATCAGCATCAAATCTTGTGAAATTACCTCCAATTCGCAGGAATTGGACTACCAGCTCGCTTGAAAAGTGTCCATTTCATACGGTTTGGTTGTTTTGAGGGACCAAGTCGCACCAAAAAGGTCCAATTCGCATGAAATGGATTTCCAGTTCGCTTGAAAGCACATCAATTCGCACGGAATGACCCCAATTTGTATGAAATTCATCCACTTCATACGAAATGATCTCAATTCGCGTGAATGATTGATCCAATTCGCATGAGTTGAACCTTGAGACCTCCAATTCGCACGAGTTGAACCTTGAGATCTCCATTTCGCACGGCTTGAACTCAGTTCATACAAGAAGCCTGTAATTCGTTTGAATTTGAACCCCAGGTCGCACAAAATCCAGTTCAGGTTGTTTAAAGGTGAGCAGATCGTTTGAACAGTGTCATCAGGTCGTTCGAACTCAGTCAGTTTGAATCTCCAGTTTGGTTGAATCTTGTGATTTTGTGAAACATTTTACCGAAACATGGAAGAAGAGTTTTACAACGCGTTTGCTACTACTCCAGCTGCTCTAGTTACAGTTACCAAAACTCTTGAAATAAAAAATGAAACGGGAACCTTCCAAAAGCCTCCGAAGCTTATGTACATTGAGGATTTTAAAGGATGGCAGAATCGTTTTGAAAACTGGGTGCAAGCTTATAAGTTTGATGCATGGGTTTCATTAGACAAAGATTACGTTAAACCGACAAATGAACGTGGAAATGAAAAACCTTTAAGTGATTATTCAGCGATTGAGAAATTAAAATACACCAGTGAAAAAATGATGATTAGCATTCTCCAACAAGCGGTAAAAGAAGATATTTTTGTTTTGCTTCAACATGAGGAAACTGCTAGATCAATTTGGTTAGCGTTGATTCAAAAGTTTAAGGGAAGTGCTGATATGATAAAAAATAAACGTGCATTATGTAACATTTGTGCTTGTAATCATTATGAACAGTTCAATTATCAATAAAACAATGTTATTTTATCCCAATGATTGTTTGATTTTGTTTTACATTTTTCATGTTTTGACTTTCATTCAATTTCAAACTCAACATCGCTTTCTAGAGCATTATACGCAAACTGGTGCGTAAACGTACTCAGTTTAATGCGACAAATACTCCGGAACATCAACATATACTCAACATACCTTAAATAACCTTTATATAACTTAGAAATAAGTTTTGAAGGCTTTGGTATAGCAAAAACAAGTTAATTCGCTCACAGGGACTAAACTTGACAAACTGCGAAAGTATGCCAATTTGAACTGTAACAAACATTCCGGAACATGTCCATAAGTTAAACATACCATAAATATCCTTTACATAGCTTAGAAATAGGCTTTAAGGGGTTTGGTATGCTAAAATAAACTTTTGGGTCATTCAGGGACTAAAAGTGCCAAAAAGTGCACAAGTTTCCACTTTTGCGCATAACTTACGTTCTGAATACATCCGGACATCCAAAAATTTATGTAAGCATCCTTATATTATGCCTTAGTGTTTGGCATAAGAAAAATCCATTCGTCGCGTCATTTGGATCGTCTTTCACGCTTATGCGCATTCAGTCGTAATTAAGCGAACATCGCGATCGTACGGCCAAACGAACCGACATCCGACATATTTTTGGGCATGTTTCATGTCCAAAATGTTTAGGCATCATATTAGGGCCTTAAAGATGGCTTTACAGGTCTTAGAAGGGCTGGAAATAGCTTAAACACGCAACAGGGACCAAATGTGTAAATTCTGCAAGTGGTGCAGATCAGAGAGGGCCAGGCGGCCCGCGTGAGTTCTGCCCAAATGTGAGGCGGGCCGCGTGGGGATGTCTGACAGAAAGATTTTGCATTTAATGCAGAATCTGGCCTTTCGTTCGATCAAAGGGCGATGCCTTTTCACCCAATGAAGAGCCAAGAGTCAAGTTCACTGAACTTATCCACTGGACACATGTACGCACGAGATCAAGGCACGATATTCGATAAAACGATCCTAACGGTTCCACTTTTCCTATAAATACCCCCCCCCCTTTAGTGTAAAAATCACAAAATCAGATCCTAAAGCTCTAAGTTGAAACCATTGTTTCATACCTGAGCTGTTTGATCTTGATTTGCACTCGGGGACCCTCCGTAAGTCTTCTTTCGCTCTTTTATTCGCTTTTCGAGTCCGAAAGTCAACGTTTCGTTGACTTTCTGCATTTACCAGCTTATGGTCGATGCGAAGTTCATGGAACTTCATAACGTGAGCGTGATCACGATGGTTATGGTCCATAGTGACCATACCTACTGATCACCACGTCATCTAGGCTCAGTGACGAGTCGTAGTTTCGGCCAAAATGTGCATTCTTGCGTATTTTGTAACCAAACTACTCGTGAGCATCAAAGCCGTTTGTTTTGATGCCAAACCTGTTTTCTAAACTTAGTTAAGCATGTTCTAACATGCTTAGCTCGTCACGTTTAGTATAGTGCTTATATAGGGTCGTAAGGTAAGCGATCTAAACCATCGCTTATACTTTCAAACCCGACCCATTTGGTCGATCTTTAGGATCCGACCAAACACATTAGGTGACCATAGCTATAACCTTCCGAGGTTATACCTTGTGGTCACGATGTTAGGTTTTCCAGACGCGTTCTACGCGAACGACGCGTAAGGTGGCATAAGCTACTTAAACGGGTCGTGATGGACCGTAAGCACTTAGGTTAAGTTTCATTTTAGTATGTAGGCTTTGTTAAACCATATTACACGAGTCTCCATACTCGTTTGGTTTTCGAACCCGCGTACTGTCCGATCCTTCCGATTTGGTCCGGTATATTAACATAAGCTACCTATTAGGTGCCGTTGATATTCCGTGATCTTTAGCATTATCTGGTTATTATACAAGGAACTCAAAGCAATCTCAGGTGAGTACATAGAACCCCATCTTTTACTGTTTCTAAACTGTTTTGGGGTGAAACACATGTGCCTATCTGCTACTTTCATGCTTTCCATGTTTTCACATCATATGCCTGCTATGTCGTTAGTACATTATAGTACACGATTTCATTACATTTTATGTTATGTATGCCCATTGTGTGCATACTTAGTACATTGATTTACATTACATTCTGTTGCATATGTTTACTCAGCATATGGACACATTGATTTACATGATTATTTCTGTTGCATATGTTTACTCAGCATATGGACACATTGATTTACATAAACATTTCTGCTGCATATGTTTACTCAGCATATGGGCACATTGATTTACATGAACATTTCTGTTGCATATGTTTACTCAGCATATGGACACATTGATTTACATAAACATTTCTGCTGCATATGTTTACTCAGCATATGGGCACATTGATTTACATGAACATTTCTGTTGCATATGTTTACTCAGCATATGGACACATTGATTTACATAAACATATCTGCTGCATATGTTAACTCAGCATATGGGCACATTGATTTACATAAACATTTCTGCTTCGTATGTTTACTTAGCATACTTAGTACAATTGTTTACATCACATGCCTTCATTTTGTTATGACATTTGGTTTGTTTAACATGGGACAATACATTCATTAACACTAGCTACGCCGTTCGTTAGTAGGTAGTGGTACCATAGGAATTGACAACTCCCATTGCTGAAGTCCTGGGTTTGATAGGACTGGAAGGAATGACCGAATTCGATATACATAACTTAGATAAACCTTTAATTTGTTTAAGGGTTTATCGCCGCAGTCTCAAGGCTTGGATGTATGCATAGTTTACAATACCACATAAATGTTAATATCAATAGAGCATGCATTTTCCGCAGAACATAACGTTGATTTAAACCACGTTTTACTTCAAACGACTTGTTTTGTGCATATGGTTTAAGTTGATACGTTTCGCTTACCATACATGATACATTTTGGGATGCACAATACATGATTTACATTGAACATAAACACGTCGACATTGACATACACATTTGGTGGTTTACATTTGAACATAAACATTTGACATGGTTTACAATAACACTTGACATTTGGTTTACACATGAACAATTTTCATGGTGGATTGGTTTGGGTAAATGATTTAAGTAACGTGGCGTATGTAATATGATACAAACATGGTGGATACGCCGCTGGTACTTCCTATATATAAATGTTTGTATAATGTTACATATCGTGGCGTTATCTAAGTCATTTCAGTTTAGACACATTTCACTTTACATAAGTAACATATTCTTCACAAGACATTATTTTCACAAACAACTTATCTTATTCAACTTATTTTACTTGGTTATTCGTTTAACCTTGCACTTATCTATACATATCGTTTGATGTTATCGTTTTTCAAATGGTTTACAAAGCAAAACAAATTACAAGGTTCATGACTGACTGTTATTAAACATTTCTTTAAACACAAGTCATGAATCCCATTTTCACAAAACCTATGTATCTCACAGGCATTTTTATGCTGACGTACCTACTTTCACATGTGTTTTCAGGAGCTGTTCCTTAGGACGATGAACACGACACTAGGGCGGACCTGTGCCTTAGAGCCTAAAAATGAAGTTTGAACTAGCATAATTATGTTTTGATTCCCGTACTCTCTTTCCAAGACAATGTAACACCTTTGTTTATAAATAAAATACAACTTGTATGCCATGGTTATGAAACAATTTAATTCTGTCCACAACACTCCCCGGCGTTTCTGCCGCGGTTGCATGTTATACGCGGCCGGGGTGTGACACAAGAGTTGGTATCAGAGCCAATGGTTATAGGGAATTAGGTTATTAGTAATTCTTTGACCTAAACTATAACTTTCTAGGACCCTAACACAAGTTATCTTGTGTTTAGAGTTTAAAACATGCACATCACCTATCCTTAGGTGATAACCACAACAGGAACTTCGGTTCTGAATCCGCTTTGAAAATTAATCATCTGTTCTAGGATGATTGATTACTAGGTTTTGAACCCTCTGTTATAAGGTTTTGAACCCTCTGTTATAAGGTTTTGAACCCTCTGTTATATGGTTTTGAACCCCTTTGGATTTTCAAAAAAAAAAAAAATCCCGTCAAAGTGTTGGATTAATAGTGTGAACACGTGCGAACTGGAAGGGTGAATGCCTGTACCCTGAGTTTTCTGTCTAAGGCTAGAGTGTTCGTACAAATCCACATAATCGGACCAGTCACTCTTACCTGGGAACTCTTGGGGTGAGTGTTCACTTATAGGCGAGCATGTCTTCGCAATACACTAATTCTGACCCATTTACTTTGACTAGACATTTCATGTCGCTTATTTGCTTTGCGATGCATAACCGCCATCTTTGCTTTTGTTGATTTTGCTTCATCTCATTCTCTTCATCCAATCATCTCACTCGTTTCATTTCATGTTTTTCTCTTCTAGAATGCCTCCTCGACGCGACAACCAGATAGCCACGGCCGAGCTGGCGGAGATTATTGCGCAGCAGATGGCTGCTCAATTCCCAAATCTCTTTGCTCAATGGAACCAGGCCAACAACAACAATGGTACCTGCAAATACAAGGATTTTAACTCGGCTAAGCCACTCAAGTTTAGTGGTTCTGAGGGAGCAACTGGGCTTCTTCAGTGGTTCGAGAGCATCGAGAACACTTTTCGCCACGTGCAGTGTCCGGATAATCGCAAGGTCGAGTTTTCTTCAAGCGTGTTTCAGAAGAGGGCTCTAACATGGTGGAATGGGGTTATGAGAGATCAAGGTGCAGAAGTTGCTCTAGCTCAGTCATGGGCTGAACTGAGAGCCCTTATGATGAAGGAGTTTTGTCCTCGTCATGAACAGCGAGCGTTGGAGAAAGAATTTGATGTTTTGAAGCAAGATAGTGGCAAGCACAGGGCTTATACGGATAGGTTTGAGGAGTTGAGTCTCCTTTGCCCGACTATGGTTACCCCACTCGATAAGGCCATCGAAAGGTACATCGACGGCCTACCTGACTCAGTACAAGACATTCTCACTGGTAGCAACCCTACCACACTCCGTCAGGCAATCGAGTTATCGGCGACGTTGACTGAGTCGCAGATCCGAAAGAATAAACTACACAGGAAGGGTGACAAGGGCAAGAAGCAGTCGGCTGACAAGGAGGATAGTAAGAAAGGTCAGAACAAGAAGGGAAAGGACTCTGGTTCCTCAAGGGGGTCAAGGAAGCGTAAGGCTTCCCAAAATTTTGCTGTCACTGCCCAAGCAAACCAGGCAGCTCCCAACCAGCCTCCAGCAAAGAAACCCTACTCAGGAAGTGCACCTTTGTGCAATCGATGCAACAGTCACCACCAGCCACAATATCAGTGCCGTTTCTGTACTAACTGTGGGAAATCGGGTCATCTTGCCGATGTTTGTCGGTTTGCTCAGAATCACGCAGTCCAGAACCCTGCTCAACAGGTTGCTCAACAACAGGGTCAGGCTGCACGACCAAACTACCCACTAGGTGCATGTTATAATTGTGGGGATCTGACCCACTACAGAAATCGGTGTCCAAGACTAGTCAACCAGAACCAGAATGCAAACCAGAATCCGGCACCGGCTCGAGGTCGAGTCTTTAACATGAATGCACAAGAAGCACAAGCAGACAACGAAGTGGTGAACGGTACGTTCTTTATTAATAATCAGCCAGCATCTGTTCTTTTTGATTCGGGTGCCGACAAGAGCTTTGTGTCATTGTCTTTTGAGACAATGCTTCGCGTGTCTAGAACGAAACTAGGTAAACCTTTGACAGTAGAGGTTGCCAGTGGTGAACCCATTGTTCTTAATTCTGTTCTACGCAACTGCCAGTTGAATCTTAACGACCATATTTTTCCTATTGACCTCACGCCAATGCAACTTGGAAGCTTCGACGTTATTGTGGGAATGGATTGGTTATCCAAGCATCGCGCAGAGATAGTTTGTTCTGAGAAGATTGTTCATGTACCGCTATCGACAGATGAGATCCTACAGGTCCATGGTGAGAAACCTGCCGGTGGTCTCAAACTCATGTCCTGTTTTAAAGCACGGAAGTATCTGCGAAAGCACTATGTGGCTTTCTTAGCACATGTTACAGCAGATAAAGGCAAAGGTAAGACTATTTCAGATATTCCTGTCGTTCGGGATTATTCCGAAGTATTCCCTGAAGACTTACCGGGTCTACCTCCAGCACGCCAAGTCGAGTTCCGTATTGATCTCGTACCTGGTGCAAATCCCATTGCCAGAGCTCCATATCGTCTTGCACCATCCGAGATGCAAGAGTTATCTAAGCAGCTTCAGGAGCTCTCCGACAAAGGTTTTATCCGTCCTAGCTTTTCACCTTGGGGTGCTCCTGTTCTCTTTGTAAAAAAGAAGGATGGATCTTTTAGGATGTGTATCGATTATCGTGAGCTTAACAAGCTTACCATCAAAAATCGATATCCCCTACCTCGCATTGATGATCTCTTTGATCAGTTGCAAGGCGCTTCCTATTTTTCGAAGATTGATCTTCGATCTGGATATCATCAGCTCCGTGTGCATGAAGAAGATATTCCAAAGACAGCGTTCCGTACTCGTTATGGACATTATGAGTTCACAGTCATGCCATTCGGTTTGACTAATGCTCCTGCTGTTTTCATGGACTTAATGAATAGGGTCTACAAACCTTACTTAGATAAGTTCATCATCGTTTTTATTGATGACATTTTGATATATTCTAAGACGCGAGCTGAACATGAGCAACATCTTCGTCTTACTCTGGAACTCCTAAAGAAAGAGCAACTTTTCGCCAAATTCTCCAAGTGTGAATTCTGGCTTAAAGAACTTCAATTCTTAGGGCATATTGTCAACGAACAAGGTATTCATGTAGATCCCTCCAAGATCAGTGCGATCAAGGATTGGGATACACCTACTACTCCTACTGAAGTTCGTTCTTTTCTTGGTCTAGCGGGTTATTACCGCCGCTTCATTGAGAACTTCTCAAAGATTACAGTTCCTCTAACTGCTCTAACTCAGAAGAACAAGCCATTTGATTGGGGAGTCAAACAAGAGGAAGCATTTCTGACTTTGAAACAAAAGCTTTGCGATGCGCCTGTCCTAACATTGCCTGAGGGCAATGATGATTTCGTCGTTTATTGCGACGCATCTAAATTAGGCCTTGGCTGCGTCCTGATGCAAAGAAACAAAGTCATAGCATACGCATCAAGGCAGTTAAAGATTCATGAGAAGAACTACACCACTCATGATCTGGAGTTGGGTGCAGTTGTCTTCGCTCTCAAAATCTGGAGACACTATTTGTACGGTACAAAATGTGTGGTTTTCACAGACCACAAAAGTCTTCAGCATATCTTCAATCAGAAAGAACTCAACATGAGACAACGACGTTGGGTTGAACTTCTAAACGACTACGACTGCGAGATTCGCTACCATCCTGGTAAGGCGAATGTCGTAGCCGATGCATTGAGTCGCAAGGAACGTACTAAGCTTCATTGTGTTCGTGTCCAATCTGTTATTCAAACCGACATCCAAGCACGTATTTCTCAGGCTCAACAAGCTTGTGTTTCACAAGGTTTAATGGATAAGGAATTTCCTTATCACATAACTCCTGCTCTAGAGCTGAAGGACAAAGGATCGTACTATTTCATGGACCGTTTGTGGGTCCCAAGCCAAGATGATCTTCGTACCTTGCTTATGGATGAAGCCCATAAGTCTCGTTATTCCATTCATCCTGGCTCAGATAAGATGTATAAGGATCTTCGTATTCAATATTGGTGGCCTGGTATGAAGAAAGACATTGCCTTATACGTATCCAAATGCCTTACTTGTCTTAAGGTTAAGGCTGAACATCAGCGTCCTTCTGGCTTATTGGAACAACCAGAGATCCCAGTTTGGAAATGGGAAAACATTACTATGGATTTCATTACTAAACTCCGCGCACAAAGAAAGGTCACGATGCCATCTGGGTAGTTGTTGATCGTCTTACCAAGTCAGCACATTTCTTGCCAATCCGTGAGGATTATTCAGCTGACAGACTTGCTCAAATCTACGTGGATGAAATCGTAGCTCGACATGGTGTTCCTTTGAACATTATTTCTGACAGAGATGCTCGTTTCACTTCTCATTTTTGGAGAACCATGCAGTCTGCTATGGGGTCTCAACTCAATTTGAGCACGGCCTATCATCCGCAAACGGATGGTCAATCTGAAAGAACAATCCAAACACTGGAGGATATGCTTAGAGCTTGTGTGATCGACTTTGGTGGTAGTTGGGATTCACATCTTCCGTTGATTGAATTCTCCTACAACAACAGTTATCACTCCAACATCAACATGGCTCCTTTCGAGGCTCTCTATGGTCGAAAATGTCGTTCACCAGTCTGCTGGAATGAGATTGGCGAGGCTCAGCTTACTGGACCTGCCCTCATTTTAGAGACAACAGAAAAGGTAAAGAAAGTTCGTGATAACCTTCAGACAGCTAGAAACCGTCAAAAGAGTTATGCGGACCTAAAACGCAAACCCTTGGATTTTCAAGTCGGTGATCGTGTATTACTTAAGGTCTCACCTTGGAAAGGTGTGATCAGATTTGGAAAGAAAGGAAAACTTGCACCTAGATATGTTGGACCATTCAAGATCGTCGAAAGAATCGGCAAGGTAGCCTACAGACTTGAGTTACCTCCTGAACTTGGAAATGTTCATCCAACCTTTCACGTGTCCAATCTCAAGAGGTGTTTAGCTGATGAAAACCTCCACATACCGCTTGACGAAATTCGTGTGGATAAAACACTGAAGTTTGTTGAAAAACCGGTAGAAATCATGGAACGTGAAGTCAAGTGGCTCAAACGCAAGCGCATTCCTTTGGTCAAGGTTCGTTGGGAATCTAAGCGTGGACCCGAGTTTACTTGGGAACGTGAAGATCAAATGAAGGCAAAATATCCGCATCTTTTTCCATCAGTTTCCTCTAAATAAAATTTCGGGACGAAATTTCCACAAGTAGGGGAGACTGTAACATTTGTGCTTGTAATCATTATGAACAGTTCAATTATCAATAAAACAATGTTATTTTATCCCAATGATTGTTTGATTTTGTTTTACATTTTTCATGTTTTGACTTTCGTTCAATTTCAAACTCAACATCGCTTTCTGGAGCATTATACGCAAACTGGTGCGTAAACGTACTCAGTTTAATGCGACAAATACTCCGGAACATCAACATATACTCAACATACCTTAAATAACCTTTACATAACTTAGAAATAAGTTTTGAAGGCTTTGGTATAGCAAAAACAAGTTAATTCGCTCACAGGGACTGAACTTGACAAACTGCGAAAGTATGCCAATTTGAACTGTAACGAACATTCCGGAACATGTCCATAAGTTAAACATACCATAAATATCCTTTACATAGCTTAGAAATAGGCTTTAAGGGGTTTGGTATGCTGAAATAAACTTTTGGGTCATTCAGGGACTAAAAGTGTCAAAAAGTGCACAAGTTTGCACTTTTGCGCATAACTTACGTTCTGAATACATCCGGACATCCAAAAATTTATGTAAGCATCCTTATATTATGCCTTAGTGTTTGGCATAAGAAAAATCCATTCGTCGCGTCATTTGGATCGTCTTTCACGCTTATGCGCATTCCGTCGTAATTAAGCGAACATCGCGATCGTACGGCCAAACGAACCGACATCCGACATATTTTTGGGCATGTTTCATGTCCACAATGTTTAGGCATCATTTTAGGGCCTTAAAGATGGCTTTACAGGTCTTAGAAGGGCTGGAAATAGCTTAAACACGCAACAGGGACCAAATGTGTAAATTCTGCAAGTGGTGCAGATCAGAGAGGGCCAGGCGGCCCGCGTGAGTTCTGCCCAAATGTGAGGCGGGCCGCGTGGGGATGTCTGACAGAAAGATTTTGCATTTAATGCAGAATCTGGCCTTTCGTTCGATCAAAGGGCGATGCCTTTTCACCCAATGAAGAGCCAAGAGTCAAGTTCACTGAACTTATCCACTGGACACATGTACGCACGAGATCAAGGCACGATATTCGATAAAACGATCCTAACGGTTCCACTTTTCCTATAAATACCCCCCCCCTTAGTGTAAAAATCACAAAATCAGATCCTAAAGCTCTAAGTTGAAACCATTGTTTCATACCTGAGCTGTTTGATCTTGATTTGCACTCGGGGACCCTCCGTAAGTCTTCTTTCGCTCTTTTATTCGCTTTTCGAGTCCGAAAGTCAACGTTTCGTTGACTTTCTGCATTTATCAGCTTATGGTCGATGCGAAGTTCATGGAACTTCATAACGTGAGCGTGATCACGATGGTTATGGTCCATAGTGACCATACCTACTGATCACCACGTCATCTAGGCTCAGTGACGAGTCGTAGTTTCGGCCAAAATGTGCATTCTTGCGTATTTTGTAACCAAACTACTCGTGAGCATCAAAGCCGTTTGTTTTGATGCCAAACCTGTTTTCTAAACTTAGTTAAGCATGTTCTAACATGCTTAGCTCGTCACGTTTAGTATAGTGCTTATATAGGGTCGTAAGGTAAGCGATCTAAACCATCGCTTATACTTTCGAACCCGACCCATTTGGTCGATCTTTAGGATCCGACCAAACACATTAGGTAACCATAGCTATAACCTTCCGAGGTTATACCTTGTGGTCACGATGTTAGGCGTTCCAGACGCGTTCTACGCGAACGACGCGTAAGGTGGCATAAGCTACCTAAACGGGTCGTGATGGACCGTAAGCACTTAGGTTAAGTTTCATTTTAGTATGTAGGCTTTGTTAAACCATATTACACGAGTCTCCATACTCGTTTGGTTTTCAAACCCGCGTACTGTCCGATCCTTCCGATTTGGTCCGGTATATTAACATAAGCTACCTATTAGGTGCCGTTGATATTCCGTGATCTTTAGCATTATCTGGTTATTATACAAGGAACTCAAAGCAATCTCAGGTGAGTACATAGAAACCCATCTTTTACTGTTTCCAAACTGTTTTGGGGTGAAACACATGTGCTTATCTGCTACTTTCATGCTTTCCATGTTTTCACATCATATGCCTGCTATGTCGTTAGTACATTATAGTACACGATTTCATTACATTTTATGCTATGTATGCCCATTGTGTGCGTACTTAGTACATTGATTTACATTACATTCTTTTGCATATGTTTACTCAGCATATGGACACATTGATTTACATGAACATTTCTGTTGCATATGTTTACTCAGCATATGGACACATTGATTTACATAAACATTTCTGCTGCATATGTTAACTCAGCATATGGGCACATTGATTTACATGAACATTTCTGTTGCATATGTTTACTCAGTATATGGACACATTGATTTACATAAACATTTCTGCTGCATATGTTTACTCAGCATATGGGCACATTGATTTACATGAACATTTCTGTTGCATATGTTTACTCAGCATATGGACACATTGATTTACATAAACATATCTGCTGCATATGTTCACTCAGCATATGGGCACATTGATTTACATAAACATTTCTGCTTCGTATGTTTACTTAGCATACTTAGTACAATTGTTTACATCACATGCCTTCATTTTGTTATGACATTTGGTTTGTTTAACATGGGACAATACATTCATTAACACTAGCTACGTCGTTCGTTAGTAGGTAGTGGTACCATAGGAATTGACAACTCCCATTCCTGAAGTCCTGGGTTTGATAGGACTGGAAGGAATGACCGAATTCGATATACATAACTTAGATAAACCTTTAATTTGTTTAAGGGTTTATCGCCGCAGTCTCAAGGCGTGGATGTATGCATAGTTTACAATACCACATAAATGTTAATATCAATAGAGCATGCATTTTCCGCAGAACATAACGTTGATTTAAACCACGTTTTACTTCAAACGACTTGTTTTGTGCATATGGTTTAAGTTGATACGTTTCGCTTACCATACATGATACATTTTGGGATGCACAATACATGATTTACATTGAACATAAACACGTCGACATTGACATACACATTTGGTGGTTTACATTTGAACATAAACATTTGACATGGTTTACAATAACACTTGACATTTGGTTTACACATGAACAATTTTCATGGTGGATTGGTTTGGGTAAATGATTTAAGTAACGTGGCGTATGTAATATGATACAAACATGGTGGATACGCCGCTGGTACTTCCTATATATAAATGTTTGTATGATGTTACATATCGTGGCGTTATCTAAGTCATTTCAGTTTAGACACATTTCACTTTACATAAGTAACATATTCTTCACAAGACATTATTTTCACAAACAACTTATCTTATTCAACTTATTTTACTTGGTTATTCGTTTAACCTTGCACTTATCTATACATATCGTTTGATGTTATCGTTTTTCAAATGGTTTACAAAGCAAAACAAATTACAAGGTTCATGACTGACTGTTATTAAATATTTCTTTAAACACAAGTCATGAATCCCATTTTCACAAAACCTATGTATCTCACAGGCATTTTTATGCTGACGTACCTACTTTCACATGTGTTTTCAGGAGTTGTTCCTTAGGACGATGAACACGACACTAGGGCGGACCTGTGCCTTAGAGCCTAAAAATGAAGTTTGAACTAGCATAATTATGTTTTGATTCCCGTACTCTCTTTCTAAGACAATGTAACACCTTTGTTTATAAATAAAATACAACTTGTATGCCATGGTTATGAAACAATTTAATTCTGTCCACAACACTCCCCGGCGTTTCCGCCGCGGTTGCATGTTATACGCGGCCGGGGTGTGACACATTACTAAAGAAATCTTTTGATATGTTTACAGCTTGTAAAGGTGTGCGGACTAAGAAGCCTATCGATAGATATTGTCATCTTGTCCAGGAAATGAAAAGATTGGACATCAAAAAAGAAGATGATGAATGGGTTGATAAGCTATCTAATGCATTACCACAAGATAAATGTGGAACATATCTGTTGATTTTAAAACATATGTGAAAATCTGAAACTTTGAATTTGTGTAAGTTCATTCAGAAGCTTGAAGAACATGAATTAGATGTTCAAAAAACTGCTATCATGAATAATCCAAGTGCTCAACAAGATGTTAGTTTATACTATAGAGGAAGCAAATTTGAGGCTACTCCGAGTCCGAAGATTCAAACTGCTTTCAGTGCTGATGGTACTTCTGGAACAGATGTTAGCACTATAACTCAGAGTGGTGGATACTCTTCATCTTATTCAAGTTTTGATCCAAATTTCTCAACACCAAGTTCTCAACGACAGAGTTTGTCACACCCCCAAAATCCATATGCGAAGTGCCACCGCTTGGAGGCGTGACTGACCAGGATCTTAACCATCAATCACATTGAACCCATAAGCATAGGTAATTAATACTTTCATTTATAAACAACAAGTGTTACAATGTTACAATATTTCACAGTTTACAGCGGAAGCATATTTAACTCGTTAAGTGTTTATAAAACCATATGTAAGCTCTTAGTCTTATATTGCGTTTCCATGTGTCTCGACCCATGACCACTCCAGCTTCCCTGACAGCAAGTCCCTTTGATATGCACCTAAAGGCCTGCAAGGCATGTAACAACGAGTCAACAACAATGTTGAGCGAGTTCACAGTTGGGTGTACGTTTTAAGTGTTTTACGAAGACGTAGTTTGTCTTTAGCTGGCTCACTTACCGTGGGGGTTTCCCATGTTGAAAATATGTTTAACCAGTTTATCTTGTTTCCCAAAACGTATCCATAGATGGTGGGGGTTTCCCATAGTTAAAAACATGATTAATCCGTTTACCCTGTTTCCCAAAACCTTTTTACGATATTAGTGGGGGCTTCCCATGTTTGTATGTTCTATTAGTGGGGGCTTCCCATGTTTGTATGTTCTATTAGTGGGGGGCTTCCCATGTTTGCATATACACTAGACTATTCGTAACCATAAGTGTTCTTCATAACTCGAGAACAGTAGTACGTACAAGCTTTACGTAGGTTTTACGTAAGTATCCTTCACAACCGAGGACAGGGGTACGCGGGGGTTTACGTAGGTTTTACATAAGTGTCCTTCCTGACTCCGGAAGACAGTAGCATGTGTGAGTTTACGTAGGTTTTACGTAAGTGTCCTTCCTGACTCCGGAAGACAGTAGCATGTTCTTGTTTACGTAGGTTTTACGTAAGTGTCCTGCATAACCCGAGGACCATGGTAGATAGTCTAGTAACCTTGTATGTATGAGAAATTGTTCAATCCCATCATTCAACCGATTCCCAATCCCCGGGAATCCCATGCCTTGGTAAAGAGTGTGAACTCACCTTGGTTTGCTCGGTATGTCATTGCTTCTAGTGTTAATTAATGGTTAAGTCCGTTACACACGACCTAAGGTACATTGCACATAAATTCGATGTAAGCGTTTACGTTCAATTTGGGTTTACAAGTCTTTGATATCCAAGCAATTGTGTTCTGTGTGATTATTGTGTACAGAATGATATGAGAAAGATTGTTCATACATACAGTATCATATAATCACATACATGTAGAGTACAGTAGCATGTTGTTCCTCATACAGGGTTCTGAACTTGGCATCATAATACACTCAGTCTTTTCAAGCATTAACAGAACTCAGGGCCTGTAACATCACTATAATTCGGATCATGTATTAAATCAAAAACTCAGACAATTCATCAACAAAAGTCGGATCCATTCATACAACATAAGAGGTCGGACCATACTACACAACAAAAGTCGGACCTTTTGCATTATCACCAAAAAGTCGGACAAAGCACTCTTATAATAGAAAGTCGGACAAGCAATTCTTATATTAAAAAGTCGGACAACACGCACACATTATCACAAAGTTCGGACTAAGTCCCTTAATGTCACACCCCCAAAATCCACCCGCGGAGTACTACCGCTTGGTAGCGTGACTGACCAGGATCAAGCCATCAATCATATCAAACATAGCATTTAATTTAAAAGTAATTAATGTAATTCATCATGACATGATTGATGTTTCAAAACCAAACATTGTTTAAGTAGCGGAAGCATAGTAATATAATCTTGAAATAATTATAAGTTCGAATATCGTTCATGATCCAAATCCCACAACGACCTGCTCCTCCCTGTGCAAGCTCCATAATGTACCTAAGGTCCTGCAAGGCATGCAGCAAAATAATCAACAAACTAGTTGAGCGAGTTCACAGAAAGTAAGTTCATAACATAGTGCGTGAGTTTAACTAGTGGGGGCTTCCCATACTAGTGTGTACTAAAGGTGGGGGCTTCCCAAACCTTGTGTTTATATTACCGGTGGGGGCTTCCCACGTTTATCCTTACTAATGAGGGTTTCTCATCAGTGGTACTTACTAGACTAACTTCCAACCATGTGTTCTTCTTTACCGAGAACAGGAATACGTACTGGGTCACGTAGGCTTTACGTGACGTGCCCTTCCCCGAGGACAGTGGTACGCGTGGGGGCTACGTATGTCACACCCCCAAAATCCACCCGCGGAGTACCACCGCTTGGGAGCGTGACTGACCAGGATCAAGCCATCAATCATATCAAACATAGCATTTAATAATAAAAGTAATTAATGTAAATCATCATGACATGATTGATGTTTCAAAACCAAACATCGTTTAAATAGCGGAAGCATAGTATGCAATCTCAATATAGTCATAAGTTCAGATAAAGTTCATGATCCAAATCCCACAACGACCTGCTCCTCCCTGTGCAAGCTCCATAATGTACCTAAGGTCCTGCAAGGCATGTAGCAAATAATCAACAAACTAGTTGAGCGAGTTCACAGAAAGTTCATAGTATAGTGTGCATGTTTAACTAGTGGGGGTTTCCCAGACTAGTGTGTACTAAAGGTGGGGGCTTCCCAAACCTTGTGTTTATATTACTGGTGGGGGCTTCCCATGTTTATCCTGGCTAATGAGGGCTTCTCATTAACGGTACTTACTAGACTAACTTCCAACCATGTGTTCTTCTTTACCGAGAACAGGAATACGTACTGGGTCCCGTAGGCTTTACGTGACGTGCCCTTCCCCGAGGACATGGTACGCGTGGGGGCTACGTAGGCTTTACGCAGCGTGTCCTTCCGACCTGGAAGACAGTAGAAGGTATTGGGTTACGTAGGCTTTACGTAACGTGTCCTCCCGACCCAGGAGACAAATGGCAAATACTGGGTTACGTAGGCTTTACGTAACGTGTCCTGACTACCTGAGGACGATGGTCTATAGTCTAGAGTATGCGTAAGTACGTGTAATTCTTTCCAACATATCCAACCCAATTCCCAACCCGGGAATCCCATGCCTTGGCTGTGTGAACTCACCTTGGTTTGCTCGGCAGATACACAAAGAGTACAGGTAAGCTAGTAATGGTCAACCACGTCCTATCATGGTTATTATACGAGTCAGGTTTTGACTTCAAATTATACACGTGTGCATCACATATGTTAACACGTTACTATCACGTATGCATGTAAACAGGTAAGAGCATAGCATTAACATTCATGTGCGATCCAATGTCTAAGCCCGAAAGGTAATCCGCCCAAATAACATATCAGCCCAAATAACATATCGGCCCAAACAGATAAGCAGTCAAATTAGCAGTCAATCGAATTGGGCCCGTGACAAGGTAGGCCCAAAATAGTGTACGAGCAGCTAGTCTCGAGTCGCAACCGGCGATCTCGAGTCGCAACAGCTGATTACGAGTCGCAACAGGAGGTTGCGAGTCGCAATGGTGATTTCGGCTTATCATGGTCCGGTTACGAGTCGCAACGGGACTCGCAACCATGGTTCCGGCTGATGTTGTTGTGTGGTCTCGAGTCGAGACTGTGGATCCCGACTCGCAATCCCGGTCGAGACAAGCAAAGCGTAACAGTTTCCATGATTATTCATAACAAACATCCGTAAATTCAGCAAACATAATCAGTAGTTTCAGAAATAGATCAAATCAGTTACAATTCCAAATTCAACCACGTTCAAACTGTTCATGTAATATTCAAGCACACATCTCTACATTCATACGGATTTTCCTAAATACCAACATATGCATTCAGCCGATTTTTATATAATCGTTTGGTTTTAATCAGGCAACCAATTTAACACACATCGAATCCGATTAAGCTAGATCATGCAGTCAAGAATCATATAAACATATCCGATTAAACATAACAGCCGATTCATCATATATCCGATTCATAAGCAATAATCATGTAACAATAATCCCTAAATCATGCAAATCCGATTACTAACAACAACCTATAAACACATAACCACAAGTTTGATACTAACCGAGATGTAAAACAAAAGACGGATCCGAGAACTTCAGAGGTGTGATCTCCGGTTCCGAGAGAGAGACGATTTCCGAGAGAGAGAGGAAGAGAGTTTGGTGTGTGTGTGTTTGTGTTTTGTGGTTGCAAAGATTGTAAAACTAAAACCCTAAGATGTGTATGTGTATATATACGTAGAGTAGGTGTGGGCCGAAACCCCACATGGGTCTCGAGTCCACCATGTTGACCGAGTGGGTTGTTTTTGTAATGATTTACTAATCGGCTCATATAGTAACATATGCAATCACAATAAATCACGTAACATGTAACATTCAATCAATCAATATAATCACGTAATCACACTAGTTCAATGGTTACACGTAACGTACGAGACGGTAAAGTACGAGTTGTCACATTATCCCCAACTAATTGGAAATTTCGTCCCGAAATTTGGTATGCACTCACTGAGGAAGCTAGGTAAGTTATAACGTTCACTGGTTTTCCTGGGGTGTCACATCCTCCCCCCGTTGATCTGGAATTTCGTCCTGAAATTCCGAAGTAGTAGCTTCAGCCTCAGTAGTGGTTGCCTTGTTCCCGAATAACTGGGGGTACTTTTCTGTCATCCTGTCTTCGCGTTCCCAGGTGTACTCTGAGCCACGTTTGGAGTTCCAACGAACTCGAACAAGAGGGATTCTCTTGTTTTTGAGGACCTTCACATCCCGGTCCGTGATCTCAACTGGTTCCTCGACGAACTGCAACCGCTCGTCGATAGTGAGTTCTTTGTAAGGAATGATGAGGTTTTCATCAGATAGGCACTTCTTTAGGTTCGATACATGAAAGACATTGTGAACTGCCCCGAGTTCAGATGGTAGGTTCAATCTGTAGGCTACCTTGCCAATCTTTTCTACGATTTCAAAAGGTCCGACGTATCGCGGATTCAGTTTGCCCCGTTTGCAAAAACGTACTACACCCTTCCAGGGTGAAACTTTCAATAATACCCGGTCCCCGACCTGAAATTCCAAAGGCTTTCTACGCTTGTCCGCGTAGGCTTTCTGACGGTCGCGTGCTGCCGCCATGCGTTGTCGTATCTGTGCGATCTTTTCTGTGGCGTCCACTACTATCTCTGGACCCGTAATCTGACTATCCCCCACCTCTGCCCAACAGAGAGGTGACCGGCATTTACACCCGTACAATGCCTCGAATGGAGCGGCGAATGCTGGTGTGATAACTATTATTATACGAGAACTCCACCAAAGGGAGGTGCTTTTCCCAGCCGTTGCCGAAATCGATAACGCATGCCCTAAGCATGTCTTCGAGAGTTTGGATCGTCCGCTCAGACTGCCCATCCGTCTGAGGATGATATGCTGTGCTCATGTCTAACCGTGAGCCGAAAGATTTGGGCATTGCTTGCCAAAGTTCTGACGTGAATCGCGCATCGCGATCCGAAATGATAGATGTGGGCACCCCGTGCCTCGAAACAACTTCTTTAAGATAGACGTCTGCGAGAGTGGAGAACTTATCCGTTTCCTTTATAGGTAGGAAGTGTGCAGACTTGGTGAGTCGGTCCACGATCACCCATATGGTATCATTCCCACGCTGGGATCTAGGTAGGCCTGTAACGAAATCCATGGAAATTTCTTCCCATTTCCATTGAGGTATTTTAGGCTGCTGAAGTAGGCCTGCTGGTTTCTGGTATTCAACCTTGACTCTCGCACATGTCAAGCATTTTCCAACGTACGTAGCGATGTGGGCCTTCATGCTAGGCCACCAATAAGTAGTGCTGATGTCGTGGTACATTTTATCCGACCCTGGATGTACCGAGTAGCGAGACTTGTGAGCTTCATCCATTACAAGTTCGCGTAGACCGCCATAAAGTGGGACCCAAATACGCCCCGTTACATAGTAGGCACCGTCTGCCTTCTGTTCCATTCGTTGTCGTGAGCCGCGTAAGGCTTCAGCCTTGATGTTTTCGGGCTTCAATGCTTCTACCTGAGCATTTCGTATCTGTGTAGGAAGGCTAGACTGAATCGTAAGCTGTAGCGCTCGCACGCGCCGAGGTAAGGTGTCTTTCCGACTGAGGGCATCAGCCACAACATTGGCTTTGCCCGGATGGTACTTGATAGCGCATTCGTAGTCGTTCAGTAGTTCAACCCATCGTCGTTGACGCATGTTCAAATCCTTCTGCTTAAGAATATGCTCGAGACTCCTGTGATCGGTGTAAATCGTGCACCTGGTACCGTACAGGTAGTGTCGCCATATCTTAAGCGCGAAAACAACGGCTCCCAGCTCTAAATCGTGCGTCGTGTAGTTCCGTTCATGAACCTTTAATTGACGAGACGCGTAGGCAATAACCTTGTCGCGCTGCATTAACACACATCCAAGTCCCCGAATGGATGCATCACAATAAACCACAAAGTCATCTGTGCCCTCTGGCAATGAGAGGATAGGTGCACTGCAAAGTCTATCCTTTAAGTGCTGAAAAGCAGTCTCCTGGGGCTCTCCCCAGCGATAGGTAACACCCTTCTGTGTCAGTAGCGTAAGCGGCTGAGCAATCTTTGAGAAATCTTTGATAAACCGTCTGTAGTAACCCGCCAAACCCAAGAATTGGCGTATTTCTGTTGGTGTACGCGGTGCAGGCCAGTTTCTGATCGAATCTACCTTTGATGGATCGACATGGATCCCATCCCTGTTCACCACATGGCCTAAGAAGTGGACTTCACGTAGCCAGAAGTCGCATTTAGAAAGCTTGGCGTACAACTGTTCCTTCCGAAGGAGTTCCAATATTAGGCGTAGATGCTGCTCGTGTTCCTCCTGACTCTTGGAGTAGATCAGAATGTCGTCGATGAATACTATGACAAACTTGTCAAGATAGGGTTTGCACACCCTGTTCATAAGGTCCATAAATACGGCAGGTGCGTTCGTTAACCCGAACAGCATGACAAGAAACTCGTAGTGACCGTAACGAGTTCTGAAGGCTGTCTTGGAGACGTCCTCATCCCGGACTCTCAGCTGATGGTACCCCGACCTCAAATCTATCTTCGAATAGTAACACGACCCTTGCAACTGGTCGAATAAGTCATCGATGCGCGGAAGAGGATAACGGTTCTTCACCGTCACCTTTGAGTTCACGGTAGTCGATACACATCCTGAACGTACCGTCTTTCTTTTTCACGAAAAGTACTGGAGCTCCCCAAGGCGAAGAGCTTGGACGAATAAAGCCCTTTTCCAAGAGCTCTTGTAGCTGCTTTGACAGTTCCTCCAATTCTGATGGAGCTAGACGATATGGTGCGCGAGCTATGGGTGCTGCTCCTGGAGCGAGCTCGATTTGAAATTCGACCTGACGATGAGGCGGTAATCCAGGTAAGTCTTCAGGAAATACCTGAGGGTAATCACGTACAATTGGAATATCCTCCAATTTCTTTTCCTTTGCTGATGCGTCTGTAACGAGTGCCAGAATGGCAGTGTGCCCCTTTCGTAAACATTTCTGAGCCTTCAAGAAAGAGATGATGCCAACCACAGCACCACTCTTATCGCCTTGGACTTCGAGAGGTTCTTGACCAGAACGAGGAATGCGAATGATCCTCTCGCTGCATAAGATTTCTGCCTGGTGTTGGGATAACCAATCCATCCCAATCACGACGTCGAAGCTACCCAAAACTATGGGAATGAGGTCGATAGAGAATGCTTGACCAGCTAAGATAAGATCACAACCCTGAACTACGTGCGTGGCTTCTAGACTTTTACCGTTAGCTAACTCTACTACATGTTTGGTGGGTAAAAGTGTTGGTGCACGTTTTAGCAGTTGACACATTTTCACAGACATATAGCTTGTATCCGCACCCGAATCAAACAAAACAGTAACGTAAATATTGTCGAGGAGAAACTTACCCATCACAACGTTGGGATCGTTCACTGCGTCGCCTCGACCTAGCACAAAAGCGCGTCCCCTAGCTTCGTTGCCATTGTTGTTGTTGTTCCCACCGTTGTTGTTCCCGTTGCCCTGGTTATTGTTGTTGCGATTCTGGTTCAACTGAGGGCAATCGCGTTTGAAGTGACCTTCAGCCCCACACTGGAAACATCCCCGGTTTCCACGCTGTGGCTGCTGCTGCTGCTGGTTTTGTGGAGCTGGTTGCTGAGGCTGCTGATTCTGATTCGCAGGCCGTGGACTCCTACAGTCTTTGGCCTCGTGACCCATCTTAAGACACCTTTGACAACGACCCTTGTTACACGGGCCATTGTGATGTCTGTGGCAATTGTAACACTTGGGTTGACTTCCCTGATATCTCCTCTGTCTGTGACCACCAGAGGATTGCTGACTGGGACTCTGATAGTGGTCAACCTTCTGCTGCTGAGCTGGTGGCTGAACAGTCGCTGAACCCCTGCTGGAATCTCCATCCCATTTTCTTTTGCTTTCGCTAGTAGTAGCAGGAGTAGCTGAAAGAGTGACTGTAGCAGTAGCGTTGACACGTTTAGGCAGTTTATTCTGATCCACTGCCTGGTCGGTGATGCGGTGAGCGAGACGCTGGATTTCCTGGATGTTGTCAATATTAGCCGAAGTAACATGGCTCTGGATTTCTGGCGCCAATCCCTTGAGATACATCTCAATGCGCTTGTATGGAGGGTCCACCATAGTTGGACACAATACGGCCAGCTCATTCGACCGTTTAGTATACGCTTCGATCTCTGACCCAACCATTTTCAAATTATACAGCTCGTCTTCCAGCTTGTGAATATCTTCGCGCGTGCAATACTCACGCTTGATGAGTTCCTTAAAATCGTTCCATGGGGTGGCGTTAGCAGCTGCCAACCCAAGAATCTGCACCTGCGCGTTCCACCAGGTTAGCGCGATTCCTTCCAAGGTGCCGGTAGCAAACTTGACCTTGCGAGCCTCAGGGCACTCGCACATTTCGAATACTGATTCTAGCTTTTCAAACCAATGGAGGAGTCCCACTGCCCCCTCGATGCCGCTGAAAGAATTTGGACGACAGTCCATGAAGTTCTTGAATGTGCAGACAGGCTGCTGCGCGTGTTGACCTATTGTGTACGAATAGGACGAAGTTAAATACCAATCTGTCACACCCCCAAAATCCACCCGCGGAGTACCACCGCTTGGGAGCGTGACTGACCAGGATCAAGCCATCAATCATATCAAACATAGCATTTAATAATAAAAGTAATTAATGTAAATCATCATGACATGATTGATGTTTCAAAACCAAACATCGTTTAAATAGCGGAAGCATAGTATGCAATCTCAATATAGTCATAAGTTCAGATAAAGTTCATGATCCAAATCCCACAACGACCTACTCCTCCCTGTGCAAGCTCCATAATGTACCTAAGGTCCTGCAAGGCATGCAGCAAATAATCAACAAACTAGTTGAGCGAGTTCACAGAAAGTTCATAGTATAGTGTGCATGTTTAACTAGTGGGGGTTTCCCAGACTAGTGTGTACTAAAGGTGGGGGCTTCCCAAACCTTGTGTTTATATTACTGGTGGGGGCTTCCCATGTTTATCCTGGCTAATGAGGGCTTCTCATTAACGGTACTTACTAGACTAACTTCCAACCATGTGTTCTTCTTTACCGAGAACAGGAATACGTACTGGGTCCCGTAGGCTTTACGTGACGTGCCCTTCCCCGAGGACATGGTACGCGTGGGGGCTACGTAGGCTTTACGCAGCGTGTCCTTCCGACCCGGAAGACAGTAGAAGGTATTGGGTTACGTAGGCTTTACGTAACGTGTCCTCCCGACCCAGGAGACAAATGGCAAATACTGGGTTACGTAGGCTTTACGTAACGTGTCCTGACTACCTGAGGACGATGGTCTATAGTCTAGAGTATGCGTAAGTACGAGTAATTCTTTCCAACATATCCAACCCAATTCCCAACCCGGGAATCCCATGCCTTGGCTGTGTGAACTCACCTTGGTTTGCTCGGCAGATACACAAAGAGTACAGGTAAGCTAGTAATGGTCAACCACGTCCTATCATGGTTATTATACGAGTCAGGTTTTGACTTCAAATTATACACGTGTGCATCACATATGTTAACACGTTACTATCACGTATGCATGTAAACAGGTAAGAGCATAGCATTAACATTCATGTGCGATCCAATGTCTAAGCCCGAAAGGTAATCCGCCCAAATAACATATCAGCCCAAATAACATATCGGCCCAAACAGATAAGCAGTCAAATTAGCAGTCAATCGAATTGGGCCCGTGACAAGGTAGGCCCAAAATAGTGTACGAGCAGCTAGTCTCGAGTCGCAACCGGCGATCTCGAGTCGCAATAGCTGATTACGAGTCGCAACAGGAGGTTGCGAGTCGCAATGGTGATTTCGGCTTATCATGGTCCGGTTACGAGTCGCAACGGGACTCGCAACCATGGTTCCGGCTGATGTTGTTGTGTGGTCTCGAGTCGAGACTGTGGATCCCGACTCGCAATCCCGGTCGAGACAAGCAAAGCGTAACAGTTTCCATGATTATTCATAACAAACATCCGTAAATTCAGCAAACATAATCAGTAGTTTCAGAAATAGATCAAATCAGTTACAATTCCAAATTCAACCACGTTCAAACTGTTCATGTAATATTCAAGCACACATCTCTACATTCATACGGATTTTCCTAAATACCAACATATGCATTCAGCCGATTTTTATATAATCGTTTGGTTTTAATCAGGCAACCAATTTAACACACATCGAATCCGATTAAGCTAGATCATGCAGTCAAGAATCATATAAACATATCCGATTAAACATAACAGCCGATTCATCATATATCCGATTCATAAGCAATAATCATGTAACAATAATCCCTAAATCATGCAAATCCGATTACTAACAACAACCTATAAACACATAACCACAAGTTTGATACTAACCGAGATGTAAAACAAAAGACGGATCCGAGAACTTCAGAGGTGTGATCTCCGGTTCCGAGAGAGAGACGATTTCCGAGAGAGAGAGGAAGAGAGTTTGGTGTGTGTGTGTTTGTGTTTTGTGGTTGCAAAGATTGTAAAACTAAAACCCTAAGATGTGTATGTGTATATATACGTAGAGTAGGTGTGGGCCGAAACCCCACGTGGGTCTCGAGTCCACCATGTTGACCAAGTGGGTTGTTTTTGTAATGATTTACTAATCGGCTCATATAGTAACATATGCAATCACAATAAATCACGTAACATGTAACATTCAATCAATCAATATAATCACGTAATCACACTAGTTCAATGGTTACACGTAACGTACGAGACGGTAAAGTACGAGTTGTCACATTATCCCCAACTAATTGGAAATTTCGTCCCGAAATTTGGTATGCACTCACTGAGGAAGCTAGGTAAGTTATAACGTTCACTGGTTTTCCTGGGGTGTCACATCCTCCCCCCGTTGATCTGGAATTTCGTCCCGAAATTCCGAAGTAGTAGCTTCAGCCTCAGTAGTGGTTGCATTGGTTTCGAATAACTGGGGGTACTTTTCTGTCATCCTGTCTTCGCGTTCCCAGGTGTACTCTGGGCCACGTGTGGAGTTCCAACGAACTCGAACAAGAGGGATTCTCTTGTGTTTGAGGACCTTCACATCCCGGTCCGTGATTTCAACTGGTTCCTCGACGAACTGCAACCGCTCGTCGATAGTGAGTTCCTTAAAAGGAATGATGAGGGTTTCATCTGATAAGCACTTCTTTAAGTTCGACACATGAAAGACATTGTGAACTGCCCCGAGTTCAGCTGGTAGATTCAACTTGTAGGCTACCTTGCCAATCTTTTCTATGATTTCGAATGGTCCGACGTACCGCGGATTCAGTTTGCCCCGTTTGCCAAAACGTACCACACCCTTCCAGGGTGAGACTTTCAATAAAACCCGGTCCCCGACCTGAAATTCCAAAGGTTTTCTACGCTTGTCCGCGTAGGCTATCTGACGGTCGCGTGCTGCCGCCATGCGTTGTCGTATATGTGCGATCTTTTCCGTGGCGTCCACTACAATCTCTGGACCCGTAATCTGACTATCCCCCACCTCTGCCCAACAGAGAGGTGACCGGCATTTACGCCCGTACAATGCCTCGAATGGAGCGGCTTGGATGCTGGTATGATAACTATTATTATACGAGAACTCCACCAAAGGGAGGTGCTTTTCCCAGCCGTTGCCGAAGTCTATAACGCATGCCCGAAGCATGTCTTCAAGAGTTTGAATCGTTCGCTCAGACTGCCCATCCGTCTGAGGATGATATGCTGTGCTCATGTCTAGTCGTGAGCCGAAGGATTTGTGCATCGCTTGCCACAGCTCTGACGTGAATCGTGCATCGCGATCCGAAATGATGGAGATGGGCACCCCGTTCCTTGAAACAACTTCTTTAAGATAGACGTCTGCGAGAGTGGAGAACTTATCCGTTTCCTTTATAGGTAGGAAGTGTGCAGACTTGGTGAGTCGATCCACGATCACCCATATGGTATCGTTCCCACGCTGGGATCTGGGTAGGCCTGTAACGAAATCCATGGAAATTTCTTCCCATTTCCATTGCGGTATCTTAGGCTGCTGAAGTAAGCCAGCTGGTTTCTGATATTCAACCTTGACCCTCGCACAGGTCAAGCATTTTCCAATGTACGTAGCGATGTGGGCCTTCATGCTAGGCCACCAATAAGTAGTGCTGATGTCGTGGTACATTTTGTCCGACCCTGGATGTACCGAGTAGCGAGACTTGTGAGCTTCATCCATTATAAGTTCGCGTAGGCCGCCATAAAGTGGGACCCAAATACGCCCCGTTACATAGTAGGCGCCGTCTGCCTTCTGTTCCATCTGTTGTCGTGAGCCGCGTAGGGCTTCAGCCTTGACGTTTTCGGGCTTCAATGCTTCTATCTGAGCATTTCGTATCTGTGCAGGAAGGCTAGACTGAATTGTAAGCTGTAGCGCTCGCACGCGCCGAGGTAAAGTGTCTTTCCGACTGAGGGCATCAGCCACAACGTTGGCTTTGCCTGGATGGTATTTGATAGCGCATTCGTAATCGTTCAGTAACTCAACCCATCGCCGTTGACGCATGTTCAAATCCTTCTGCTTAAGAATATGCTCGAGACTCCTGTGATCGGTGTAAATCGTGCACCTGGTACCGTACAGGTAGTGTCGCCATATCTTAAGCGCGAAAACAACAGCTCCCAGCTCTAAATCGTGCGTCGTGTAGTTCCGTTCGTGAATCTTGAGTTGACGAGAGGCGTAAGCGATAACCTTGTCGCGCTGCATTAACACACATCCAAGTCCCCGAATGGATGCATCACAATATACCACGAAGTCATCTGTACCCTCTGGCAATGAGAGGATAGGTGCACTGCAAAGTCTATCCTTTAGGTGCTGAAAAGCAGTCTCCTAGGGCTCTCCCCAGCGATAGGTGACACCCTTCTATGTCAGTAGCGTAAGCGGCTGAGCAATCTTTGAGAAATCCTTGATAAACCGTCTGTAGTAACCTGCCAAACCCAAAAATTGGCGTATTTCTGTCGGTGTACGCGGTGCAGGCCAGTTTCTGATCGAATCCACCTTGGATGGATCGACATGGATCCCATCCTTGTTTACTACGTGGCCTAAGAAATGGACTTCACGAAGCCAGAAGTCGCATTTAGAAAGCTTGGCGTACAGCTGTTCCTTCCGAAGGAGTTCCAATATAAGGCGAAGATGCTGCTCGTGTTCCTCCTGACTCTTGGAGTAAATCAGAATGTCGTCGATGAAAACAATGACGAACTTGTCGAGATAGGGTTTGCACACCCTGTTCATAAGATCCATAAATACGGCAGGCGCGTTCGTTAACCCGAACGGCATGACAAGAAACTCGTAGTGGCCGTAACGAGTTCTGAAGGCAGTCTTGGAGACGTCCTCATCCCGGACTCTCAGCTGATGGTAACCTGCCCTCAAGTCTATCTTCGAATAATAACACGACCCTTGCAACTGGTCGAATAAGTCGTCGATGCGCGGAAGAGGATAACGGTTCTTCACCGTTACCTTGTTGAGTTCACGGTAGTCGATACACATCCTGAACGTACCGTCTTTCTTTTTCACGAAAAGTACTGGAGCTCCCCAAGGCGAAGAGCTTGGACGAATGAAACCCTTTTCCAAGAGCTCTTGCAGCTGTTTAGACAGTTCTTCCAATTCTGATGGAGCTAGACGATATGGTGCGCGAGCTATGGGTGCTGCTCCTGGAGCGAGCTCGATCTGAAATTCGACCTGACGATGAGGAGGTAATCCAGGTAAATCTTCAGGAAACACCTGAGGAAAGTCACGTACAACTGGTATATCCTCCAGTCTCTTTTCCTTCGTCGATGCGTCCGAAACAAGAGCCAAAATGGCTGCGTGACCCTTACGTAAGCATTTCTGAGCCTTCAAGAAAGAGATGATGCCGACCACTGCACCACTCTTGTCACCTTGAACTTCTAGAGGTTCTTGACCAGAACTAGGGATACGAATTATCTTCTCACTGCATTGAATTTCTGCCTGGTGTTGGGACAACCAATCCATCCCAATCACGACGTCGAAGCTTCCCAAAGCTATGGGAATGAGGTCGATAGAGAAAGCTTGACCAGCTAGGATAAGATCACAACCCTGAACTACGTGCGTGGCTTCTAGACTTTTACCGTTAGCTAACTCTACTACATGTTTGGTGGGTAAAAGTGTTGGTGCACGTTGTAGCAATTGACACATTTTCACAGACATATAGCTTGTATCCGCACCCGAATCAAACAAAACAGTAACGTAAATATTGTTGAGGAGAAACTTACCCATAACCACATTGGGATCGTTCACTGCGTCGCCTCGACCTAGCACAAAAGCGCGTCCCCTAGCCTCGTTGCCATTATCGTTGTTGTTGTTCCCACCGTTGTTGTTCCCGTTGCCCTGGTTATTGTTGTTGCGATTCTGGTTCAACTGTGGGCAGTCGCGTTTGAAATGACCTTCAGACCCACACTGGAAACATCCCTGGTTTCCACGCTGTGGCTGCTGCTGCTGGTGCTGGTTTTGTGGAGCTGGTAGATGAGGCTGTTGATTCTGATTCGCAGGCCGTGGACTCCTACAGTCTTTGGCCTCGTGACCCATCTTAAGACACCTTTGATAACGACCCTTGTTACACGGGCCATTGTGATGTCTGTGGCAATTGTAACACTTGGGTTGACTTCCCTGATATCTCCTCTGTCTGTGACCACCAGAGGATTGCTGACTGGGACTCTGATAGTGGTCGATCTTCTGCTGCTGAGCTTGTGGCTGAACGGATGCTGAACCTTTACTAGAATCTCCATCCCACTTTCTTTTACTGTCACCGGTAGTAGCGGGAGTAGCCGAAGGAGTGACTGTAGCAGTAGTGTTGACACGCTTAGGCAGTTTATTCTGATCCACTGCCTGGTCGGTGATGCGATGAGCGAGGCGCTGAATTTCCTGGATGTTATCGTGGTTAGTCGAGGTAACGTGGCTCTGGATCTCTGGCGCCAATCCCTTGAGATACATCTCAATGCGCTTGTATGGAGGGTCTACCATAGTTGGGCATAGTACGGCCAGCTCATTCGACCGTTTAGTATACGCTTCGATTTCTGACCCAACCATTTTCACGTTATACAACTCGTCTTCCAGCTTGTGAATATCTTCACGGGTACAATACTCCCTCTTGATAAGCTCCTTAAAATCGTTCCAGGGTGTGGCGTTAGCAGCTGCCAACCCCAGAATTTGCACCTTCGCGTTCCACCAGGTTAGCGCGATTCCTTCCAAGGTGCCAGTGGCAAACTTGACCTTGCGAGCCTCAGGGCACTCGCACATTTCGAATACTGATTCTAGCTTTTCAAACCAATGGAGGAGTCCCACTGCCCCCTCGGTGCCACTGAAAGAATTTGGACGACAGTCCATGAAGTTCTTGAATGTGCAGACAGGCTGCTGCGCGTGTTGACCTATTGTGTACGAATAGGACGAAGTTAAATACGAGTGTTAATGTAGGATCTAAAGATCCTAGTGTGTGCCTATACTGCAGGATATACTACCTGCTTGAGCTGCTGCAACTGCCGCAGCAACTTGAGCTTGAACGAGAGCCTCTAACTGGGCTTGTGTCATGTTGATTCGTCCAGACATGATCTTCATAGTAAAAAGTAATGTAAATGAGAGTGGTTCGCGAGTAGGGCGATGACAGAAAAGTGTAAGCACGTAGGGATTCTCATGCTATAGTATCATGTGTATCTAAACGTAATGCGAGCAAAGTTCTAAGCAGTTCTAGCAAACAGGCAATAAACATAAACCTTATTACCTGGGATGTCGAGTCTTGCACGTGGAGCGAAGCGTCGTTGTGGATCGTTGAGAGCACTATTCTGGTTATAGTCTGGTTTTAATAAAACGTTTTCCCATATTAAAACCAAGTTCTCTATAACCAATGGCTCTGATACCAATCTGTCACACCCCCAAAATCCACCCGCGGAGTACTACCGCTTGGTGCCGTGACTGACCAGGATCAAGCCATCAATCATATCAAACATAGCATTTAATTTAAAAGTAATTAATGTAATTCATCATGACATGATTGATGTTTCAAAACCAAACATTGTTTAAGTAGCGGAAGCATAGTAATATAATCTTGAAATAATTATAAGTTCGAATATCGTTCATGATCCAAATCCCACAACGACCTGCTCCTCCCTGTGCAAGCTCCATAATGTACCTAAGGTCCTGCAAGGCATGCAGCAAAATAATCAACAAACTACTTGAGCGAGTTCACAGAAAGTAAGTTCATAACATAGTGCGTGAGTTTAACTAGTGGGGGCTTCCCATACTAGTGTGTACTAAAGGTGGGGGCTTCCCAAACCTTGTGTTTATATTACCGGTGGGGGCTTCCCACGTTTATCCTTACTAATGAGGGCTTCTCATCAGTGGTACTTACTAGACTAACTTCCAACCATGTGTTCTTCTTTACCGAGAACAGGAATACGTACTGGGTCACGTAGGCTTTACGTGACGTGCCCTTCCCCGAGGACAGTGGTACGCGTGGGGGCTACGTAGGCTTTACGCAGCGTGTCCTTCCGACCCGGAAGACAGTAGAAGGTATTGGGTTACGTAGGCTTTACGTAACGTGTCCTCCCGACCCGGGAGACAAATGGCAAATACTGGGTTACGTAGGCTTTACGTAACGTGTCCTGACTATCCTGAGGACGATGGTCTATAGTCTAGTGAATGCGTAAGTACGAGTAACTCTTTCAATATCAACATATCCAACCCAATTCCCAACCCGGGAATCCCATGCCTTGGCTGTGTGAACTCACCTTGGTTTGCTCGGCAGATACACAAAGAGTACGAGTAAGCTAGTAAATGGTCAACCACGTCCTATCACGGTTTGTATACAAGTCAGGTTTTGACTTCACGTAATGCACGTATAAAACATACAAGTTAACATGTTTCGAGCACTCTTAGAACATGGTAACACTTAGCAGTCAAGAGCATAACTTGTGCGTTTTAATCTCGGCCCAACATAACCCGGCCCAAATAGTATTCACCCAAATAACATGTCGGCCCAAACAGATAAGCAGTCCAATAACATAACAGTCATAAGTTAAATCATTTGGCCCAATAGATTGGGCTCGTGACAGTGTAGGCCCAAACAGTGTACGTGCAAAGGTGGTCTCGAGTCGCAACCGGCGATCTCGAGTCGCAACCGAGAGTTACGAGTCACAGCAGGAGATTACGAGTCGCAACAGGAGGTTGCGAGTCGCAATGGTGATTTCGGCTCATCATGGTCCGGTTACGAGTCGCAACGGGACTCGCAACCATGGTTTCGGCTGATGTTGTTGTGTGGTCTCGAGTGGGGTACCGACTCGCAATTAATGATACCGAGTCGCAACCGTGTGTGTGTAACTGGTTTCCATAATTCCTGCAACAATCATTCCGTGATTCTAGCAAACAACTTAGGCAGTTTCGGAAATCAGATCAAACAATGTTTATTCAGCATTCAATCATATTCATAACACCTTCACAATCATCATCATTAGCATGTTCATAACAGCATCAAACAACTAATCGGATTAGCACACAAATCTAAACCGAGTCATAAACATATCATCGGACTAGCATGCAACCTAACCGATTATCATTCATACAAAACCTGATTATATCTATCATCATACAATCAATCCGAAGACCAAGCATAAACAACATAATCTAATCGGCCAACATAATCTAATCGGCCCTAGTTTATTATTATGTGACTCTAATCGGTTTAACCTAAACATAGAGTCATAATATCATACCAAATCATCATCAACATGCCGAGCATATACAACACACATCAATGGATAACATACTAACCGGGAGATAGGATCAAACACAAGAAAAGTGAGCCGAATGGAGGAGCAAGATCTCCGATCCTCTGAGTTGTTCGCCATCGGTTCTAGGCTAGCCGAGAGAGAGAGAGAGCAAGTAGGGTTTGTGTGTGTGTTATGTTTTGTAACAACAATGAGAATCAAACCCTTACCAAAGGGTTTAGTGTTTGCGAGTGGGGAGTGGGCCGAGCCCACTCGGCTGCCTATTGGATCCGTATACAAGGTGTGGCCCAAAAGGCTTGTGTGACCGGTTCTAATGTGCGGCTTGGGTTTGGCTCGATTAACATGCAAACATATATCACACAATGCACATAATAACAAACGTACTCACATAATTATATAATCAAGTTCACATAGTACGTATCATCATAACATTCGTTAACTCAAAGTGTCGTATAAGCACGTAACGTTACATCCAAGCAAGTCTAAAGTCCGAGTTGTCACACTTAAACCAAAACTAGGACCCCTTATATCTTATAAAGGTCGGACCCTATTCCATTCACATAAAACTCGGACAACCATCCCCACTTAAAAACTCGGACATCCCCTCCCTTGTACAAAAGTCAGACCAAGCCTCCCCCCTTCAAAACTCGGATGAGGCCCCCTCCTTCAAAAGTCGGACAGGGGCTTCCCCCCTTACAAATTCGGACCCATGCCCCTCTCCTTATAAAAATTCGGACTCCCCTAATCCATACATAAACTTCGGACTTTACAAGTTAATGATAAAAGTTCGGACCTTTAACAACAAGCAAGAAACTCTGACAAACATATTAATCGAAACTCAGACTTTTGTGACTTCACAAAACCCTGATTGTTAACTCTGAGTTTCAACATACGTGATTTCCAAAACCAAAATACAGAATAAATGGAACAGTTACGTTTGTAGAGAGCACGATCAAAAACCCTAATTTCATACATCCGTAATCCAATTATCAATCCACAATTTCTAACATATCATGTATCTTGACATCAGGCAAACGATTACACACTAATCAACATCATTTCACAATAATCAGAATTCAATCAGTAATTACAGAACTAGTATGTGAAGAACTAGGGTTTACATGAATCACATAATCAAGAATTGATAACAACAAACAATCATTAAATAATTACCTTGGATTGATTCTAGATAAAGAGAGGGATCAAGAGTGATGATAAGGAGCTTGTGCCAATGATGAAGCAAATGATTGTAGAGAGAATTGTAGAGGAAATCTTAGGTACGTCTGATGATTGTGTGGTGATTGGTGAAGGAGATTAGGGTTAAGAGTTGTTAAAGTTTCACTATTAGCACTAAACACCCTTAAGTATTACCTATTACATATTACATGCACAAGATATACAATTTACAGTTTCATCACCACATTCAAGTATTTGCCAAATCATTCATAAACTCTATTAAATCCAAAACGTATACAGTTACAAAGCAAACCAATTGTGCAAGTAAACACTAAACAAGTAGTGAACGTGCAATAAATGCGAAAGTGGAATCTCGGAAACTCGAGTTGTCACATTATCCACAACTTAAAAGAAATTTTGTCCCGAAATTTAGCATGCTGTTACTGAGGAAGCTAGGTAAGTTGTATCGTTTACTGGTTTTCCTGGGGTGTCACATCATCCCCCCGTTGATTTGGAATTTCGTCCCGAAATTCTGTAGTAGCTTCAGCCTCAATAGTGGTTGCATGGTTTTCGAATAACTGGGGATACTTGAGTTTCATTTGGTCTTCTTGTAACATTTGTGTTTGTAATCATTGTGAACAGTTCAATTATCAATAAAACAATGTTATTTGATCCCAATGTTTGTTTGGTTGTGTTTTACATTTTTCATGTTTTGACTTTTGTTCAATTTCAAACTCTACATCGCTTTCTGGAGAGTTATACGCTAACTGGTGCTAAAACGTACTCAGTTTAATGCGACAAATACTCCGGAACATCAACATATACTCAACATACCTTAAATAACCTTTACATAACTTAGAAATAAGTTTTGAAGGCTTTGGTATAGCAAAAACAAGTTAATTTCGCTTACAGGGACTAAACTTGACAAACTGCGAAAGTATGCCAATTTGAACTGTAACGAACATTCTGGAACATGTCCATAAGTTAAACATACCATAAATATCCTTTACATAGCTTAGAAATAGGATTTGAGGGGTTTGGTATGCTAAAACAAACTTTTGGATCATTCAGGGGCTAAAAGTGTCAAAAAGTGCACAAGTTTGCACTTTCACGCATAACTTACGTTCTGAATACATCCGGACATCCAAAAATTTATGTAAGCATCCTAATATTATGCCTTAGTGTTTGGCATAAGAAAAATCCATTCGTCGCGTCATTTGGATCGTCTTTCGCGCTTATGCGCATTCCGTCGTAATTAAGCGAACATCGCGATCGTACGGCCAAACGAACCGACATCCGGAATATTTTTGAGCATATTTCAAGTCCCCTACACTTTAACTTCATCTTAGAGCTTTGAAATGAGGTTAACAGGGCTTAAACGTGCCAAAAATGGGCCAAATTACGTGTTTCTGAAGTGCAGGGACCAAAATTGAAAATTCTGATCTGTGAACCTCAGGCGGGGCGCGTAAGGATTGACCAAATCCTTACGCGCGGCGTGTGGGACTGTCAGACAGATTCAATGTATGCATTTAATGCAGTTGGCCTTTCGTTCGATCAAGGGGCGATGCCCTTTCACCCAATCAAGAGCCAAGGGGCATTTTCTGACTTACCACAACATTTCGACAAGTGTACGCACGAGATCGCGGCATGATATTCGATAAACGATCCTAACGGTTCCACTTTTCCTATAAATACCCCCCCCCTTTTGTGTAAAAATCACAAGAATCAGATCTAAAAGCTCTAAGTTGAAGTATTGCTTCATACCTGAGTTTCTCTTTTCTAGATTAGCATTCGGGGACCCTCCGTAAGTATTCTTTCGTTGTTTTATCGCTTTTCGAGTCCGAAAGTCAACGTTTTGTTGACTTTCTACATTAACCAGCTTATGGTCGATGCGAAGTTCATGGAACTTCATAACGTGAGCGTGATCACGATGGTTATAGTCCGTAGTGACTATACCTACTGATCACCACGTTATCTAGGCTCAGTGACGAGTCGTAGTTTCGGCCAAAATGTGCATTCTTGCATATTTTGTAACCAAACTACTCGTGGGCATCAATGCCGTTTGTTTTGATGTTAAACCTGTGTTCTAAACTTAGTTAAGCATGTTCTAACATGCTTAGCTCGTCACTTTTAGTTTAGTGCTTATATAGGGTCGTAAGGTAAGCGATCTAAACCATCGCTTATACTTTCGAACCCGACCCATTTGATCGATCATTAGGATCCGACCAAACACATTAGGTGACCATAGCTATAACCTTCCGAGGTTATACCTTGTGGTCACGATGTTAGGCGTTCCAGACGCGTTCTACGCGAACGACGCGTAAGGTAGCATAAGCTACCTAAGCGGGTCGTGATGGGTCGCAAGCACGTAGGTTAAGTTTCATTTTAGTATGTAGGCTTTGTTAAACCATATTACACGAGTCCCCATACTCGTTTGGTTTACGAACCCGCATACTATCCGTTCCTCCGATTTTAGGTCCGGTATATTAACATAGCTACCTATTAGGTGCCGTTTGATATTCTGTGACCTAGCATTGTTTGGTTATTACACAAGGACTCCAAAGCAATCTCAGGTGAGTACATTGAACCCCTCTTTTACTGTTTTCCAAACCGTTTTGGGGTGAAACACATGTGCCTATCTGTTACATTCAGGCTTTCCATGTTTTCACATCATATGCCTGCTATGTTGTTAGTACATTATAGTACACGATTTCATTACATTTTATGCTATCTATGCCCATTGTGTGCGTACTTAGTACATTGATTTACATAACATTTTTGTTGCATATGTTTACTCAGCATATGGACACATTGATTTACATGAACATTTTTGTTGCATATGTTTACTCAGCATATGGACACATTGATTTACATGAACATTTCTGTTGCATATGTTTACTCAGCATATGGACACATTGATTTACATGAACATTTCTGTTGCATATGTTTACTCAGCATATGGACACATTGATTTACATGAACATTTCTGCCGCATATGTTTACTCAGCATATGGGCACATTGATTTACATGAACATTTCTGCTTCGTATGTTTACTTAGCATACTTAGTACAATTGTTTACATCACATGCCTTCATTTTTGTTTTGACATTTGGTTTGTTTAACATGGGACAATACATTCATTAACATTGATCACGCTGTTCGTTAGTAGGTAGTGGTACCATAGGAATTGACAACTCCCGTTTCTGAAATCCTGGGTTTGATAGGATTGGAAGGAATGACCGAATTCGATATACATAACTTAGATAAACCTTTAATTTGTTTGAGGGTTTATCGCCACAGTCTCAAGGCTTGGATGTATGCATAGTTTACAATACCGTATAAATGTTAATATCAATAGAGCATGCATTTTTCCACAGAACATAACGTTGATTTAAACCACGTGTTACTTCAACGACTTGTTTTGTGCATTTTACATATGGTTTAAGTTGATACATTTCGCTTACCATACATGATACATTTTGGGATACACATTACATGATTTACATTGAACATAAACACGTTGACAGTGACATACACATTTGGTGGTTTACATTGAACATAAACATTTGACATGGTTTACACAATAACACTTGACATTTGGTTTATACATGAACAATTTACATGGTGGATTGGTTTGGGTAAATGGTTTGAGTAACGTAGAGTATTTAATATGATGCAAACATGGTGGATACGCCGCTGGAACTTCCTATATATAAATGTTTGTATAATATTACATATCTTAGTGTTATCTAAATCATTTTAGTTTAGACGTATAACATTTTATACAAATAACATACTTTTCATAAAACATTGTCTTACAAAACAACTTATCTTATTCAACTCATTTTACTAGGTTATTCATTTAACCTTACTTTTATCTATACATATCATCTGATATTATCGTTTTTTAAACGGTGTACAAAGTGAGACAAATTACAAGGTTCATGTCTGACTGTTATTAAAAATTTCTTTAAACTCAAGTCATGAATCCCATTTTCACAAAAACTATGTATCTCACAGGCATTTTTATGCTGACGTACCTACTTTCACATGTGTTTTCAGGAGCTGTTCCATAGGATGTTGATCACGATACTAGGGCGGACCTGTGCCTTAGAGACAAAAACCGAAGATAGACGTAGTTAACTATGTTATAAACTCTTTGTTTTCCTGTTTAAGACAATGTACTACCCTTGTTTAATACATAAAATGTAACTCTAATTTCCATGGTTGTATAACAATTAATTCTGTCCACAACACTCCCCGGCGTTTTCGCCACGGTTGCATGTTATACGCGGCCGAGGTGTGACAGAAGAGTTGGTATCAGAGCCATTGGTTATAGGGAATTAGGTTATTAGTAATGCTTTGACCTAGACTATAACTTTCTAGGACCCTAACACAAGTTATCTTGTGCTTAGAGTTTAAAACATGCACATCACCTATCCTTAGGTGATAACCACAACGGGAACTTCGGTTCCGAATCCGCTTTAAAAATTAATCATCTGTTCTAGGATGATTGATTACTAGGTTTTGAACCCTCTGTTATAAGGTTTTGAACCCTCTGTTATAAGGTTTTAAACCCTCTGTTATATGGTTTTGAACCTCTTTGGATTTCAAAATCCCGTCAAAGTTTTGGGTTAATAGTGTGAAGACGTGCGAACTGGAAGAGTGAATGCCTGTACCCTGGGTTTTCTGTCTAAGGCTAGAGTGTTCGTACAAATCCACATAATCGAACCAGTCACTCTTACCTGGGAACTCTTGGGGTGAGTGTTCACTTATAGGCGAGCATGTCTTCGCGATACACTAATCCTGGCCCATTTACTTTGACTAGACATTTCATGTCGCTTATTTGCTTTGCGATGCATAACCGCCATCCTTGCTTTTGTTGATTTTGCTTAATCTCATTCTCTTCATCCAATCATCTCACTCGTTTCATTTCATGTTTTTCTCTTCTAGAATGCCTCCTCGACGCGACAACCAGATAGCTACTGCCGAGCTGGCGGAGACTATTGCGCAGCTGATGGCTGCTCAATTCCCAAATCTCTTCGCTCAATGGAACCAAGCCAACAACAACAACAATAGTATATGCAAATACAGGGATTTTAACTCGGCTAAGCCACACAAGTTCAGTGGTTCTGAAGGAGCAACTAGGCTTCTTCAGTAGTTCGAGAGCATCGAGAACACTTTTCGCCACGGGCAGTGTCCGGATAATCGCAAGGTCGAGTTTTCTTCAAGCGTGTTTCAGACGACGGCTCTTACATGGTGAATGGGGTTATGAGAGATCAAGGCGCAGAAGTTGCTCTAGCTCAGACATGGGCTGAACTAAGAGCTCTTATGATGAGGGAGTTTTGTCCTCGTCATGAACAACGGGCGTTGGAGAAAGAATTTGATGTTTTGAGGCAAGATAGTGGAGAGCACAGGGCTTATACTGATAGGTTTGAGAAGTTGAGTCTGCTTTGCCCAACTATGGTTACCCCACTCGATAAGGCCATCGAAAGGTACATCGACGGCCTACCTGACTCAGTACAAGACATCCTTACTGGTAGCAACCCTACCACACTCCTTCAGGCAATCGAGTTATCAGCGACACTGACTGAGTCGCAGATTCGAAAGAATAAGCTACACAGGAAGGGCGACAAGGGCAAGAAACAGTCGGCTGACAAGGAAGATAGCAAGAAAGGTCAAAACAAGAAGGGAAAGGATTCTGGTTCCTCAAGAGGGTCAAGGAAGCGTAAGGCTTCCCAAAACTATGCTGTCACTGCCCAAGTTAACCAGGCAGCTCCCAACCAGCCTCCAACGAAGAAGCCCTACTCAGGAAGTGCACCTTTGTGCAATCAATGCAACAGTCACCATCAGCCGCAATATCAGTGCCGTTTCTGTACTAACGGTGGGAAGTCGGGTCATCTTGCCGATGTTTGTCGGTTTGCTCAGAATCGCGCAGTTCAAAACCCTGCTCAACAAGTTGCTCAGCAACAGGGTCAGGCTGCACGACCAAACTACCCACCAGGTGCTTGTTATAACTGTGGGGATCTGACCCACTACAGAAATCGGTGTCCAAGACTAGTCAACCAGAACCAGAATGCAAACCAGAATCAGGCACAGGCTCGAGGTCGAGTCTTCAACATGAATGCACAAGAAGCGCAAGCAGACAACGAAGTGGTGAACGGTACGTTCTTTATTAATAATCAGCCAGCATCTGTTCTTTTTGATTCGGGTGCCGACAAGATCTTTGTGTCATTTTCTTTTGAGACAATGCTTCGCGTGTCTAGAACGAAACTAGGTAAACCTTTGACAGTAGAGGTTGCCAGTAGTGAACCCATTGTTCTAAATTCTGTTCTACGCAACTGCCAGTTAAACCTTAACGACCATATTTTTCCTATTGCCCTCACGCCAATGCAACTTGGAAGCTTCGATGTTATAGTGGGAATGGATTGGTTATCCAAGCATCGCGCAGAGATAGTTTGTTCTGAGAAGATTGTTCGTGTACCGCTGTCGACAGGCGAGATCCTACAGGTTCGTGGTGAGAAGCCTGCCGGTGGTCTCAAACTCATGTCTTGTTTTAAAGCACAGAAGTATCTACGGAAGAACTATGTGGCTTTCTTATCACATGTTACAGCAGATAAAGGCAAGGGTAAGACTATTTCATATATTCCTGTCGTTCGGGATTATTCTGAAGTTTTCCCTGAAGAGTTACCTGGTCTACCTCCAGCACGCCAAGTCGAGTTCCGTATTGATCTCATACCTAGTACAAATCCCATTGCCAGAGCTCCATATCGCCTTGCACCGTCCGAGATGCAAGAATTATCTAAACAGCTTCAGGAGCTCTCCGACAAAGGTTTTATCCGTCCTAGCTTTTCACCTTGGGGTGCTCCCGTTCTCTTTGTAAAGAAGAAGGATGGATCTTTTAGGATGTGTATCGATTACCGTGAGCTTAACAAGCTTACCATCAAGAATCGGTATCCCCTACCTCGCATTGATGATCTCTTTGATCAATTGCAAGGCGCTTCTTATTTTTCAAAGATTGATCTACGATCTGGATATCATCAGCTTCGTGTACATGAAGAAGACATTCCCAAGACAGCGTTCCGTACTCGTTATGGACATTATGAGTTCACAGTCATGCCATTCGGTTTGACTAACGCTCCTACTATTTTCATGGACTTGATGAATAGGGTCTGCAAGCCTTATTTAGATAAGTTCATCATCGTTTTCATTGATGATATTTTGATATATTCTAAGACGCGAGCTGATCATGAAGAACATCTTCGTCTTACGTTAGAACTCATAAAGAAAGAGCAACTTTTCGCCAAATTCTCCAAGTGTGAATTCTGGCTTAAAGAGGTTCAATTCTTGGGACATATTGTCAACGAACAAGGTATTCATGTAGATCCCTCCAAGATCAGTGCGATCAAGGATTGGGATACACCTACTACTCCTACTGAAGTTCGTTCTTTTCTTGGTCTAGCGGGTTATTACCGCCGCTTCAAAGATTGCAGCTCCTCTAACTGCTCTAACTCAGAAGAACAAGCCATTTGATTGGGGAGTCAAACAAGAGGAAGCATTTCTGACTTTGAAACAAAAGCTTTGCGACGCGCCTGTCCTAACATTGCCTGAGGGCAATGATGATTTCGTCGTTTATTGCGATGCATCTAAATTGGGTCTTGGCTGCGTCCTGATGCAAAGAAACAAAGTCATAGCATACGCATCAAGGCAGTTAAAGATACATGAGAAGAACTACACCACTCATGATCTTGAGTTGGGTGCAGTTGTCTTCGCTCTCAAGATCTGGATACACTATTTGTACGGTACGAAATGTGTGGTTTTCACGGACCACAAAAGTTTTCAGCATCTCTTCAATCAGAAAGAGCTCAACATGAGACAGCGACGTTGGGTTGAACTTCTAAACGATTACAACTGCGAGATTCGCTACCATCCTGGTAAGGCGAATGTCGTAGCCGATGCTTTGAGTCGCAAGGAACGTACTAAGCTTCATTGTGTACGTGTCCAATCTGTTATTCAAACCGATATCCAAGCCCGCATTTCTTAGGCTCAACAAGCTTGTGTTTCACAAGGTTTGATGGATAAGGAGTTTCCTTATCACATAAATCCTGCTCTAGAGCTGAAGGACAATGGATCATATTACTTCATGGACCGTTTGTGGGTACCGAGCCAAGATAATCTTCGTACCTTGCTTATGGATGAAGCCCATAAGTCTCGCTATTCTATTCATCCTGGCTCAGATAAGATATATAAGGATCTTCGTATACAGTATTGGTGGCCTGGTATGAAGAAAGACATTGCCTTATACGTATCCAAATGCCTTACTTGTCTTAAGGTTAAGGCTGAACATCAGCGTCCTTCCGGATTATTGGAGCAACCAGAGATCCCAGTTTGGAAATGGGAAAACATTACTATGGATCTCATTACCAAACTTCCGCGCACAAAGAAAGGTCACGATGCCATCTGGGTAGTCGTTGATCGTCTTACCAAGTCAGCACATTTCTTGCCAATCCGTGAGGATTTTTCGGCTGACAAACTTGCTCAGATCTACGTAGATGAAATCGTAGCTCGACATGGTGTTCCTTTGAACATCATTTCTGACAGAGATGCTCGTTTCACTTCTCATTTTTGGAGAACCATGCAATCTGCTATGGGGTCCCAACTTAATTTGAGCACAGCTTATCATCCGCAAACGGATGGTCAATCTGAAAGAACAATCCAGACACTGGAGGATATGCTTAGAGCTTGTGTGATCGATTTTGGTCGTAGTTGGGATTCACATCTTCCATTGATTGAATTCTCCTACAACAATAATTACCACTCCAGCATCAACATAGCTCCTTTCGAGGCTCTCTATGGTCAAAAATGTCGTTCACCAGTCTGCTGGAATGAGATTGGCGAGGCTCAACTTACTGGACCTGCCCTCATTTTATAGACAACAGATAAGGTTAAGAAAGTACGTGATAACCTTCAGACATCTAGAAGCCGTCAGAAGAGTTACGCGGACCTAAAACGTAAACCCTTGGATTTTCAAGTCGGTGATCGTGTATTACTTAAGGTCTCACCTTGGAAAGGTGTGATCAGATTTGGAAAGAAAGGAAAACTTGCACCTAGATACGTTGGACCATTCAAGATCGTCGAAAGAATCGGTAAGGTTGCCTACAGACTTGAGTTACCTCCTGAACTTGGAAATGTTCATCCAACCTTTCACGTGTCCAATCTCAAGAGGTGTTTAGCTAATGAGAACCTCCACATACCGCTTGACGAAATTCGTGTTGATAAAACACTAAAATTTGTTGAGAAACCGGTGGAAATCATGGAACGTGAAGTCAAGTGGCTTAAACGCAAGAGCATTCCTTTGGTCAAGGTTCGGTGGGAATCTAAGTGTGGACCCGAGTTTACTTGGGAACTTGAAGATCAAATGAAGGCAAAATATCCGCATCTTTTTCCACGAGTTTCCTCTAAATAAATTTCGGGACGAAATTTCCACAAGTAGGGGAGACTGTAACATTTGTGCTTGTAATCATTGTGAACAGTTCAATTATCAATAAAACAATGTTATTTGATCCCAATGTTTGTTTGGTTGTGTTTTACATTTTTCATGTTTTGACTTTTGTTCAATTTCAAACTCTACATCGCTTTATGGAGAGTTATACGCTAACTGGTGCTAAAACGTACTCAGTTTAATGCGACAAATACTCCGGAACATCAACATATACTCAACATACCTTAAATAACCTTTACATAACTTAGAAATAAGTTTTGAAGGCTTTGGTATAGCAAAAACAAGTTAATTTCGCTTACAGGGACTAAACTTGACAAACTGCGAAAGTATGCCAATTTGAACTGTAACGAACATTCTGGAACATGTCCATAAGTTAAACATACCATAAATATCCTTTACATAGCTTAGAAATAGGCTTTGAGGGGTTTGGTATGCTAAAACAAACTTTTGGATCATTCAGGGGCTAAAAGTGTCAAAAAGTGCACAAGTTTGCACTTTCACGCATAACTTACATTCTGAATACATCCGGACATCCAAAAATTTATGTAAGCATCCTAATATTATGCCTTAGTGTTTGGCATAAGAAAAATCCATTCGTCGCGTCATTTGGATCGTCTTTCGCGCTTATGCGCATTCCGTCGTAATTAAGCGAACATCGCGATCGTACGGCCAAACGAACCAACATCCGGAATATTTTTGAGCATATTTCAAGTCCCCTACACTTTAACTTCATCTTAGAGCCTTGAAATGAGGTTAACGGGGCTTAAACGTGCCAAAAATGGGCCAAATTACGTGTTTCTGAAGTGCAGGGACCAAAATTGAAAATTCTGATCTGTGAACCTCAGGCGGGGCGCGTAAGGATTGACCAAATCCTTACGCGGGGCGCGTGGGACTGTCAGACAGATTCAATGTATGCATTTAATGCAGTTGGCCTTTCATTCGATCAAGGGGCGATGCCCTTTCACCCAATCAAGAGCCAAGGGGCATTTTCTGACTTACCACAACATTTCGACAAGTGTACGCACGAGATCGCGGCACGATATTCGATAAACGATCCTAACGGTTCCACTTTTCCTATAAATACCCCCCCCTTTTGTGTAAAAATCACAAGAATCATATCTAAAAGCTCTAAGTTGAAGTACTGCTTCATACCTGAGTTTCTCTGATCTAGATTAGCATTCGGGGACCCTCCGTAAGTATTCTTTCGTTGTTTTATCGCTTTTCGAGTCCGAAAGTCAACGTTTTGTTGACTTTCTGCATTAACCAGCTTATGGTCGATGCGAAGTTCATGGAACTTCATAATGTGAGCGTGATAACGATGGTTAAAGTCCGTAGTGACTATACCTACTGATCACCACGTTATCTAGGCTCAGTGACGAGTCGTAGTTTCGGCCAAAATGTGCATTCTTGCATATTTTGTAACCAAACTACTCGTGGGCATCAAAGCCGTTTGTTTTGATGTTAAACCTGTTTTCTAAACTTAGTTAAGCATGTTCTAACATGCTTAGCTCGTCACTTTTTGTTTAGTGCTTATATAGGGTCGTAAGGTAAGCGATCTAAACCATCGCTTATACTTTCGAACCCGACCCATTTGGTCGATCATTAGGATCCGACCAAACACATTAGGTGACCATAGCTATAACCTTCCGAGGTTATACCTTGTGGTCACGATGTTAGGCGTTCCAGACGCGTTCTACGCGAACGACGCGTAAGGTAGCATAAGCTACCTAAGCGGGTCGTGATGGGTCGCAAGCACCTAGGTTAAGTTTCATTTTTGTATGTAGGCTTTGTTAAACCATATTACACGAGTCCCCATACTCGTTTGGTTTACGAACCCGCATACTATCCGTTCCTTCGATTTTAGGTCCGGTATATTAACATAGCTACCAATTAGGTGCCGTTTGATATTCTGTGACCTAGCATTGTTTGGTTATTACACAAGAACTCCAAAGCAATCTCAGGTGAGTACATTGAACCCCTCTTTTACTGTTTTCCAAACTGTTTTGGGGTGAAACACATGTGCCTATCTGTTACATTCATGCTTTCCATGTTTTCACATCGTATGCCTGCTATGTTGTTAGTACATTATAGTACACGATTTCATTACATTTTATGCTATCTATGCCCATTGTGTGCGTACTTAGTACATTGATTTACATAACATTTTTGATGCATATGTTTACTCAGCATATGGACACATTGATTTACATGAACATTTTTGTTGCATATGTTTACTCAGCATATGGACACATTGATTTACATGAACATTTCTGTTGCATATGTTTACTCAGCATATGGACACATTGATTTACATGAACATTTCTGTTGCATATGTTTACTCAGCATATGGACACATTGATTTACATGAACATTTCTGCTGCATATGTTTACTCAGCATATGGGCACATTGATTTACATGAACATTTCTGCTTCGTATGTTTACTTAGCATACTTAGTACAATTGTTTACATCACATGCCTTCATTTTTGTTATGACATTTGGTTTGTTTAACATGGGACAATACATTCATTAACATTGATCACACCGTTCGTTAGTAGGTAGTGGTACCATAGGAATTGACAACTCCCGTTTCTGAAATCCTGGGTTTGATAGGATTGGAAGGAATGACCGAATTCGATATACATAACTTAGATAAACCTTTAATTTGTTTGTGGGTTTATCGCCACAGTCTCAAGGCTTGGATGTATGCATAGTTTACAATACCGTATAAATGTTAATATCAATAGAGCATGCATTTTTCCACAGAACATAACGTTGATTTAAACCACGTGTTACTTCAACGACTTGTTTTGTGCATTTTACATATGGTTTAAGTTGATACATTTCGCTTACCATACATGATACATTTTGGGATACACATTACATGATTTACATTGAACATAAACACGTTGACAGTGACATACACATTTGGTGGTTTACATTGAACATAAACATTTGACATGGTTTACACAATAACACTTGACATTTGGTTTATACATGAACAATTTACATGGTGGATTGGTTTGGGTAAATGGTTTGAGTAACGTGGAGTATTTAATATGATGCAAACATGGTGGATACGCCGCTGGTACTTCCTATATATAAATGTTTGTATAATATTACATATCTTAGCGTTATCTAAATCATTTCAGTTTAGACGTATAACATTTTATACAAATAACATACTTTTCATAAAACATTGTCTTACAAAACAACTTATCTTATTCAACTCATTTTACTAGGTTATTCATTTAACCTTACTTTTATCTATACATATCATCTGATATTATCGTTTTTCAAACGGTGTACAAAGTGAGACAAATTACAAGGTTCATGACTGACTGTTATTAAACATTTCTTTAAACTCAAGTCATGAATCCCATTTTCACAAAAACTATGTATCTCACAGGCATTTTTATGCTGACGTACCTTGTCACACCCCCAAAATCCACCTGCGGAGCACCACCGCTTGGGAGCGTGACTGACCAGGATCAAGCCACCAATTATATCAAACATAGCATTTAATAATAATCAAAGACATAATTGGTGTTCAAAACCAAACACTGTTTAAGTAGCGGAAGCATTAATTGTAAAGCCCAAAACATAAGTATCAATGTGTGAATGTAAAAGTGTTTAATAAGCATTCACGAGTTCTTGTCCACAACGACCCGCTTCTCCTCTGGTGCAAGCTCCAAGTATACCTAAGGCCCTGCAAGGCATGCAGCAAATAATCAACAAACTAGTTGAGCGAGTTCACAGGAAAATAAGTTTGTAATAGTCATGCGTAAGTTCATCAAATAGGGCTTCCCAAGCAAGTGTATTCTTTTGGCGAGGAATTCTCACGTTTATCCTTTATAACAGGCTTCTCATTATGGTACTTACTAGACTAACTTCCGACCATGTGTTCTTCTTTACCGAGAACAGGAAAACGTACAGGGTCACGTAGGCTTTACGTGACGTGCCCTTCCCCGAGGACAGTGGTACGCGTGGGGGCTACGCAGGCTTTACGTAGCGTGGCCTTCCGACCCGGAAGCCAGTAGATGGTATTGGGTTACGTAGGCTTTACGTAACGTGTCCTCCCGACCCGGGAGACATATGGCAAATATACTGGGTTACGTAGGCTTTACGTAACGTGTCCTGACTAACCTGAGGACGATGGTCTATAGTCTGGTATATGCGTAAGTACGAGTAACTCCTTTTACAATAACATATCCAACCCAATTCCCAACCCGGGAATCCCATGCCTTGGCTGTGTGAACTCACCTTGGTTTGCTCGGCAGATACACAGAAAGAGTACAGGTAGCAAGTAAATGGTCAACCACGTCCTATCATGGTTATTATGCAAGTCAGGTTCGTACATAGCACGTATATAGTATCACATATAGTCATGGCAACCACGTACACGTATCAACAAATGGATAAACAATCTAAGTGTTCGGCCCAATCATAACCCGGCCCAACTATACAAGTCCAATCATAAAGGTTTCGGCCCAAATAATATAAGCAGTCCAATAACAATCAGTCCAACAACATAACAGTCATAGAATTGGGCCCGTGACAGTGTAGGCCCAAAACAGTGTACATGCAAAGAAGGTCTCGAGTCGCAACCAGCGATCTCGAGTCGCAACCGGTGGTCTCGGTTCATCATGGCCTGGTTACGAGTCACGGCCGGAGATTACGAGTCGCAACAGGAGGTTGCGAGTCGCAACTGGTGATCTCGACTCATCATGGTCTGGTTACGAGTCGCAACGGGACTCGCAACCGTGGTCTCGGTTTGTGCTGTTGTGGTCTCGAGTGGGGTTCCGACTCGCAACAAGCGATGCCGAGTCGCAACCGTGTGTGTAACGACTTTCCTGATTTCATGCAATTCATTTAGGCAATTCAATCATCGTTGACAGTTTCCAAAAATCAATTATCAACTAACAGTTTGCCATTCAAGAATTCATCGATCAAACAGGGGAATAAATCATCAATTCTTATGAACCCTAATAATCCCACTTATGAACAATAACAATATTCATAACACTCAATCACATTATAATCCGATTTCATGAACGTTAACTCGAATTGCATAGCCAATCAACAAGACATTATCATTAACATCATCAACAATAAATCAGATTAACAAACATCACTATTATAAGTACTCGCATCCAACATCAACAACCAATCAATTTTACTAACATACACCCTAGTTACATCGCATAACCGAATGATAGCAATCATGGCATCACATACAATCGAACATGAATTCAAACAAACATACTAACCGGTTACAAGTAACGAGATGTGATCCGAACCAGAAGGGTGATCGGATGGCCTTGTGCCGTCGGTTCCTAAACAAGCCGAGAGAGAGAGACGAGATAGAGGAGCTAGGGTTATGTGTGTGTTTTCTTGTGTTGTAACAAATGAGAGGAAAACAAGACCCTTAGTTTTGGTATAGTGGTTGCGAGTGGGGAGTGGGCCGAGCCCACTCGGTTACCTAATGGACCGAATGTAAGGTGTAAGGCCAAAGGCTTGTGTGACCGGTTATCGTGTGCAGTTTGGGTTCGGTTCAATTAACATACAACGTATATTACACAATACACATAACGACATCTCATAAATCACGTAATATTCATTAGCTCAAAATGTCACATAAACACGTAACGATACATCAAGCAAGTCTAAAGTTCGAGTTGTCACATTATCCCCAACTAATTGGAAATTTCGTCCCGAAATTTGGTATGCACTCACTGAGGAAGCTAGGTAAACTGTACCGTTCACTGATTTTCCTGGGGTGTCACATCCTCCCCCCGTTGATCTGGAATTTCGTCCCGAAATTCCGAAGTAGTAGCTTCAGCCTCAGTAGTGGTTGCCTTGTTCCCGAATAACTGGGGGTACTTTTCTGTCATCCTGTCTTCGCGTTCCCAGGTGTACTCTGGGCCACGTTTGGAGTTCCAACGAACTCGGACAAGAGGGATTCTCTTGTGTTTGAGGACCTTCACATCCCGGTCCGTGATTTCGACTGGTTCCTCAACGAACTGCAACCACTCGTCGATAGTGAGTTCCTTGAAAGGAATGATAAGATTTTCATCTGATAGGCACTTCTTTAGGTTCGATACGTGAAAGACATTGTGAACTGCCCCGAGTTCAGCTGGTAAATTCAACTTGTAGGCTACCTTGCCAATCTTTTCTATAATTTCGAATGGTCCGACGTATCGCGGATTCAGTTTGCCCCGTTTGCCAAAACGAACCACACCCTTCCAGGGTGAAACTTTCAATAAAACCCGGTCCCCGACCTCAAATTCCAATGGCTTTCTACGCTTGTCCGCGTAGGCTTTCTGACGGTCTCGTGCTGCCGCCATGCGTTGTCGTATCTGTGCAATCTTTTCTGTGGCGTCCACTACAATCTCTGGACCCGTAATCTGACTATCTCCCACCTCTGCCCAACAGAGAGGTGACCGGCATTTACGCCCGTACAATGCCTCGAATGGAGCGGCTTGAATGCTGGTGTGATAACTGTTATTGTAAGAAAACTCCACCAAAGGGAGGTGCTTTTCCCAGCCGTTGCCGAAATCGATGACGCATGCCCGAAGCATGTCTTCAAGAGTTTGAATCGTACGCTCAGACTGTCCATCCGTCTGAGGGTGGTATGCTGTGCTCATGTCTAGTCGTGAGCCAAAGGATTTATGCATTGCTTGCCAAAGTTCTGACGTGAATCGTGCGTCGCGATCCGAAATGATAGATGTGGGCACCCCGTGCCTCGAGACAACTTCTTTAAGATAGACGTCTGCAAGTGTGGAGAACTTGTCCGTTTCCTTAATCGGCAGGAAGTGTGCAGACTTGGTGAGTCGATCCACGATCACCCATATGGTATCGTTTCCACGCTGAGATCTTGGTAGGCCTGTAACAAAATCCATGGAAATTTCTTCCCATTTCCATTGCGGTATCTTAGGCTGCTGAAGTAGACCAGCTGGTTTCTGATATTCGACCTTGACTCTTGCACATGTCAAGCATTTTCCAACATACGTAGCAATGTGGGCCTTCATACTAGGCCACCAATAGGTAGTGCTGATATCGTGGTACATTTTATCCGACCCTGGATGTACCGAATAGCGAGACTTGTGTGCTTCATCCATCACAAGTTCGCGTAAACCGCCATAAAGAGGGACCCAAATCCGGCCCGTTACATAATAGGCGCCGTCTGCCTTCTGTTCCATCTGTTGTCGTGAGCCGCGTAAGGCTTCAGCCTTGACGTTTTCGGGCTTCAATGCTTCTACCTGAGCATTTCGTATCCGTGCAGGAAGACTAGACTGAATCGTAAGCTGTAGTGCTCGCACGCGCTTCGGTAAAGTGTCCTTTCGACTAAGGGCATCAGCCACCACATTGGCTTTGCCTGGATGATACTTGATAGCGCATTCATAATCGTTTAGTAATTCGACCCATCGCCGTTGACGCATGTTCAAATCCTTCTGCTTAAGGATATGCTCGAGACTCCTGTGATCGGTGTAAATCGTGCACCTGGTACCGTACAGGTAGTGTCGCCATATCTTAAGCGCGAAAACAACAGCTCCCAGCTCTAAATCGTGCGTCGTGTAGTTCCGTTCATGAATCTTGAGTTGACGAGAGGCGTAAGCGATAACCTTGTCACGCTGCATCAACACACATCCAAGTCCCCGAATGGATGCATCACAATAAACCACGAAGTCATCTGTGCCCTCTGGCAATGAGAGGATAGGTGCGCTGCAAAGTCTATCTTTTAGGTGCTGAAAAGCAGTCCCCTGGGGCTCTCCCCAGCGATAGGTAACACCCTTCTGTGTCAGTAGCGTAAGCGGCTGAGCAATCTTCGAAAAGTCTCTAATAAGCCAGAAGTCGCATTTAGAAAACTTAGCGTACAACTGCTCCTTCCGAAGGAGTTCTAAGATAAGGCGAAGATGTTGCTCGTGTTCCTCCTGACTCTTGGAGTAGATCAAAATGTCGTCGATGAAAACTATGACGAACTTGTCAAGATAGGGTTTGCACACCCTGTTCATAAGATCCATAAATACAGCAGGCGCGTTCGTTAACCCGAATGGCATGACGAGAAACTCGTAGTGACCGTAACGAGTTCTGAAGGCGGTCTTGGAGACATCCTCATCCCGGACTCTCAGCTGATGGTACCCCGACCTCCAATCTGTCTTCGAATAGTAGCACGACCCTTGCAACTGGTCGAATAAGTCGTCAATGCGCGGAAGAGGATAACGGTTCTTCACTATCACCTTGTTGAGTTCACGGTAGTCGTTGCACATCCTGAACGTACCGTCTTTCTTTCTCACGAACAATACTAGAGCTCCCCAAGGCGAAGAGCTTGGACGAATGTAGTCCTTTTCCAAGAGCTCTCTTAGCTGCTTTGACAGTTCTTCCAGTTCAGTTAAAGTTACGCGATACGGTGCGCGAGCTATAGGTGCTATCTAGAACTATAGGAATGAAGTCTGTAGGGAACGTCTGACCAGTGTGGTTAAGATTACAACCCTGAACTAAGTATAGCTTCCAGACTTTTACTATTAACTAACACTACGACACGTTGGTTGCTCAAGGGAGTTGGGGTATGATTTACCATTCGACTAACTTCAAGGACATATAATTGGTATTCACACCCGAATCAAACAATATAGTAACATAAGAGTCGACAAGAAGTAGCTTACCCATTATTACGTTAAGATCGTCCCTTGCATCACTCTGACCCATCCCAGACACACGGTCGTGGGCGTCATTGTTTCCATGGTTTCTCCCGCTGCTAGCCCCATTGCCGTTCCTGCTGCCATGGTCGTGGTTCTGGTTCCAGTTCAATTGTGGATAACGTCTCTCATAGTGATCCTCTGTACTATACTGAAAACATTCTCTGAAACCTTGCTGCTGCCACTGAGCCTGTGGGGCTTGAGGCTGTTGTTCCTGGCCTACAGGACGTGAGTTTCGACAATCCTTAGCTTCATGACCAATCTTAAGACATCTCTGACATCGTTCCTTGCGACACCGTCCACTGTGGTGTCTGTTACAATGGTTGCACCATGGGTGAATTCCTAGATATCTTCTCTGCCCACGATTACTAGTAAACTGCTGCCCGGGCCAATAGTAGTCGTCCAAAATCAATCCCGTGCTCTGGTTTTCATCCCACTTGCGTTTATTATCTCTAGAAACACATGCAGTATCTGTACCAGCACGCTTTGGTAGTTTGTTCTGCTCCACAGCCTGGTCTGTGAGACGATGAGCCAGTCGAGTGACTTGCTGGATAGTGCCAAGGTTAGCTGTGGTCATAAGACTCTGAATTTCGGGCACCAGACCTTTGAGGTACAGTTCGATGCGCTTGGTGGGAGAGTCTACCATAGTAGGACAAAATGTGGCTAACTCGTTTGATCTCCTCGTATAAACTTCAATTTCAGACCCCACCATCTGTAGGTTGAGGAACTCTTCCTCTAGCTGGTGGATGTTTTCTCGACTACAAAACTCTTCCTTAATTAAATCCTTAAACTCGTTCCAGGGAGTGGCGTTAGCAGCTGCCAGCCCTAACATCTGAACCTGTGCTTCCCACCAGGTTAATGCAGCACCTTCGAGTGTCCTAGAAGCAAACTTTACTCTACGGGACTCAGGGCAATCATGCACCTCGAAGTCAGTTTCGAGCCTTACGAACCAATGGAGGAGTCCAACCGCTCCCTCCGTGCCGCTGAAGGTACCTGGACGACAGCCCATATAATTCTTGAAAGTGCAGACCGGTTGCTGTGTTGGTTGACCTATTGTGTACGAATAGGACAAGGTTTAATTACAGGGGCTAGTTTAGGAGTGTAGGATCTAAAGATCCTAGTGTGTGCTATAACCACAGGATATACCTCCTGCTTGTGCGGCTGCAAGTGCCGCAGCAACTCGAGCTTGAACGAGAGCCTCTAGCTGGGCTTGTGTCATGTTGATTCGTCCAGACATGATCTTCATTGTAACAAATAGCATACATAAGAATGGTTCGCGAGTAGGGCGATGACAGAAAAGCGTAGGCATATAGGTGTTCTCATGAAATCAAAGCATGTGTATCTAAGCGTAATGCGAGCAAAGTTCTAAGCAGGTCTAGCAAACAGGCAATAAACATAACCTTATTACCTAGGATGTCGAGTCTTGCACGTGGAGCGAAGCGTCGTTGTGGATCGTTGAGAGCACTGTTCTGGTTATAGTCCGGTTTTAATAAAAACGTTTTCCCATATTAAAACCAAGTTCTCTATAACCAATGGCTCTGATACCAATCTGTCACACCCCCAAAATCCACCTGCGGAGCACCACCGCTTGGGAGCGTGACTGACCAGGATCAAGCCACCAATTATATCAAACATAGCATTTAATAATAATCAAAGACATAATTGGTGTTCAAAACCAAACACTGTTTAAGTAGCGGAAGCATTAATTGTAAAGCCCAAAACATAAGTATCAATGTGTGAATGTAAAAGTGTTTAATAAGCATTCACGAGTTCTTGTCCACAACGACCCGCTTCTCCTCTGGTGCAAGCTCCAAGTATACCTAAGGCCCTGCAAGGCATGCAGCAAATAATCAACAAACTAGTTGAGCGAGTTCACAGGAAAATAAGTTTGTAATAGTCATGCGTAAGTTCATCAAATAGGGCTTCCCAAGCAAGTGTATTCTTTTGGCGAGGAATTCTCACGTTTATCCTTTATAACAGGCTTCTCATTATGGTACTTACTAGACTAACTTCCGACCATGTGTTCTTCTTTACCGAGAACAGGAAAACGTACAGGGTCACGTAGGCTTTACGTGACGTGCCCTTCCCCGAGGACAGTGGTACGCGTGGGGGCTACGCAGGCTTTACGTAGCGTGGCCTTCCGACCCGGAAGCCAGTAGATGGTATTGGGTTACGTAGGCTTTACGTAACGTGTCCTCCCGACCCGGGAGACATATGGCAAATATACTGGGTTACGTAGGCTTTACGTAACGTGTCCTGACTAACCTGAGGACGATGGTCTATAGTCTGGTATATGCGTAAGTACGAGTAACTCCTTTTACAATAACATATCCAACCCAATTCCCAACCCGGGAATCCCATGCCTTGGCTGTGTGAACTCACCTTGGTTTGCTCGGCAGATACACAGAAAGAGTACAGGTAGCAAGTAAATGGTCAACCACGTCCTATCATGGTTATTATGCAAGTCAGGTTCGTACATAGCACGTATGTAGTATCACATATAGTCATGGCAACCACGTACACGTATCAACAAATGGATAAACAATCTAAGTGTTCGGCCCAATCATAACCCGGCCCAACTATACAAGTCCAATCATAAAGGTTTCGGCCCAAATAATATAAGCAGTCCAATAACAATCAGTCCAACAACATAACAGTCATAGAATTGGGCCCGTGACAGTGTAGGCCCAAAACAGTGTACATGCAAAGAAGGTCTCGAGTCGCAACCAGCGATCTCGAGTCGCAACCGGTGGTCTCGGTTCATCATGGCCTGGTTACGAGTCACGGCCGGAGATTACGAGTCGCAACAGGAGGTTGCGAGTCGCAACTGGTGATCTCGACTCATCATGGTCTGGTTACGAGTCGCAACGGGACTCGCAACCGTGGTCTCGGTTTGTGCTGTTGTGGTCTCGAGTGGGGTTCCGACTCGCAACAAGCGATGCCGAGTCGCAACCGTGTGTGTAACGACTTTCCTGATTTCATGCAATTCATTTAGGCAATTCAATCATCGTTGACAGTTTCCAAAAATCAATTATCAACTAACAGTTTGCCATTCAAGAATTCATCGATCAAACAGGGGAATAAATCATCAATTCTTATGAACCCTAATAATCCCACTTATGAACAATAACAATATTCATAACACTCAATCACATTATAATCCGATTTCATGAACGTTAACTCGAATTGCATAGCCAATCAACAAGACATTATCATTAACATCATCAACAATAAATCAGATTAACAAACATCACTATTATAAGTACTCGCATCCAACATCAACAACCAATCAATTTTACTAACATACACCCTAGTTACATCGCATAACCGAATGATAGCAATCATGGCATCACATACAATCGAACATGAATTCAAACAAACATACTAACCGGTTACAAGTAACGAGATGTGATCCGAACCAGAAGGGTGATCGGATGGCCTTGTGCCGTCGGTTCCTAAACAAGCCGAGAGAGAGAGACGAGATAGAGGAGCTAGGGTTATGTGTGTGTTTTCTTGTGTTGTAACAAATGAGAGGAAAACAAGACCCTTAGTTTTGGTATAGTGGTTGCGAGTGGGGAGTGGGCCGAGCCCACTCGGTTACCTAATGGACCGAATGTAAGGTGTAAGGCCAAAGGCTTGTGTGACCGGTTATCGTGTGCAGTTTGGGTTCGGTTCAATTAACATACAACGTATATTACACAATACACATAACGACATCTCATAAATCACGTAATATTCATTAGCTCAAAATGTCACATAAACACGTAACGATACATCAAGCAAGTCTAAAGTTCGAGTTGTCACATACCTACTTTCACATGTGTTTTCAGGAGCTGTTCCATAGGATGTTGATCACGATACTAGGGCGGACCTGTGCCTTAGAGACTAAAACCGAAGATAGACTTAGTTAACTATGTTATAAACTCTTTGTTTTCCTGTTTAAGACAATGTACTACTCTTGTTTAATACATAAAATGTAACTCTAATTTCCATGGTTGTATAACAATTAATTCTGTCCACAACACTCCCCGGCGTTTACGCCGCGGTTGCATGTTATACGCGGCCGGGGTGTGACACTTCTCGTTCCCAGGTGAACTCTGGGCCACGACGGGAGTTCCAACGAACTCGTACAAGGGGTATTCTAGTGTTCTTGAGGACCTTAACATCCTGGTCCGTGATTTCAACTGGTTCCTCGACGAACTGCAACCGCTCGTCGATAGTGAGTTCCTTCAAAGGAACTATGAGGGTCTCATCCGACAGACACTTCTTCAGATTCGACACGTGCAAAACATTGTGAACTGCACCGAGTTCAGATGGTAGGTTCAGTTTGTAGGCCACCTTGCTTATTTTCTCGATGATTTCGAACGGTCTAACATACCGCGGATTGAGTTTACCTCGTTTACCAAAACGAACCACACCCTTCCAGGGTGAGACTTTGAGTAGCACTCGATCCCCAACTTGGAACTCGAGCGGTTTCCTGCGCTTATCAGCGTAACTTTTCTGACGGTCGCGAGCTGCCGCCATGCGTTGTCGTGTCTGTGCAATTCGTTCAGTAGCATCAACTACAAGTTCTGGACCTGTGATTTGACTATCCTCCACCTCTGCCCACAGAGAGGTGACCGGCATTTACGTCCGTACAATGCCTCGAATGGAGCAGCTTGAATGCTGGTGTGGTAACTGTTATTGTACGGAAACTCCACTAAAGGGAGATGCTTTTCCCAGCTATTGCCAAAATCGATAACACACGCCCGAAGCATGTCTTCTAGAGTTTGAATCGTGCGCTCAGACTGCCCATCCGTCTGGAGGTGATATGCTGTGCTCATGTCTAACCGAGAGCCAAAAGATTTGTGCATTGCTTGCCATAGTTCTGAAGTGAATCGTGCATCCCGATCCGAAATAATAGAGGTTGGCACCCCGTGCCTCGAAACAACTTCCTTAAGATATACGTCTACGAGAGTGGAGAACTTATTCGTTTCCTTAATAGCCAGGAAGTGTGCAGACTTTGTGAGTCGATCGACGATCACCCAGATGGTATCGTTCCCATGCTGAGATCTAGGTAGGCCAGTGACAAAATGCATGGAAATTTCCTCCCATTTCCATTGCGGTATATTAGGTTGCTGAAGTAGGCCTGATGGTTTCTGATATTCAACTTTGACCCTTGCACAGGTCAAACATTTGCTGACGTAGGTTGCGATGTGGGCTTTCATGTTTGGCCACCAATACGTAGCTTTAAGATCGTGGTACATCTTATCCGAACCTGGATGTACCGAGTAGCGAGACTTGTGCGCTTCATCCATCACAAGCTCTCGTAAACCGCCATATAGTGGGACCCAAATACGCCCCGTTACATAGTAAGCGCCGTCTTCCTTTTGTTCTAATCGCTGGCTTGAACCGCGTAAGGCTTCAGCCTTGACATTTTCTGGTTTCAATGCTTCTACCTGAGCATCTCGTATCTGTGCAGGAAGACTAGACTGAATAATAAGCTGCAAGGCTCGTACACGCCTAGGTGTAGAATCTTTCCGACAGAGGGCATCAACCACAACATTGGCTTTGCCTGCATGGTACTTGATGGCGCATTCATAATCATTAAGTAGCTCGACCCATCGACGTTGGCGCATAATCTATTCCTTCTGCCTGAAGATATGCTCGAGACTCCTGTGATCGGTGTAGATGGTGCACTTGGTATCGTACAGGTAATGTCGCCATATCTTAAGCGCGAAAACAACAGCTCCCAGCTCTAAATCGTGCGTCGTGCAATTCTGTTCGTGAACTTTGAGTTGGCGCGAAGCATAAGCAATAACTTTATCTCGCTGCATCAATACACACCCAAGCCCTTGATCACAAAATCGTCCGTGCCCTCTTGCAATGAGAGGATAGGTGCACTGCAGAGTCTACCCTTTAGGTGCTGAAAAGCGGTTTCCTGGGGATTACCCCAGCGATAGGTGACATCCTTCTGTGTTAGTAGAGTAAGCGGCTGTGCAATCCTTGAGAAATCTTTAATGAACCGTCTGTAATAACCCGCCAAACCCAAGACTTGGCGTATTTCCGTTGGTGTACGCGGTGCAGGCTAGTTCCTGATCGAATCTACCTTGGATGGATCAACATGAATCCCATCCATGTTTACCACATGGCCTAGAAAGTGGACTTCACGAAGCCAGAAGTCGCATTTCGAAAACTTGGCATACAGTTGTTTCTTTCGAAGAAGTTCCAAGATAAGACGCAGGTGTTGCTCGTGTTCCTCTTGACTCTAGGAGTAGATCAGGATGTCGTCGATAAAAAAAAAAGACAATTACGAACTTGTCATAGGGTTTGCACACCCTGCTCATAAGAACCATGAAAACTGCAGGCGCGTTCGTTAGCCCGAATGGCATGACTAGAAACTCGTAGTGGCCGTAGCGAGTTCTTAATGCTGTCTTGAAGACGTCTTCATCCTGGGCTCTCAGCTGATGGTAACCTGACCTCAGATTTATCCTTGTGTAGTAGCTCGACCCTTGCCACCGGTCGAATAAATCATCAATTCGTGGAAGAGGATAGCGGTTCTTCACTGTCACTTTGTTGAGTTCTTGATAATCGTTACACATGCGGAACAACTTCTCTTCTTGGGTATAACAGGGTTCCTTAAAGCGAAAACTAGGTCCGACGAAGCTCGAGTCCAATAATTCCTGGAGTTGATTAGACAGTTCCTGCAACCTTCCTGGTGTAAGGTAGTAAGGTATACCAATAACGAGGGTTACTTCTTGCATGATACAGGTCTGACATCCCACCCGTCGATGTGTAGATAAACCTGACAGTTCTTCGGGTAACATGTAGAGAGAAGTCACGAATAATTGGTGGGTCCTCGATCCTCCTTTCCTTAGTCTTAACATCCGTGTTAAGGGTTAACATTGTAGGGTAATTCTTCCGTAGACACTCCTGGCCTTTCTTGCTGGAATAAAGGTAACCGTGGTGCTACTCTGACACGCTGCAGAAGGTAACATTTCTCGTACAAAGTTTTCCCCTCACTGGGTGTATGTATACGATATCTGGGTAACCAATCCACACGACTACTACATCAAATCTATCAAGGGTAGCAGAAGGATGGTCGACGTCGATCACTTGTCCCACAAGGTCGAGTTTACATTACTACACCCAAATGAGTTTTCAATAGGCTCGCCATCTATCGTTTCCATAGCAGGTTCGGTTTCGAGATGTACCAGGGCTGAGTCGAACAGTGACGAAGTGATTTATTACTAAAAGCATGAAGGCCACCATGTTGCTACAATCTTGGCGTTGTCCACACCAATCCTAATTGCTCAACGCGAGTACCACATCCAGTGTTGTTGCGACTGCTACTGGAGCTCCCAAAACTGTCATTGCTCCTTGGGTTGAGGACGTTTTAACTTAACCCGTACTGAGGTCGGTAAGGTGCTATGCTCATCCTCCTGTCCGTCATCGTTGAGTGGTTCAAATAGTTCACTTCGGAATCAGAGACGTCAATCCATGACTTTCAGAAAACGAGGAGGAGTAGGGTAAATGTCGTTCAATCGTTCGACGCGGGGACATCCAACCCAGGGACGTTCGTATAAGCACCTAACATTCTACGCGGTTCGCTAGGTGTTCTGATGGGTGTTCAGGTAATACTTGTCATCATCGAGTTTCGAAAGGATCCAACTATAAATGAGAGGTTCATGTTTGAGTTTAAGTAGGGGACAATTACTACTACGGCCCCTATAGGTTGGTTATGTTTCATACGGATCGAATAACAGGACAGAACCCCTTTTCCACTTGTTAAGCCTAACTTGGACTCACATGCACCCCACATTATTATTATGTGTGCACCCACAATAATATTGTGATTTGCATGTTCATCTCAGCTCCTCTTAACTCATGTCAAATGGTTCCCCACACTCAAGTAGGGATCAAAGAGTATCACATAGCGTAGGTTATGAAGGTTTAGGGAAAGACCACCTTATCGGTCACTTATTACGTGAAAGTGTTCATGAATTCATATCGGTGTGCTAAACGTGCAACCACATGCAATATCGTATGTAGGTGTTCACTAGTTATGTAGTACAATGAGTATAAAAGAGACGAACCTTGCAATCTGGAGCTGAGTGTCATGGTCATATTCCCGTTTTCAGAATCTGTCCGGTTATAGTCTGGTTTTACAAAAACAGTTTCCCTCTTTTTAAAACGAAGTTCACTATAACCAATGGCTCTGATACCAATCTGTCACACCCCCAAAATCCACATGCGGAGTGCCACCGCTTGGAGGCGTGACTGACCAGGATCTTAACAATCCATCACATTGAACCCATAAGCATAGGTAATTAATACTTTCATTTATAAACAACAAGTGTTACAATGTTACAATATTTCACAGTTTACAGCGGAAGCATATTTAACTCGTTAAGTGTTTATAAAACCATATGTAAGCTCTTAGTCTTATATTGCGTTTCCATGTGTCTCGACCCATGACCACTCCAGCTTCCCAGATAGCAAGTCCCTTTGATATGCACCTAAAGGCCTGCAAGGCATGTAACAACGAGTCAACAACAATGTTGAGCGAGTTCACAGTTGGGTGTACGTTTTAAGTGTTTTACGAAGACGTAGTTTGTCTTTAGCTGGCTCACTTGCCGTGGGGGTTTCCCATGTTGAAAATATGTTTAACCAGTTTATCTTGTTTCCCAAAACGTATCCATAGATGGTGGGGGTTTCCCATAGTTAAAAACATGATTAATCCGTTTACCCTGTTTCCCCAAAACCTTTTTATGATATTAGTGGGGGCTTCCCATGTTTGTATATTCTATTAGTGGGGGCTTCCCATGTTTGTATGTTCTATTAGTGGGGGGCTTCCCATGTTTGCATATACACTAGACTATTTGTAACCATAAGTGTTCTTCATAACCCGAGAACAGTAGTACGTACAAGCTTTACGTAGGTTTTACGTAAGTATCCTTCACAACCGAGGACAGGGGTACGCGGGGGTTTACGTAGGTTTTACGTAAGTGATGTGACACCCCAGGAAAACCAGTGAACGATACAACTTACCTATACAACTTACCTAGCTTCCTCAGTGAGTGCGTACCAAATTTCGGGACGAAATTTCTTTTAAGTTGGGGATAATGTGACAACTCGTATTTCGAACCTATTTTGTGTAACGTTACGTGCTTATGTGAGCTATATTATTTGATTTAATGTATGATTGAATGTTATGTGTTTTGTGTAATGTATTGTATGTATGTATTTAATGGCCCATACGCACAACCTGATCCGATCGCACAACATTACACACGACCGCACAAGCCCACTTCGGGCCTTATCTCTTGTTATCGGACCAAAGGGGCAGCCCATGATGGGCCGGCCCACTCCCTTTATACGAATAGAGGATGGAGTATGCCTCTCATTATTCTTGCAAAACACCTTCACACACAAAACCCTAGTTTGGTTCCTCTCCTTCACGAACTTGACGGCAGCCAAACAATTCCCCATCGGAACTTGTGGTGTTCGGATCAACTCTTGCTCTCTCTCCTTCAATTGGTTAGTGTATCACCTTGTTCGTGTGATTATTTATATATATTATGTTTGCCATGATACGGTGTGTATGAATGATATACTTGTGAATTGGATATGTTGTATGCATGATAACCGGATCGAAGTTTACTATCCTTGTTATTGTTCTTGTTGTAAATCGGATTGGCTGCATGATGGACCGAATTCTTGTTAATCGGCTGTGATGAGCATGACTTATGAGTGTGATTATGAATTAAGTTGCATGATAGTTTATAACTTGGTTAATCACATGAATCCGATCATATGTTCTGCATGTTGGTAAATGGTTGTTCTTGAATATGATATGAACATGTTTGAAGATGTTATGAAACTGTGAATGTTGTTGATTTGATCTGATTGTGAAACTGCCAAATCTGTTTGCTAACATTACGGAATTGATGAACTGGAATTATGGAAAGCTGTTACAATCTGCTTGTCTCGACCAGGGTTGCGAGTCGAGAACCCTTAGTCTCGACTAGAGACCACCTTACAACACAAACAGCACAAACCGAGACCGTGCAGTCTCGACTTGACCATGACCACTCGAGACCTCCTTATTGCGACTTGAGACCTTGAAACCAGTACAACTCGAGACCGCTTAGTCTCGACTCGAGATCGTTAGTCTCGACTCGAGACCGTGAACACTTGCACATTATTATTGGACTTGCACTGTCACGAGCCCAACCGATTGGGCTGGATACTTGGACTTGTTTACGTGACTGCTATTGGACTGCTATGAATACTTGTGTATGCCATGATTATATTTGCCACAATACGTGTAGAACCTATGTGCTATATTCGAATACGAACCTGACTTGTATGATAACCATGCTAGGACGTGGTTGATCACCCTATAGCTTACTCGAACTTTATGTGTATCTGCCGAGCAAACCAAGGTGAGTTCACACAGCCAAGGCATGGGTTTCCCGGGTGGGAATGGGATTGGATGACTTATTGTATATACTCGGATGATAGAACCTAACGACAAGATACGGCTAGACTAGTAACACTTATTGAACTGATCTTCGCAAACCTGCCAAGGGTTGGCCGCGATATTATGACTGACTTCGCATACCTGCCTTAGGAAGGCCGCGAACTAAATTTACTAATCTTCGCACACCTGCCTGGGGGCCGAGATACGGATAAACCTAGTCTAGAATACGTGGGAAAAACATCCCCTAATATCTTCGCATACCTGCCTGGGAGGCCGCGATGGAAACTAATACGATACATGACTTAACGAACGAACATAATGCTACTCATACTGTTACAATTACTGAACTCTACTCTGTGAACTCGCTCAACTAGTTGTTGACTCTCTGCTGCATGCCATGTAGGACCTTAGGTACTTATGGAGCTTGCACAGGGAGGAGCAGGTCGTTGTGGGCATGGAACGTGAATGCTTATTAAACGTTTATGACATTACACACCTAATACTTATGTTTGGGTTTTTACATTTATGCTTCCGCTACACTTGATTATGTTAGTTTTGATAAACACCTTTCGTATTGATGGATAACTAATACTACTTATTTACATGTTCAATATGATTGGTGGCTTGATCCTGGTCATGTCACGCCTCCAAGTGTTGGTACTCCGCATGTGGATTTTGGGGGTGTGACAGATTGGTATCAGAGCCATTGGTTATAGAGAACTTGGTTTTAATATGGGGAAAACGTTTTTATTAAAACCAGACTATAACCAGAACAGTGCTCTCAACGATCCACAACGACGCGTCGCTCCACGTGCAAGACTCGACATCCTAGGTAATATGGTTTATGTTTATTGCCTACATGCTAGAACTATATAGAACTTTGCTCGTAGTATGCCTAGATACACATGACCCTATTACATGAGAATACCTATGTGCTTACACTCTTCTGTCATCGCACTTTACGCGAACCCTCTCTTACCGATGTTATCTTTGCTATGAAGATCATGTCTGGACGAATTAACATGACTCAAGCCCAGTTGACGACTCTCATTAACGAACAAGTTGCTGCGGCATTTGCAGCCGCACAAGCAGGAGGTATATCCTGTAGTCATAACTCACACTAGGATCTTTAGATCCTACATTCCTAAACCAACTCTTATGTTTAACCTTGTCCTATTCGTACACAATAGGTCCACACGCACCGCAACCAGTTTGCACTTTCAAGAACTTCATGGACTGTCGTCCAAGTACGTTCAGTGGCACAGAAGGAGCAGTGGGACTACTCCATTGGTTTGAGAAGCTTGAGTCAGTGTTCGAGATGTGTGAATGCCCTGAGGCTCGCAGGGTTAAGTACGCCACTGGTACGTTGGAAGGAATCGCGCTAACCTGGTGGAACGCGCAAGTTCAGATTCTAGGGTTGGCAGCTGCTAACGCCACCCCTTGGAACGATTTTAAGGAACTCATCAAACGTGAATACTGCACGCGGGATGACATCCACAAGTTGGAAGATGCGTTTTACCACCTGAAAATGACGGGGTCAGAAATTGAAGCCTACACGAAACGGTCGAACGAACTGGCCATCTTGTGTCCAACCATGGTGGACCCTCCAATCAAGCGTATCGAATTGTACCTCAAGGGTCTAGCCTCAGAGATTCAGAGCCATGTTACATCGGCAAACCTCGACAACATCCAAGACATCCAGCGTCTTGCTCATCGCCTTACAGATCAGGCAGTGGAACAGAACAAGCTGCCCAAACGCGTCAGTGCTACCACTCCCGCTGTTACTCCTGCTACAAACTAGCGACAACAAACGAAAATGGGATGGGGATTCCAGCAGGGGATCAGTTTCCGTTCAGTCTCAAGCACAACAACGCAAGTTAAATGACTACCAGAGTCCGAATCAGCAATCATCAGGCAGTCAGGGACAGGGTGGATATCGGGGAATTCACCCATGGTGTAGTAGGTGCAACAAACACCACAGTGGAAGATGTCGCAGGGAACGTTGTCAAAGATGCCTCAAGATGGGTCATGAGGCTAAGGATTGTAGAAGCTCACGGGCAGCAAATCAGAACCAGCAACTCCCATCGCCAACTCCACAGAACGAGCAGCAGCAGCCACAGCGTGGAAACCGGGGATGTTTCCAGTGTGGGGCTGAAGGCCACTTCAAACGTGATTGCCCTCAATTGAACCAGAACCAAAATCGCAACAACAACAATAACCAGGGCAATGGGAGCAACAACAATGGAGGAAACAACAACAACAATGGCAACGAAGCTCGAGGTCGTGCTTTCGTGCTAGGTCAGGGCGACGCAAGGAATGATCCCAATGTGGTTGTGGGTAAGTTTCTTCTCGACGATATTTATGTTACTGTATTGTTTGATTCGGGTGCTGATACAAGTTATATATCATTGAAAGTGAGTAAATTGCTAAAACGTGCACCAACACTCTTAACCACCAAACATGTAGTAGAATTAGCTAATGGTAAGAGTCTAGAAGCCACGCATGTAGTCAGGGGTTGTAATATTGTCTTAGCCGGTCAAGCTTTCTCCATCGACCTTATTCCCATAGTCTTGGGAAGCTTCGATATCGTTATAGGGATGGACTGGTTATCCCAACATCACGCAGAGATCTTGTGCAAAGAGAAGATTGTTCGCATCCCTCGTTCTGGTCAGGAACCTCTCGAAGTTCAAGGCGACAAGAGTGGTGTTGTGGTTGGCATCATCTCCTTCTTGAAGGCTCAGAAATGGTTACGAAAGGGTCACACTGCTATTCTGGCACTTGTCACTCATGCATCAGCGAAGGAAAAGAAATTGGAAGACATTCCAGTGGTACGCGACTTCCCTCAGGTGTTTCCTGAAGATTTACCAGGTCTACCGCCTCATCGCCAAGTCGAATTTCAAATCGAGCTCGCTCCAGGAGCAGCACCTATAGCTCGAGCACCGTATCGTTTAGCTCCAACTGAACTGGAAGAACTGTCAAAGCAGTTACAAGAGCTCTTGGAAAAGGGTTTTATTCGTCCAAGCTCTTCGCCTTGGGGAGCTCCAGTGTTATTCATGAAAAAGAAGGACGGTACCTTCAGGATGTGCATAGACTACCGAGAACTCAACAAGGTGACGGTGAAGAACCGTTACCCTCTTCCACGCATAGACGACTTATTCGACCAGTTGCAAGGGTCGTGCTACTACTCCAAGATAGACTTAAGGTCGGGTTACCATCAGCTGAGAGTCCGAGAGGAGGACGTCTCCAAGACAGCATTTAGAACTCGCTACGGTCACTACGAGTTTCTTGTCATGTCATTCGGGTTAACGAACGCGCCTGCCGTATTTATGGATCTTATGAACAGGGTGTGAAAACCGTATCTTGACAAGTTTGTGATTGTTTTCATTGACGACATTCTGATCTACTCCAAGAGTCAGGAGAAACACGAGCAGCATTTACGGCTTATCTTGGAACTTCTTCGAAAGGAACAGCTGTACGCCAAGTTCTCGAAATGTGACTTCTGGCTTCGTGAAGTCCATTTCCTAGGCCACGTGGTAAACAAGGATGGGATTCATGTTGATCCATCCAAGGTAGATTCGATTAGGAACTGGCCTGCACCGCGTACACCAACGGAAATACGCCAATTCTTGGGTTTGGCGGGTTATTACAGGCGATTCATCAAAGACTTTTCAAAGATTGCACAGCCACTCACACTACTGACACAGAAGGGTGTCACCTACCGTTGGGGTAATACTCAGGAAACTGCTTTTCAGCACTTAAAGGATAGACTTTGCAGTGCACCTATCCTCTCATTGCCAGAGGGCACAGACGACTTCGTGGTTTACTGTGATGCATCCATTCAGGGTCTTGGATGTGTATTAATGCAGCGCGACAAGGTCATTGCTTACGCTTCGCGCCAACTCAAGGTTCACGAACGGAACTACACGACGCACGATTTAGAGCTGGGAGCTGTTGTTTTCGCGCTTAAGATATGGCGACACTACCTGTACGGTACCAAGTGTACTATTTACACCGATCACAGGAGTCTCGAGCATATCCTTAGGCAAAAGGATTTGAACATGTGTCAACGTCGATGGGTTGAACTACTTAATGATTACTGTGACAACTCGAAATTCCAAGATTCTAATTCGTATTTGTTGCACGATCATGTATTGACTAGTCGTTTATTTGCACATTTGGTTGCCATGAAATTATGTATGTTTTGATTGTTTGATTGTGCATAGTTGTTTGTTATTTGTGAAATTGGTAAATATATGAACTTGGTGGTGAAACTAGGAAATGGTTATGAGATGGTGTGCATGTGAAAAATATAATACTTAGGGATGTAGATGGTAATTAGTGAAATCCTAGATACTTAACCCTAATCTCATTTCACTAATCATTCCCTCAAAAATCAAAACACGTACTTGTAACTCTCTAATCCCCTAGCAATCATCATCACCACCATCATTGGCACAAGGCATTCGATTTCGCAATTTCTCTAAAATCATTCAAGGTAATTGTTATTGATCATTGTAATGTTTGTAAACTCTAATTGATTTCTTGATTGTTAGCAATTCCTGATTCTTGATTGAGTGCTCATAAAAACCCTAGTGCTTCATATAATGCTCTACGATTCTTGATTTGATTCGGATTGCAATGATAATGTTTCTGAATGCTTGTTTAAGCGAATTGCCTGTGAATGATAGAATGATTAGATGTTGAACTAATGTTGCACTGCAATGAAATCTGGGTTTCCAGATCGTAGAAAATGAGAACGTAACTGATGGAACGTATGTGTTTGTAACTGTTACGATTGTGATTATGCTTGTCTGAGTTTAAATTGATATGTTAATCCGAGTATGGAATAAGATAGTCTGAGTTTATTGATTAACACTTGACCGAGTTTATTGATTGTTATATGTCCGAGTATATTGATCAAGCAAGTGTCTGAGTTTAATGGATTTCCCTTTGGACCGAATATAATGTTTACATATGTCCAAGTTTAATGGATTAATAATGGTCCGAGTATCATAGATGTAAATGGACCGAGTTTAATGGTTTATGGTCTGAGTTTGTTGATTTGTTATCGGACCGAGTTTGTTTAATGTGTTATCAAATGGTCCGAGTTTATTAAAATTACATATGGTCCGAGTTTATTAAAATTACATATGGTCCGAGTTTATTAAAATCACATATGGTCCGAGTTTAAGGTGATTGTCTTTGGACCGAGTTTAAGGTGATTGTCCTTGGACCGAGTTTAAGGTGATTGTCTTGGACCGAGTTTAATGGATCACCATTGATCCGAGTTTAATAGATTAAAGGTGGACCGAGTTTGCTATGCCCACCCATGTCCGAATTTATATGAGAATCTAGGTCTGAGTTTGTATGTTGATTAATGTCCGAGGTTGTATGATGATTACATGTGCTATCCGAGTTTTGAACAGGGGAGACCCCCCCCCCATACTGTCTGAGTTTTAGAAGGGCAAGGCCCTGTCTGATATTATGTGATATTCAATTTGAAACAATGAACTGTGTGATACAATAACAGCATGTACTATGTTCTGTTCTGCATGATATGATGCCTATGTTGCTGTAATTGTGGTATATTACTGTGTTTATGTGCAATCCATGTTAGATGAGTATGTAATCGATTATCACACACAGTTGATTGAACGCCAAGATTTGTAAACCCTAATTGATAATTGATTTCAAACAATTACATCGAATCATGTGCAATATATCCTAGGTCGTGTGTAACGGACTTAGAGATTCATAAACCCTAGAAGCAATAACATACCGAGCAAACCGAGGTGAGTTCACACTCTTACCAAGGCATGGGATTCCCGGGGTGTTGGGAATGGGATTGAAAGGATAAGGTTGAATAGATACACTACTGACACTATGACTAGACTACCATATTACTATCCTCGGATGTGAAGGATACTTATACTGATCACTATCCTCGGTTGTGAAGGATACTTATACTGATCACTATCCTCGGATGTGAAGGATACTTATACTGATCACTATCCTCGGTTGTGAAGGATACTTATACTGATCACTATCCTCGGATGTGAAGGATACTTATACTGATCACTATCCTCGGATGTGAAGGATACCTATACTGATCACTATCCTCGGATGTGCAGGATACTTATACTGATCCCTATCCTCGGTTGTGAAGGATACTTATAGTTACGAGTAGTCTAGTGGTTATACTACGTGGGAAGCCCCCACCAATAGAACGTACTAACGGCCCAGTAGAGCCACCTGTTACAAACGAACTTACTATTACGCATTTACTTTCTGTGAACTCGCTCAACTAGTTGTTGATCCTCTGTTACATGCCTTGCAGGTCGTTAGGTATATGGAGCTTGCACATGGAGGAGCGGGTCGTTGTGGGCTTGGATCGTGATTATCTTATTAAACACTTATGACATTACGTACTTGATTATGTTGGGTTTTGATTATACGCTTCCGCTAAACAATGATAACTTACTTATGTTTTGCAAACACCTTTCATATGGATCTGGTTTGGTTTATGCAATTACTTTTACTTTATACAAGGTTCTATATGGTTGTTGGCTTGATCCTGGTCAGTCACGCTCCCAAGCGGTGATACTCCGCAGTTGGATTTTGGGGGTGTGACAGATTGGTATCAGAGCCATTGGTTATAGAGAACTTGGTTTTAATATGGGAAAACGTTTTTATTAAAACCAGACTATAACCAGAACAGTGCTCTCAACGATCCACAACGACGCTTCGCTCCACGTGCAAGACTCGACATCCTAGGTAATAAGGTTTATGTTTATTACCTGCTTGCTAGAACTGCATAGAACTTTGCTCGTAGTATGCTTAGATTACATTGCAAATTACTTGTTATTGCTTGAGAACACCTATGTGCTTACACTCTTCTGTCATCATGCTACTCGCGAACCATTCTCGCTTAAGTTACATTTGCTATAAAGGTCATGGCCGGATATATCAACATGACACAAGCCCAGTTGACGGCTCTCATTAACGAACGAATTGCTGCGGCACTTGCAGCCATACAAGCAGGAGGTAAACCCTGCAGTCGTAACTAGGGTCTTTAGATCCTACACTCCTAAACCAACTTTTGTGTTTAACCTTGTCCTATTCTTATACACGATAGGTCAACACGCTCAGTCACCTGTTTACACCTTCAAAAATCTCAAGGATTGCCAACCTAGTACCTTCAGTGGAACTGAGGGGGTTGAAGGCCTCCTCCATTGGTTCGAGAGACTCGAAACTGACTTCGAGGTGCATGATTGCCCTGAGTCACGTAGAGTAAAGTTTGCTACTGGAACACTCGAAGGTGCTGCATTTACCTGGTGGAAAGCACAGGTTCAGATGTTAGGGCTGGCAGCTGCTAATGCCACCCCCTGGAACGAGTTCAAGGACTTAATTAAGGAAGAGTTTTGCAGTCGAGAGGACATCCACAAACTAGAGGTAGAGTTCCTCAACCTACAGATGGTGGGGTCTGAAATTGAAGTTTATACAAGGAGATCGAATGAATTAGCCACATTTTGTCCTACTATGGTAGACCCTCCCACCAAACGTATCGAGCTGTATCTCAAGGGTGTGGTGCCAGAAATTCAGAGTCATGTGACTGCAGCTAACCTTGGCACTATCCAGCAAGTCACTCGTCTTGCTCATCGTCTCACCGATCAGGCAGTGGATCAGAACAAGCTGCCAAAACGCATCAGTACTACCACTACTGCTGCCACTACTTCTGCTACTCCCAGGGACAACAAAAGAAAATGGGATGGGGATTCCAACAAGGGATCAGCTCCAGTTCAGTCACAGGTTCAGCAGCAAAAGACTGACCGTTACCAGAGTCCCAGTCAGCACTCTTCAGGCAACCAGGGGCAGGGTGGATATCGGGGAATTCATCCACTATGTAACAGGTGCAACAGACACCACAGTGGATGGTGTCGCAAGGAACAATGTCAGAGATGTCTCAAGATTGGTCATGAAGTAAAGGATTGTCGAAACTCACGTCCTGTAACCCAAGAACAACAACGACCGCCTCAACCTTCACAGAACCAGCAACTGCAACTACCAGCTCCACAGAACACACAGCAGCAGCCACAACGTGGGAACGGGGGATGTTTCCAGTGTGGGGCTGAAGGTCATTTTAAACGCGATTGCCCTCAATTAAACCAGAACCAGACTCAAAACCACGACCATGGAAACAGGGACGACAACGGGGAAAGCGTTGGGGGAAGCAATGGAAACCATGACACCGGGGCAGCGTGTACATGGTTGGTCAGGGAGACGCAATGAACGATATTTGAACTTATAACTTATCTTGGGTTTTCATTATTATGTTTACGCTACTCAAACAAAGTTTGGTTTGAACATCAATTGTATTGGGTTTTATGAATTATTTTCACTACTATACTTTATGTTTGATGTGATGGATAGTGTGATATTATTGAGCGCACCTGCCGTATTTATGGACCTTACGAACAGGGTATGCAAACCCTATCTTGACAGGTTCGTCATCGTCTTCATCGACAACATTCGGATCTACTCCAAGAGTCAGGAGGAGCACGAGCAGCACTTACGTCTTATCTTGGAACTTCTTCGAAAGGAGCAACTGTACGCAAAGTTTTCAACATGCGACTTCTGGCTTCGTGAAGTCCACTTCTTAGGCCACGTAGTGAACGAGGACGGGATCCATGTTGATCCATCCAAGGTAGATTCGATCAGGAACTGGCCAGCACCGCGTACACCGACAGAAATACGCCAATTCTTGGGTTTGGCGGGTTACTACAGACGGTTTATCAAGGATTTCTCGAAAGTCGCTCAGCTGCTTACACTACTGACACAGAAGGGTGTCGCCTACCGATGGGGCAACACGCAGGAAACTGCTTTCCAGTACCTAAAAGATAGGCTTTGCAGCGCACCTATTCTCTCATTGCCAGAGGGCACCGACGATTTCGTGGTCTTGTGTGACGCATCGATACAGGGGCTTGGTTGTGTATTGATGCAGCGTGATAAATTATTGCCTATGCTTCGCGACGACTCAAGATTCATGAACGGAACTACTCGACGCACAATTTAGAGCTGGGAGCTGTTGTTTTCGCGCTTAAGATATGGCGGCACTACCTGTACGGTACCAGGTGCACGATTTACACCGATCACAGGAGGCTCGAGCATATCCTTAAGCAAAAGGATTTGAACATGCGTCAACGGAGATGGGTTGAACTACTGAACGACTACGAATGCGCCATCAAGTATCATCCAGGCAAGGCCAATGTTGTGGCTGACGCCCTCAGTCGAAAGGACACCCTACCTAAGCGCGTGCGAGCGCTACAGCTTACTATTCAGTCCAGTCTTCCTACACAGATACGAGCTGCTCAGATAGAAGCATTGAAACCCGAAAACGTCATGGCCGAAGCCTTACGCGGTTCAAGGCAACGAATGGAAGAAAAGGAAGACGGCGCCTACTATATAACGGGGCGAATTTGGGTCCCACTTTATGGCGGTTTACGAGAACTTGTGATGGACGAAGCACACAAGTCTCGCTATTCGGTACATCCAGGGTCGGATAAAATGTACCACGATATCAGAACTACATATTGGTGGCCTAGCATGAAGGCCCACATTGCAACTTACGTCGGCAAATGTTTGACTTGTGCGAGAGTCAAGACAGAGTACCAGAAACCCTCAGGCCTACTTCAGCCACCCAAGATATCGCAATGGAAATGGGAAGAAATTTCCATGGATTTCGTTACAGGCCTACCTAGATCTCAGCGTGGAAATGATACCATATGGGTGATCGTGGATCGACTCACCAAGTCTGCACACTTCCTGGCTATAAAGGAAACGGATAGGTTCTCCACTCTCGCAGACATCTATCTTAAAGGAGTTGTTTCGAGGCACGGGGTGCCCACCTCCATCATTTCGGATCGGGATGCACGATTCACGTCAGAGCTACGGCAAGCGATGCACAAATCTTTCGGCTCACGATTAGACATGAGCACAGCACATCATCCTCAGACGGATGGGCAGTCTGAGCACACTATTCAGACTCTAGAAGACATGCTTTGGGCGTGTGTTATCGATTTCGGCAACAGCTGGGAAAAGCAAACCCCCTTCAGTGGAGTTTTCGTACAATAACAGTTACCACACCAGCATTCAAGCCGCTCCATTCGAGGCATTGTACGGACGTAAATGCCGGTCACCTCTCTGTTGGGCAGAGGTGGGGGATAGTCAGATTACGGGTCCAGAGATTGTAGTGGACGCCACAGAAAAGATTGCTCAAATACGACAACGCATGGCGGCAGCACGCGACCGTCAAAAAAGCCTACGCGGATAAAGCGTAAGAAACCGTTGGAATTTCAGGTCGGGGACCGGGTTTTACTCAAAGTTTCACCCTGGAAGGGTGTGGTTAGTTTTGATAAAAGAGGCAAACTCAATCCACGGTATGTTGGACCGTTCGAAATCACTGAAAGAATAGGCCCAGTAGCCTACAGACTGAACCTACCAGCTGAACTCGATGCAGTTCACAACGTATTTCACGTGTCGAATCTGAAGAAGTGCCTGTCAGATGAGACCCTCATAGTTCCTTTTAAGGAACTCACTATCGACGAGCGGTTGCAGTTCGTCGAGGAACCGGTTGAAATCACGGACCGGGATGTTAAGGTCCTCAAACACAAGAGAATCCCTCTTGTTCGAGTTCGTTGGAACTCCCGACGTGGCCCAGAGTACACCTGGGAACGCGAAGACCAGATGACAGAAAAGTATCCCAGTTATTTGAAACTAATGCAACCACTACTGAGGCCGAAGCTACTACTACCGAATTTCGGGACGAAATTCTAAATCAACGGGGGGATGATGTGACACCCCAGGAAAACCAGTGAACGATATAACTTACCTAGCTTCCTCAGTGAGTGCGTACCAAATTTCGGGACGAAATTTCTTTTAAGTTGAGGATAATGTGACAACTCGAAATTCCAAGATTCTAATTCGTATTTATTGCACGATCATGTATTGACTAGTCGTTTATTTGCACATTTGGTTGCCATGAAATTATGTATGTTTTGATTGTTTGATTGTGCATAGTTGTTTGTTATTTGTGAAATTGGTAAATATATGAACTTGGTGGTGAAACTAGGAAATGGTTATGAGATGGTGTGCATGTGAAAAATATAATACTTAGGGATGTAGATGGTAATTAGTGAAATCCTAGATACTTAACCCTAATCTCATTTCACTAATCATTCCCTCAAAAATCAAAACACGTACTTGTAACTCTCTAATCCCCTAGCAATCATCATCACCACCATCATTGGCACAAGGCATTCGATTCCGCTATTTCTCTAAAATCATTCAAGGTAATTGTTATTGATCATTGTAATGTTTGTAAACTCTAATTGATTTCTTGATTGTTAGCAATTCCTGATTCTTGATTGGGTGCTCATAAAAACCCTAGTGCTTCATATAATGCTCTACGATTCTTGATTTGATTCGGATTGCAATGATAATGATTCTGAATGCTTGTTTAAGCGAATTGCCTGTGAATGATAGAATGATTAGATGTTGAACTAATGTTGCACTGCAATGAAATCTGGGTTTCCAGATCGTAGAAAATGAGAACGTAACTGATGGAACGTATGTGTTTGTAACTGTTACGATTGTGATTATGCTTGTCTGAGTTTAAATTGATATGTTAATCCGAGTATGGAATAAGATAGTCTGAGTTTATTGATTAACACTTGACCGAGTTTATTGATTGTTATATGTCCGAGTATATTGATCAAGCAAGTGTCTGAGTTTAATGGATTTCCCTTTGGACCGAATATAATGTTTACATATGTCCGAGTTTAATGGATTAATAATGGTCCGAGTATCATAGATGTAAATGGACCGAGTTTAATGGTTTATGGTATGAGTTTGTTGATTTGTTATCGGACCGAGTTTGTTTAATGTGTTATCAAATGGTCCGAGTTTATTAAAATTACATATGGTCCGAGTTTATTAAAATTACATATGGTCCGAGTTTATTAAAATCACATATGGTCCGAGTTTAAGGTGATTGTCTTTGGACCGAGTTTAAGGTGATTGTCCTTGGACCGAGTTTAAGGTGATTGTCTTGGACCGAGTTTAATGGATCACCATTGATCCGAGTTTAATAGATTAAAGGTGGACCGAGTTTGCTATGCCCACCCATGTCAGAATTTATATGAGAATCTAGGTCTGAGTTTGTATGTTGATTAATGTCCGAGGTTGTATGATGATTACATGTGCTATCCGAGTTTTGAACAGGGGAGACCCCCCCCCATACTGTCTGAGTTTTAGAAGGGCAAGGCCCTGTCTGATATTATGTGATATTCAATTTGAAACAATGAACTGTGTGATACAATAACAGCATGTACTATGTTCTGTTCTGCATGATATGATGCCTATGTTGCTGTAATTGTGGTATATTACTGTGTTTATGTGCAATCCATGTTAGATGAGTATGTAATCGATTATCACACACAGTTGATTGAACGCCAAGATTTGTAAACCCTAATTGATAATTGATTTCAAACACTTACATCGAATCATGTGCAATATATCCTAGGTCGTGTGTAACGGACTTAGAGATTCATAAACCCTAGAAGCAATAACATACCGAGCAAACCGAGGTGAGTTCACACTCTTACCAAGGCATGGGATTCCCGGGGTGTTGGGAATGGGATTGAAAGGATAAGGTTGAATAGATACACTACTGACACTATGACTAGACTACCATATTACTATCCTCGGATGTGAAGGATACTTATACTGATCACTATCCTCGGTTGTGAAGGATACTTATACTGATCACTATCCTCGGATGTGAAGGATACTTATACTGATCACTATCCTCGGTTGTGAAGGATACTTATACTGATCACTATCCTCGGATGTGAAGGATACTTATACTGATCACTATCCTCGGATATGAAGGATACCTATACTGATCACTATCCTCGGATGTGCAGGATACTTATACTGATCCCTATCCTCGGTTGTGAAGGATACTTATAGTTACGAGTAGTCTAGTGGTTATACTACGTGGGAAGCCCCCACCAATAGAACGTACTAACGGCCCAGTAGAGCCACCTGTTACAAACGAACTTACTATTACGCATTTACTTTCTGTGAACTCGCTCAACTAGTTGTTGATCCTCTGTTACATGCCTTGCAGGTCGTTAGGTATATGGAGCTTGCACATGGAGGAGCGGGTCGTTGTGGGCTTGGATCGTGATTATCTTATTAAACACTTATGACATTACGTACTTGATTATGTTGGGTTTTGATTATACGCTTCCGCTAAACAATGATAACTTACTTATGTTTTGGAAACACCTTTCATATGGATCTGGTTTGGTTTATGCAATTACTTTTACTTTATACAAGGTTCTATATGGTTGGTGGCTTGATCCTGGTCAGTCACGCTCCCAAGCGGTGATACTCCGCAGTTGGATTTTGGGGGTGTGACAATTACGAATGCGCCATCAAGTACCATCCAGGCAAAGCCAACGTTGTGGCTGACACTCTCAGTCGAAAGGACACTCTACCTAGGCGCGTACGAGCGCTACAGCTTACGATTCAGTCTAGTCTTCCTGCACAGATACGAAATGCTCAGGTAGAAGCATTGAAACCAGAAAACGTCAGGGCTGAAGCCCTACGCGGCTCAAGGCAATGACTAGAGCAGAAGGAAGATGGTGCCTACTACGTAACGGGGTGTATTTGGGTCCCACTATATGGCGGTTTACGAGAACTTGTGATGGATGAAGCACACAAGTCTCGCTACTCGATACATCCAGGTTCGGATAAGATGTACCACGACATCAAGACTACGTATTGGTGGCCTAGCATGAAGGCCCACATTGCCACTTATGTCGGCAAATGCTTAACCTGTGCAAGAGTCAAGGCAGAATATCAGAAACCAGCAGGCTTACTTCAGCAACCAAAGATACCACAGTGGAAATGGGAGGAAATTTCCATGGATTTTGTTACAGGCCTGCCTAGATCTCAGCGTGGGAACGATACTATTTGGGTGATCGTGGATCGACTCACCAAGTCTGCTCACTTCTTGCCAATCAAAGAAACGGACAAGTTTTCCACACTTGCACACATATACTTGAAAGAAGTAGTCTCAAGGCACGGGGTGCCCACCTCTATTATTTCGGATCGCGATGCACGATTCACTTCAGAACTATGGCAAGCAATGCACAAAGCTTTTGGCTCACAGCTGGACATGAGCACAGCATATCACCCTCAGACGGATGGACAGTCTGAGCGCACGATACAAACTCTAGAGGACATGCTTCGGGCATGTGTCATCGATTTCGGCAACAGCTGGGAAAAGCATCTCCCATTAGTGGAGTTTTCGTATAATAACAGTTACCACACCAGCATCCAAGACGCTCCATTCGAGGCATTGTATGGGCGTAAATGGCGGTCACCTCTCTGTTGGGCAGAGGTGGGGGATAGTCAGAACACGGGTCTAGAACTTATAGTGGAGACCACGGAAAAGATTGCACAGATAAGGCAACGCATGGCGGCAGCACGCGACCGTCAGAAAAGCTACGCGGATAAGCGTAGGAAGCCTTTGGAATTTCAGGTCGGGGACCGGGTTTTACTTAAAGTCTCACCCTGGAAGGGTGTGGTTCGTTTTGGTAAGCGGGGCAAACTCAATCCGCGGTATGTCGGACCATTCGAGATCATAGAAAGAATAGGCAAAGTAGCCTACAGACTAAACCTACCAGCAGAACTCGGGGCAGTTCACAACGTATTCCATGTGTCGAATCTGAAGAAATGCTTGTCAGATGAGACCCTCATAATTCCTTTGAAAAAGCTCACTATCGACGAACAGTTGCACTTCGTCGAGGAACCAGTTGAAATCACGGACCGGGATGTTAAGGTCCTCAAACACAAGAGAATCCCTCTTGTCCTAGTTCGTTGGAACTCCAAACGTGGCCCAGAGTACACCTGGAAACGCGAAGACCAGATGACAGAAAAATACCCCCAATTGTTCGCGAACAGTACAACCACTACTGAGGTTGAAGCTACTGCGAAATTTCGGGACGAAATTCCAGATCAACGGGGGGAGGATGTGACACCCCAGGAAAACCAGTGAACGATACAACTTACCTATACAACTTACCTAGCTTCCTCAGTGAGTGCGTACCAAATTTCGGGACGAAATTTCTTTTAAGTTGGGGATAATGTGACAACTCGTATTTCGAACCTATTTTGTGTAACGTTACGTGCTTATGTGAGCTATATTATTTGATTTAATGTATGATTGAATGTTATGTGTTTTGTGTAATGTATTGTATGTATGTATTTAATGGCCCATACGCACAACCTGATCCGATCGCACAACATTACACACGACCGCACAAGCCCACTTCGGGCCTTATCTCTTGTTATCGGACCAAAGGGGCAGCCCATGATGGGCCGGCCCACTCCCTTTATACGAATAGAGGATGGAGTATGCCTCTCATTATTCTTACAAAACACCTTCACACACAAAACCCTAGTTCGGTTCCTCTCCTTCACGAACTTGACAGCAGCCAAACAATTCCCCATCGGAACTTGTGGTGTTCGGATCAACTCTTGCTCTCTCTCCTTCAATTGGTTAGTGTATCACCTTGTTCGTGTGATTATTTATATATATTATGTTTGCCATGATACGGTGTGTATGAATGATATACTTGTGAATTGGATATGTTGTATGCATGATAACCGGATCGAAGTTTACTGTCCTTGTTATTGTTCTTGTTGTAAATCGGATTGGCTGCATGATGGACCGAATTCTTGTTAATCGACTGTGATGAGCATGACTTATGAGTGTGATTATGAATTAAGTTGCATGATAGTTTATAACTTGGTTAATCACATGAATCCGATCATATGTTCTGCATGTTGGTAAATGGTTGTTCTTGAATATGATATGAACATGTTTGAAGATGTTATGAAACTGTGAATGTTGTTGATTTGATCTGATTGTGAAACTGCCAAATCTGTTTGCTAACATTACGGAATTGATGAACTGGAATTATGGAAAGCTGTTACAATCTGCTTGTCTCGACCAAGGTTGCGAGTCGAGAACCCTTAGTCTCGACTCGAGACCACCTTACAACACAAACAGCACAAACCGAGACCGTGCAGTCTCGCTTTGACCATGACCACTCGAGACCTCCTTGTTGCGACTTGAGACCTCGAAACCAGTACAACTCGAGACCTCGAAACCAGTACAACTCGAGACCTCGAAACCAGTACAACTCGAGACCGCTTAGTCTCGACTCGAGATCGTTAGTCTCGACTCGAGACCGTGAACACTTGCACATTATTATTGGACTTGCACTGTCACGAGCCCAACCGATTGGGCCGGATACTTGGACTTGTTTACGTGACTGCTATTGGACTGCTATGAATACTTGTGTATGCCATGATTATATTTGCCACAATACGTGTAGAACCTATGTACTATATTCGAATACGAACCTGACTTGTATGATAACCATGCTAGGACGTGGTTGATCACCCTATAGCTTACTCGAACTTTCTGTGTATCTGCCGAGCAAACCAAGGTGAGTTCACACAGCCAAGGCATGGGGTTCCCGGGTGGGAATGGGATTGGATGACTTATTGTATATACTCGGATGATAGAACCTAACCACAAGATATGGCTAGACTAGTAACACTTATTGAACTGATCTTCGCACACCTGCCAAGGGTTGGCCGCGATATTATGACTGACTTCGCATACCTGCCTTAGGAATGCCGCGAACTAAATTTACTAATCTTCGCACACCTGCCTGGGGGCTGCGATACGGATAAACCTAGTCTAGAATACGTGGTAAAAACATCCCCTAATATCTTCGCATACCTGCCTGGGAGGCCGCGATGGAAACTAATACGATACATGACTTAATGAACGAACATAATGCTACTCATACTGTTACAATTACTGAACTATACTCTGTGAACTCGCTCAACTAGTTGTTGACTCTCTGCTGCATGCCTTGCAGCACCTTAGGTACTTATGGAGCTTGCACAGGGAGGAGCAGGTCGTTGTGGGCATGGAACGTGAATGCTTATTAAACGTTTATGACATTGCACACCTAATACTTATGTTTGGGTTTTTACATTTATGCTTCCGCTACACTGGATTATGTTGGTTTTGATAAACACCTTTCGTATTGATGGATAACTAGTACTACTTATTTACATGTTCAATATGATTGGTGGCTTGATGCTGGTCATGTCACGCCTCCAAGCGGTGGTACTCCGCATGTGGATTTTGGGGGTGTGACAGTCCTTCCTGACTCCGGAAGACAGTAGCATGTGTGAGTTTACGTAGGTTTTACGTAAGTGTCTTTCCTGACTCCGGAAGACAGTAGCATGTTCTTGTTTACGTAGGTTTTACGTAAGTGTCCTGCATAACCCGAGGACCATGGTAGATAGTCTAGTAACCTTGTATGTATGAGAAATTGTTCAATTCCATCATTCAACCCATTCCCAATCCCCGGGAATCCCATGCCTTGGTAAAGAGTGTGAACTCACCTTGGTTTGCTCGGTATGTCATTGCTTCTAGTGTTAATTAATGGTTAAGTCCGTTACACACGACCTAAGGTACATTGCACATAAATTCGATGTAAGCATTTACGTTCAATTAGGGTTTACAAGTCTTTGATATCCAAGCAATTGTGTTCTGTGTGATTATTGTGTATACAATGATATGAGAAAGATTGTTCATACATACAGTATCATATAATCACATACAGGTAGAGTACAGTAGCATGTTGTTCCTCATACAGGGTTCTAAACTTGGCATCATAATACACTCAGTCTTTTCAAGCATTAACAGAACTCAGGGCATGTAACATCACTATAATTCGGATCATGTATTAAATCAAAAACTCAGACAATTCATCAACAAAAGTCGGATCCATTCATACAACATAAGAGGTCGGACCATACTACACAACAAAAGTCGGACCTTTTGCATTATCACCAAAAAGTCGGACAAAGCACTCTTATAATAGAAAGTCGGACAAGCATTCTTATATTAAAAAGTCGGATAACACACTCATTATCACAAAGTTCGGACTAAGTCCCTTAAACCAAAACTCGGACCCCTTATATCTTATAAAGGTCGGACCCTATTCCATTCACATAAAACTCGGACAACCATCCCCACTTAAAAACTCGGACATCCCCTCCCTTGTACAAAAGTCGGACCAAGCCTCCCCCCTTCAAAACTCGGATGAGGCCTCCTCCTTCAAAAGTCTGACAGGGGCTTCCCCCCTTACAAATTCTGACCCATGCCCCTCTCCTTATAAAAATTCGGACTCCCCTAATCCATACATAAACTTCGGACTTTACAAATTAATGATAAAAGTTCGGACCTTTAACAACAAGCAAGAAACTCTGACAAACATATTAATCAAAACTCAGACTTTTGTGACTTCACAAAACCCTGATTGTTAACTCTGAGTTTCAACATACGTGATTTCCAAAACCAAAATACAAAATCAATGGAACAGTTGCGTTTGTAGAGAGTACGATCACAAACCCTAATTTCATACATCTGTAATCCAATTATCAATCCACAATTTCTAACATACCATGTGTATTGACATTAGGCAAACGATTACACACTAATCAACATCATTTCACAATAATCAGAATTCAATCAGTAATTATAGAACTAGTATGTGAAGAACTAGGGTTTACATGAATCATATAATCAAGAATTGATAACAACAAACAATCATTAAACAATTACCTAGGATTGATTCTAGATAAAGGGAGGGATCAAGAGTGATGATAAGGAGCTTGTGCCAATGATGAAGCAAATGATTGTAGAGAGAATTGTAGAGGAAATCTTAGGTTCGTCTGATGATTGTGTGGTGATTAGTGAAGGAGATTAGGGTTAAGAGTTGTTAAAGTTTCACTATTAGCACTAAACACCCTTAAGTATTACCTATTACATATTACATGCACAAGATATACAATTTACAGTTTCATCACCACATTCAAGTATTTGCCAAATCATTCATAAACTCTATTAAATCCAAAACGTATACAGTTACAAAGCAAACCAATTGTGCAAGTAAACACTAAACAAGTAGTGAACGTGCAATAAATTCGAAAGTGGAATCTCGGAAACTCGAGTTGTCACAGAGTTCAACAAATCTGCAATGCAATGCAATGTTACATTGAATATTCAAAATGGTCAAAAATTTTCTCCAGAAACTGCAAAGCAACACATGGCATCGCTTGTCACTGTGTTAGAATCGTATGAAAGTTTAGTTGATGAAAGAATCGGGAATCCGATGCTCACCAAAGAGGATTATGATCAGATTGATTCTGAGGAACTTGAGTTGATGGACATCAAGTGGTGTTTAGCGAGTGTGTTGAGAAGAGCAGAAAAATTCAAACAAATTACCGGAAGAGATGATCTTCGTGATGCTGCTACATCTCAGCTAGGTTTTGACAAATCAAAGGTTACTTGTTTTCGTTGCCGAGAAAAAGGGCATTTTAAACGAGAGTGCACAAACAGAGAAGCAACCAGAAGAGAAGATCCGTTTGGAAACAACGATTATCATCGAAAAGCAATTTATCATCAGGTTGCTCAACAACCATATCAACAACAACCTTCAAGTTCAAATACTATTAAAATTCAAGACGGAAAGAAGAAAGCTTATCTAGTTAATCAAGATGATGAAAGATTGCCAAAGGGATTTAGCTGGGATAAATTCCGGCTTATTCAGAAAAAACAGCCTTTGTTGCTCGAATCTTGGAAGAAGAATTTGTCATCTAAGCCAAAAAGAGAGAAGATTTTTAAGTCATCAGAAAGTGATGAAGATACTGATGATGAGGAAGAGTACATAAATAATGCTAGATTAGAATTGGATCCTTACAGTTTTAATTTGTTTTTTACAGATAAGATCGAGATGTTGAATGAGAAAAAGGCTGCTAGACAGTGATAGTCCCGTAACGATCCGATTTCAGTCTCGGTTCGGTATAAAATATGGAGACGGGTGATTTGAGCCAAGAACAATCGACAATAAGCAAGAAAGATAGAAACTTTAATGATTGTAACATAAAAAGTTTCATTGATAGTGATAAAATATTACAAAGATAATCATCCACCCCGGGTGAGCTCCCCCGGGGTGGTGGCTCCCAAAATGCACACCTCACAAGTGAGGTTTACTCTACTATTTATAACCCCTGAGCCTTGTCCTCCAAGCAAGCCGCCTCTTGCTTGGAAAACCTACTATACTCACTAAAATGCCCGACTAAAACAAATAAACGGCAACCTATACAAAATAATAAATACGTTAGATAACGTTGGTGTAATTGATAACATCATTCTCCATTTTGACCCAACAATATTCCCCCGAGAATGATGCTATCAATTCTTCATATGATCTTCAAAAATAAATCTGACGTCGTCTTCGAATCTTCACAAATCGGCTAAATACCCAAAATTTTCATTGTCGTTTTCCCCCGCAAATGTAGACCCTCCTATATTTTGTCGATCAAGGCTCCTTATCTTACTTTTGAAGATACAAATGTAATAGGCATATGATAGCGTTCGAACTTCAATGACAAAAATCGAATAATCAACTTCATTAAGAAAATCTACAACTCAATCAGAATAAATTTTATCTCTTGATCCACTAGGAAGTCGCTGGTAATTGCCTCGGTTGTTTTTTAGCCCAAACAATAGCTGGTGTCACACAACCCAGCTTGAAAACATATAATAGGCCCAAACATAAATTTACTCGATCTTAGGTGGGCGCCAAAAAGAATTACAACTATAGGGAATGTCGTATATGCAACATCATTCTCCAATCTTTAGTGGGTTTCATGTGTGGCCCAAACAACAATGTATAATCAATCACAGCCCAATGTGCAAAAATAAATAATACATATGAAACCCTTGCCCCCGAATAAAACTTCAGTCATCAATTTCTACTACCATTCATTTAGTGAGCCCCCAAAAAATTGCAATTACCTGAGGATGTGACGTATGACATATCAAACGTTCTCCAATTGGGTCCCACAATATTCAGCTAAGATTAGAGAAATAGCTCACAAAGCCCAATAAAATAATCATGGCCCAATGATTGGAACCCTAGCTGCCAGAAAACATTCCAGCCGCCATCACCCATTCTTCGTCTCTCTCTACGATGAACAACAGCATCCGTCATCCTCGTCACTCACTATGTTCCCCCATCATCTTCGTCAGCCACCCTAATCCGCCACCGTTCAATGCCGAAAACTAACATTGATCGGAGAACCGTAAATGCCGGAAAACGAATCTGATTTATCATTGAACCACTGTCTTCCACTTGTTGCCACCATCTACCACCTCCCTAAATCACCATAATCGTCCACCGGAAACCTTTGGAACCGTTTTGTTTGCCTGAATCCGAAGCCGGTGTGATGAATAGATTCCGCAACGTCATCACCATTACCTTAAATCAGCAGCGACAATCATATACCACAATCGATGAGTTGAACAATGATAATAACCACCGCAAAACATCATATAATCCAGCTCCCAAGGAGATAAACCATAGCCGCAACAGTTAATACCTAGCCGATATCAACCATTTGCCACTGTTTTTTTTTTCTAAGAAAACACACTCACCCTGTGTGTGCTTTGAAGAAATGATGAAGAACATGGTCGCATGAATAAAGTCTCTGCATGTGAAACATCATCTAACACACACATCTACTATCATCAAAGTTGATACTAAATAAATTCGCCAGATCTGTAACAACCCAAAATACACAGATCTTCCACCTATTAACGTCTCCGGTGGTTTTCCGGTGTATATCTAACCGAACCAAAACTGAAACGAGCCACCGAGGCTCTGATACCAAATGATAGTCCCGTAACGATCCGATTTCAGTCTCGGTTCGGTATAAAATATGGAGACGGGTGATTCGAGTTAAGAACAATCGACAATAAGCAAGAAAGATAGAAACTTTAATGATTGTAACATAAAAAGTTTCGTTGATAGTGATAAAATATTACAAAGATAATCATCCACCCCGGGTGAGCTCCCCCGGGGTGGTGGCTCCCAAAATGCCCACCTCACAAGTGAGGTTTACTCTACTATTTATAACCCCTGAGCCTTGTCCTCCAAGCAAGCCGCCTCTTGCTTGGAAAACCTACTATACTCACTAAAATGCCCGACTAAAACAAATAAAAACGGCAACCTATACAAAATAATAAATACGCTAGATAACGTCGGTGTAATTGATAACATCATTCTCCATTTTGACCCAACAGACAGAAGAGAGAATTGGAAGCAAGAAGGGTTGCTGAAGAAAAGGCAAAAATGGAAGCTGAAAAAGAAAAAGTTGAAGAAAAATTGACAGAGAAGATCAAGATTGATGAGAGTGAAATGAGGATAGAAGTTGAGACATAATCGATTGTGATTGAGAAGGCGGTGAAGGAAATCGTTGAAGTTGAAAAAATCGTTGAAGTAGAAAAAATTATCGAAGTTGAAAATATTGTCGAAGTTGAAAAGATTGTAGAGGTTGTAAAACCTTGTGCAAAATTTTTAGCTCCTTGCAAAGATTGTGAAGAGAAAGATAAGAGGTATGCTGAGCTAGACAAGATGAAGGAAAAACTGTTGTTCGATGTTAAGTACGTAAAAGAATCATATGATGTGCTGAACAAAACGGTTGATAGTTTGAACAAGACAAACTTAGAAGTAGAAGCTGCCTCGACGATGATGAGTTCAACATTAATGACTAAGTAGAAGGCCATCAATCACTATATTGAAGAGTGTGCAAAGCTGAAGCAGGATTTGGAGACTAAAAAGACTGAAAATGAAAGAATCAGATGATTGTTGCTGAGTTATTCAAGTTGTGATTATTTTATTGATAGAGTTTATCATTCTATTGCAGGTCTGGAAGCTTTTCAAGATAAAAAGACGGAAGTTACGGATACTGGTAAGAAATAAAGCGTCAAGTATAACAAGTGTCCGCCTCCAATCTGGGAAAGTTATTCTCTTAGAAAACCAAATGAGGAACAATTAAAAAAGGCTGTCAATATAAAGTTAAAGTCTGAAACAACTGATGAGTTACAAGACAACATTGACGTCACATTCACAGCGTCTGACACTGATCATGAGTCTGAGTTATTAAAGAAAGTTGTCAATCAGGTGTTGGATATGGATGAAGAGTCAACGTCGGAGTCTAAATCTGAAAGGTCAAGTTCATCATACAAGAGTCCGAGTTCACCAGTTAAACGAGTTTACAATAAAGAATTTCTAATGTCAAAAAATAATTTGAATGACGAAACATTCAAAGTAGCATATACTTGGAATGTTTCTGACAAATTATTTTCTGATGAAGAATTTCCAATAAGAAGTGTTAAAACTGAACAGATCAAACAGGTTTTCAAATTAACAGAAATTAATATTTCTGAAATAAAAGATGTAAATCTTACTGAAAAACCTAAAAAATACACTTCAAGGGTTCAACAAAGATTAAACAAGAAAAAAGATTACAGTTCTGGTTCAGGTTTTCAACATAAACCAAACCATAACAGTAATTTTAAAAAGAAAGGTTTAGGTTTTATTTCACCTAAAAATTATAAAAATGAGAAAAATTATAAACCAAAAACTAAATTTGCTTCAGGTACTGTCACACCCCGACCACGTAAAACATCAAATCGTGGCGGAAACGTCGGGGAGTGTTGTAACAGAATTATTGTTTCACAACCATGGCATTTAAAGTTATATTTTATTTATCAACAAAAGAGGTACATTGTCTTAAAACAACCGAAACAAAGAGTACATAACATGTTTTAACTAGTCTAGCTTCATTTTATAGTCACTAAGGCCCAAGTCCACCCTAGTGTATCACGATCAAGCTATGCATTAGCTCCTGAAACACATGTGAAAATAAAGTACGTCAGCATAAAAATGCCTGTGAGTAACATAGGTTTTTGTGAAAATAGGATTCATGACTTAGGTTTTAAAAAAGGGTTGTTTAACAAAGTCAGTCAAGATACCTTGAAACATGTTTTGTTTTATAAATCATTTGAAAAGCGATGATAAAGTAGATGATATGTGAAAGAGTAATGTATGGTTAAATGAATAACTAAGTAAAATGAGTTTGTATATAACGAACAATTTTGTAAAACAATGTCTTGTGAAAAATATGTTATTTGTAAAAATGTATAAGTCCACCTTGAATGATTTAAATAACGCTACGACATGTAATATAATACAAGCACTTATATATATAGGAAATACCAGCGGCGTATCCACAATGCTTGTATCACATTATACACGTCTCGTTACTTAAATCACTTACCCAAACAAACCACCAATGTAAGTTGCCCATGTCTAAACCATTTGTCCAATGTTATTGTGAAAACCATGTCAAAATGTGTATATCAATATCAAAAATGTCCATGTCAAATATCAATCATGTAATGTGTAATCAAAATGTCATGTATGGTTAGTGAAATATGTATCAACTAAACCATAGGCAAAAATGCACAAAACAATGTATTGAAGTAAAACATGGTTTAAATCAACGCTATGTTTTGTGGAAAATGCATGCTATAATGAATACAGACATTTATGCGGTATTGTGAAAATGCATACATCCAAGCCTTGCAACTGTGGTGATAAACCTTTAAACAAATTAAAGGTCTATCTGTCTAAATGTTTTAATCGAATTCGGTCATTCCTTCCATCCAAACATACCCAGGATGTCAGGAACGGGAGTTGTCAATTCCTATGGTACCATTACCTACTAACGAGCGGCGTGATCAAAGTTAATGAATGTATATGGTCCCACTTAAACAAACCAAATGTCATACCCAAAATGTAAGCATGTGAAAACAATGCACTAAGTATGATGAACATACATAGCGTGAAATGTCATGTAAAACAAATGCACTAAGTATGATGAACATACATAGCGTAAAGATGTCAGGTAAAATAAATGCACTAAGTATGATGAACATACATAGCGTGAAAATGTCATGTAAAATAAATGCACTAAGTATGATGAACATACATAGCGTGAAATGTCATGTAAAACAAATGCACTAAGTATGATAAACATACATAGCGTGAAATGTCATGTAAAACAAATGTACTAAGTATGCGCTAAACGAACATACGTAGCATAAAATGTCATGTAAATCGATGTATTAATGAACATAGCAAGTGTATGATATGAAAGCATGAAATCATGAAAGTAACAAGTAGGCACATGTGTTTCACCGCAAAACAGTTTGAAAACAGTAAAAGAGGGGACTATGTACTCACAGTAGTGCGTCTTGAATCGAATCTCAAACCCTGTCCGCTACACGACAACCTACAACGTACTAATGTCTATTAGACGAGCGGGTCGTGCCTTGGCTTAGAGTTTAGTGTTTTGATTTGCGTTACTTAGGTATTATTTTGTTAAAACAATAATAATTATTTTAACTTAACTATCGATATTAGAAAAATAGTTAGACAACTATTTCGTACCTACTTTCTCTAATATTTTACTAAGTGTTCGGATTCTCGGAAAATTTCGGTAGGGTATCCTCTGTAAATAGAGGTGTCCATGCTTTAATAGCATATCATTTTCTTTTATATAAAACCAATAGTTCATTTTCAATCACCAAATCGACAAACAAAACGTTGCATACTTCATTTCAGCTTTATAACTCGAAACCGGACTGTTTTCGAGGATTTTTATAAAATAGTTAACCTTTTCTAAAAATCTCCAAATTTTTACAGAATATAAATTTATTGTGTAAAAATATCAAAGTCCAATTTGTTACCCATATTTTATAAAAAATCATTTTCTCGACTGCAATCAGATTTGTTACCATTCTGATCGCAGTTTACGGAAATATTCACTAAAAATCAACCATAAGTCCGTTTGACGAAATTCCAGTTGGAGGGTCGTCCCCACAACGGTGTCCATCTACTGTAAAAATTTCATGGGTTGATTATATTCAGGTTTTGAGTTGTGACTTCGAAAATGTCATACTTTTTCTGCAATAAAAATGCAGCTTGAGCTGCTGTCCAAAAATAACCTTTTAAAAATTGTAAACGGTCTCGAAAAATTATGATTCCAGTGCCATTTGCTTAGTTATTCCAAAACACTCATTTTAGGCTTTAGAAATTCCATTTTTCGACTTAAAATGACCCCGTTACAGCCTGTTGAAGTTGGCTGGAAATCCAACTCAGCAAGCTGTTTGAGTTTTTGTGTGTGAAAAACAATCAACAATCGAACAAGAATCGAAGTGAGACAAGAGTATGAATGGACTTACTACTAGCACAAGGCTAGGGTAGAAATTCTAGTGAAGATGATGGTGAGAAAGATGATGAACAAGACTAGAACAAAGCTCCTTTGAATGCCCTTCAACTTGCAACCTCCATGGATCACCTTCAAAGATTTGAATGAAGAACAAGTCTTGAAGATTTGAAGGTAGAGAGAGAGATGGGGGACGATTTTGAGGAGAGAGGGAGAGTTAGGGTTGAGTGTGAATGATCTTGGTTAGATTGTGAAGATATATGTCGGAGATTTTGTAGAGATATGGACATGGCATGCACTAACACTTGGCAATACAAAGATCAAAGGAGATATTGCCATATCTTGCAAAATTTGGTGGGTCCCCATATATATATATAACCGTAAGATGTATGGGGGGAGGGGGTGAAGTGTAAGTTTTTATATAAACATGCCATACGTAGGCTAAAACGAGTGTTTAACTGGATACCGGGTATTTTATCTAGCGTTTAAATCCCGGTTATGGCGTTCTAAAATATTTTTATTATACTATAAAAATAAACTCGCCAAAATATTACTGGAAATAAATTTCAGTTGCCAAGACTGGCTGCATTGTCTGCGTTTTGCAGTATAAGCACTGTGTCGCGCGGAAACACGTGTTACGAGCTTACACTTGAAAAATAATGTTTTTAGGCGTTTCAATTTATTTTTCAACACAGACCTGTTAAAAAAATAAATTTCAATCATAACAGAATATCTTCTGGATTTAATTATTATCCGGGCGGTTACCAACGTTCGTTTCGCAGTTTTGTCGTAATTAGTTCTTTAGTTCAAATAGTCATGTTTTTGCCATACCGAATCCTTCAAAACTTATTTCTAAGTTATGTATAGGATATTTAGGGTATGTTTAGCTTATGTCACGGTTCCGGAGTGTATGTTGCGTTAAACTGATTGCATTTAAGCACCAGTTTGCGTATAACCTTCCAGAAGGTGATCTAAAGCTTGAAATCGGAATCGAATCAAATTGTAAAATTGTCAAACACAAATACACATATATTAACACGAAAACACATAATAACACCAAAGCATATTGTTTTATTGATAACGGGCATTGTTTTACATAGTACGATGATTACAGATCACAGTTGTCACAGTCTCCCCTACTTGTGGAAATTTCGTCCCGAAATTTGTTTAGAGGAAACTCGTGGGAATAGATGTGGATACTTCGCCTTCATTTGATCCTCACGTTCCCAAGTAAACTCAGGTCCACGTTTAGACTCCCAGCGAGCTTTAACCAACGGAATGCGCTTGCGTTTAAGCCATTTGACTTCACGATTCATGATTTCCACTGGTTTCTCAACAAAATGGAGCGTTTTGTCAACACGAATCTCGTCGAGAGGTATGTGGAGGTTCTCATCAGCTAAGCACTTCTTGAGGTTGGATACGTGGAAAATTGGATGAACATTTCCAAGTTCAGGAGGCAATTGAAGTCTGTAGGCTACCTTACCGATTCTTTCGACGATCTGGAATGGTCCAACGTATCTAGGTGCAAGTTTTCCTTTCTTTCCAAATCTGATCACACCTTTCCAAGGTGAGACCTTAAGTAATACTCGATAACCGACTTGAAAATCCAAGGGCTTGCGTTTTAGGTCCGGGTAACTCTTTTGACGGCTTCGAGCTGTCTGTAAGTTATCACGAACTTTCTTAACCTTGTCAGTTGTCTCCAGAATGAGGTCAGGTCCAGTAATCTGAGCCTCACCTATCTCATTCCAGCAGACTGGTGAACGACATTTTCGACCATAGAGAGCCTCAAAAGGAGCCATGTTGATGCTGGAGTGATAACTGTTGTTGTAGGAGAATTCAATCAATGGAAGATGTGAATCCCAACTACCACCAAAGTCGATCACACAAGCTCTAAGCATATCCTCCAAAGTCTGGATTGTTCTTTCGGTTTGGCCATCAGTTTGTGGATGATAGGCTGTGCTCAGATTGAGTTGGGTCCCCGTAGCAGATTGCATGGTTCTCCAAAATCGAGAAGAGAAGCGAGTATCTCTATCAGAAATAATGTTCAAAGGAACACCATGTCGGGATACAATTTCATCCACATAAATTTTAGCCAACTTTTCAGCAGAAAAATTCTCACGGATTGGCAAGAAATGCGCTGATTTAGTAAGACGATCAACAATTACCCAGATGGCATCATGACCTTTCTTAGTGCGCGGAAGTTTAGTAATGAGATCCATAGCGATGTTTTCCCATTTCCAAACCGGAATTTCTGGTTGCTCTAAAAGACCAGCAGGATGTTGGTGTTCAGCCTTAACCTTAAGACAAGTAAGGCATTTTGAAACGTATAAGGCAATGTCTTTCTTCATACCAGGCCACCAATACTGAGTACGAAGATCCTTATACATTTTGTCTGAGCCAGGATGAATGGAATAACGAGACTTATGGGCCTCATCCATAAGCAAGGTGCGAAGATCATCTTGGCTTGGGACCCACAAACGGTCCATGAAATAATACGATCCATCTTCCTTCAGAACAAGATCAGGCTTAATGTGATAGGGTAATTCCTTACCCATCAAGTCTTGTGAAACACAAGCATGCTGAGCCTGAGAAATGCGGGCTTGAATATCGGATCGAGCTTGGATAGCAGATTGATCACGAACACAATGAAGCATAGTACGTTCCTTACGACTTAATGCGTCAGCCACAACATTCGCTTTACCAGGATGGTAGCGAATTTCGCAATCATAGTCGTTTAGGAGTTCGACCCAACGTCTTTGCCTCATGTTGAGTTCCTTTTGGTTGAAGATATGCTGGAGACTTTTGTGGTCAGTGAAAACCACGCATTTTGTACTGTACAAATAGTGTCTCCATATTTTGAGAGCAAAGACAACTGCACCGAACTCAAGATCATGAGTGGTGTAGTTTCTCTCATGTACCTTCAATTGTCTAGATGCGTAGGCTATGACTTTGTTCCTTTGCATCAGAACACAGCCAAGACCCAATTTCGATGCATCACAGTAGACAACAAAATCATCGTTGCCTTCAGGCAAAGTCAGAATAGGTGCATTACAAAGCTTCTGCTTCAAGGTCTGAAACGCTTCTTCTTACTTAGAACCCCATTCAAAGGGTTTGTTCTTCTGAGTTAGAGCATTTAGGGGAACTGCAATCTTCGAGAAGTTTTTAATGAAGCGGCGGTAATAACCCGCAAGACCAAGGAAAGAACGAACCTCAGTAGGAGTAGTTGGCGTATCCCACTCCTTAATCGCACTGATCTTGGAGGGATCTACATGAATACCTTGTTCGTTGACAATATGTCCCAAAAATTGAACTTCCTTTAGCCAAAATTCGCACTTGGAGAATTTGGCAAAAAGTTGCTCTTTCTTTAGGAGTTCCAGAGTAAGACGAAGATGATGCTCATGATCAGCTCGCGTCTTAGAATAAATCAAGATATCATCAATGAAAACGATGATGAACTTATCCAAATAAGGCTTGCAGACCCTATTCATCAAGTCCATGAAAACAGCAGGTGCATTGGTCAAACCGAATGGCATGACTGTGAACTCATAATGCCCGTATCGTGTGCGGAATGCTGTTTTGGGAATATCCTCTTCATACACACGAAGTTGATGATACCCAGAACGAAGATCAATCTTCGAAAAGCAAGTAGCACCCTGTAACTGGTCAAAGAGGTCATCAATGCGAGGTAGGGGATATCGATTCTTGATGGTGAGCTTATTCAGCTCACGATAATCGATACACATTCTGAAGGATCCATCCTTCTTCTTGACAAAAAGAACGGGAGCACCCCAAGGTGAAAAGCTAGGACGGATAAAACCTTAGTCAGAAAGCTCCTGAAGCTGCTTAGATAGCTCTTGCATCTCAGACGGTGCAAGACGATATGGAGCTTTGGCAATAGGATTTGCACCAGGCACGAGATCGATACGGAACTCGACTTGGCGTGCTGGGGGTAGTCCAGGTAATTCTTCAGGAAACAGCTCCTGATAATCCCGAACAATAGGGATATCTTGAATAGACTTACCTTGGTCTTTATCTGCCGTAACATGTGCCAAGAAGACCACATAGTTCTTTCGCAGATACTTCCGGGCTTTAAAACAAGACATAAGCTTGAGGCTACTAACAGGTTTCTCACCACGAACCTGTAGGACCTCACCTGACGGGAGCGGCACACGAACGATCTTTTCGAAACGAACTACCTCAGCGTGATGTTTGGCTAACCAATCCATACCCACAATAATGTCGAAGCTTCCAAGATGCATAGGGGTGAGGTCAATAGGAAAAAGATGGTCGCTAAGATTCAATTGACAGTTGCGAAGAACGGAATTAAGAACAATGGGTTCACCATTCGCAACTTCAACAGTCAAAGGCTTACCTAGTTTCGTTCTAGACACGCGAAGCAAAGGTTCAAAAGATAACGACACAAAACTCTTATCGGCCCCGGAATCAAAAAGAACAGACGCAGGTTGATCATTAACAAAGAACGTACCGTTCACCACCTCGTTGTCTGCTTGCGCCTCGACAGCATTCATATTAAAAACTCGTCCACGAGCCTGAGCCTGAACTGGATTTGCATTAACCAGCCTTGGACACTGGTTTCGATAATGGGTCAGGTCTCCACAATCAAAGCACGAACCAGGAGGATAGTGAGGTCGTGCAGCTTGCTGTTGAACAGGTGGTTGAGCTCCCTGCCGAGCTGGATTTCTAGCAGAACGACAAACCTCTGCAAGATGACCTGATTTTCCACAGTTGGTACAGAAACGACACGGGAGTTGTTGTTGATGATGACTATTGCACCTATTGCACAAAGGTGCATTCCCTTCATACCGCTTCTTTGCTGGAGGCTGTGCTGGCTGATTGGGAGCTGCCTGGTTCTGTTGGGCAGTGATGGCAAAATTTTGGGAAGCCTTTCGCTTCCTAGAGCCTTTTGATGAGCCAGTATCCTTCCCCTTCTTACCTTTCTTGCTATCCCCTTTGTCAGACGCCTGTTTCTTGCCCTTGTCACCCTTCCTATGCAATTTACCCTTTCTAATCTGTGATTCTGTCAACGTTGCAGATAGTTCGATTGCCTGACGAACAGTGGTAGGTTTACTACCAGTAACGATGTCTTGCACAGAGTCAGGTAGACCATCGATGTATCTCTCGATAGCCTTGTCAAGTGGGGTAACCATTGTTGGGCATAACAAACTCAACTCTTCGAACCTGTCAGTATATGCCCGGTGCTCACCACTTACTTGTTTCAGATCATCGAACTCCCTTTCCAATGCTCGCAGTTCATGACGAGGACAAAACTCACTCATCATGAGAGCCCTTAACTCAGCCCATGTTTGTGCTAAAGCGACTTCAGCACCACGATCTCTCATAACCCCATTCCACCATGTCAACGCCCTCTCTTGAAAAACACTAGAAGCAAACTCGACCTTGCGATTATCAGGACACTGAACATGACGAAAAGTATTCTCAATGCTCTCAAACCATTGAAGGAGCCCAGTTGCCCCCTCAGTACCACTGAACTTGAGTGGTTTAGCCGAATTGAAGCTCTTGAAGTTACAAGGAGCGTTCTGATTGATGTTGGCTTGGTTAAACTGAGCAATAAGATTTGGGAACGCCGCAGCCATATGCTGTGCGATGATTTCTGCCAGTTCGGCATTCGGTAGCTGATTTTCGCGTCGAGGAGGCATGCTAAAGAAAAGAGGAAAACACGAGAGGAAACGAGTGAGAAGATTAGATGAAAAGAACGAGATGAAACAAAATCAACAAAGCAAGGATGGTGGTCATTCGTCCGTATCACAAAGCAAACAAATGACACACAGTGACTAATCAAAGTGAATGGGTCCATAAATAATGCTTTGCGAAGACATGCTCGCCTATAAGTGAACACTCACCCCAAGAGTTCCCAGGTAAGAGTGACTGGTCCGATTATGTGGATTTGTACGAACACTCTAGCCTTAGACAGAAAACCCAGGGTACAGGCATTCACTCTTCCAGTTTGCACGTGTTCACATCATTTAGACCCAAACTTTGACGGGATTTTGAAAACTCGAAAGGCACTAAGCCAAATATGAGTTAAACTGGAAGGGTTCAAAACAATAAAATAAATCATTTGAAAAATAGAGGGTTGTTTTTCAAAAATCGTTTTAGAAATCTGGGTTCTTGTTTAGATGATCACCTAAGGATAGGTGAAGTGCATGTTTTAAATCTAAACACAAGACAACTTGTGTTGGGGTCCTAGAAAGGTTATAGTCTAGGTCAAAGCATTACTAATAACCTAATTCCCTATAACCATTGGCTCTGATACCAACTCTTCTGTCACACCCCTACCACGTAAAACATCAAATCGTGGCGGAAACGTCGGGGAGTGTTGTAACAGAATTATTGTTTCACAACCATGGCATTTAAAGTTATTTTTATTTATCAACAAAAGAGGTACATTGTCTTAAAACAACTGAAACAAAGAGTACATAACATGTTTTAACTAGTCTAGCTTCATTTTATAGTCACTAAGGCCCAAGTCCACCCTAGCGTATCACGATCAAGCTATGCATTAGCTCCTGAAACACATGTGAAAATAAAGTACGTCAGCATAAAAATGCCTGTGAGTAACATAGGTTTTTGTGAAAATAGGATTCATGACTTAGGTTTTAAAAAAGGGTTGTTTAACAAAGTCAGTCATGATCCTTGAAACAGTTTTGTTTTATAAATCATTTGAAAAGCGATTATAAAGTAGATGATATGTGAAAGAGTAATGTAAGGTTAAATGAATAACTAAGTAAAATAAGTTTGTATATAACGAACAATTTTGTAAAACAATGTCTTGTGAAAAATATGTTATTTGTAAAAATGTATAAGTCCACATTGAATGATTTAAATAACGCTACGACATGTAATATAATACAAGCACTTATATATATAGGAAATACCAGCGGCGTATCCACCATGCTTGTATCACATTACACACGTCTCGTTACTTAAATCAGTTACCCAAACAAACCACCAATGTAAGTTGCCCATGTCTAAACCATTTGTCCAATGTTATTGTGAAAACCATGTCAAAATGTGTATATCAATATCAAAAATGTCCATGTCAAATATCAATCATGTAATGTGTAATCAAAATGTCATGTATGGTTAGTGAAATATGTATCAACTAAACCATAGGCAAAAATGCACAAAACAATGTATTGAAGTAAAACATGGTTTAAATCAACGCTATGTTTTGTGGAAAATGCATACTATAATGAATACAGACATTTATGCGGTATTGTGAAAATGCATACATCCAAGCCTTGCAACTGTGGTGATAAACCTTTAAACAAATTAAAGGTCTATCTGTCTAAATGTTTTAATCGAATTCGGTCATTCCTTCCATCCAAACATACCCAGGATGTCAGGAACGGGAGTTGTCAATTCCTATGGTACCATTACCTACTAACGAGCGGCGTGATCAAAGTTAATGAATGTATATGGTCCCACTTAAACAAACCAAATGTCATACCCAAAATGTAAGCATGTGAAAACAATGCACTAAGTATGATGAACATACATAGCGTGAAATGTCATGTAAAACAAATGCACTAAGTATGATGAACATACATAGCGTAAAGATGTCAGGTAAAATAAATGCACTAAGTATGATGAACATACATAGCGTGAAAATGTCATGTAAAATAAATACACTAAGTATGATGAACATACATAGCGTGAAATGTCATGTAAAACAAATGCACTAAGTATGATGAACATACATAGCGTGAAATGTCATGTAAAACAAATGTACTAAGTATGCGCTAAACGAACATACGTAGCATAAAATGTCATGTAAATCGATGTATTAATGAACATAGCAAGTGTATGATATGAAAGCATGAGATCATGAAAGTAACAAGTAGGCACATGTGTTTCACCCCAAAACAGTTTGAAAACAGTAAAAGAGGGGACTATGTACTCACAGTAGTGCGTCTTGAATCGAATCTCAAACCCTGTCCGCTACACGACAACCTACAACGTACTAATGTCTATTAGACGAGCGGGTCGTGCCTTGGCTTAGAGTTTAGTGTTTTGATTTGCGTTACTTAGGTATTATTTTGTTAAAACAATAATAATTATTTTAACTTAACTATCGATATTAGAAAAATAGTTAGACAACTATTTCGTACCTACTTTCTCTAATATTTTACTAAGTGTTCGGATTCTCGGAAAATTTCGGTAGGGTATCCTCTGTAAATAGAGGTGTGCATGCTTTAATAGCATATCATTTTCTTTTATATAAAACCAATAGTTCATTTTCAATCACCAAATCGACATATCGACAAACAAAACGTTGCATACTTCATTTCAGCTTTATAACTCGAAACCGGACTGTTTTCGAGGATTTTTATAAAATACTTAACCTTTTCTAAAAATCTCCAAATTTTTACAGAATATGACATATGTTCCAAAATTTATTGTGTAAAAATATCAAAGTCCAATTTGTTACCCATATTTTATAAAAAATCATTTTCTCGACTGCAATCAGATTTGTTACCATTCTGATCGCAGTTTACGGAAATATTCACTAAAAATCAACCGTAAGTCCGTTTGACGAAATTCCAGTTGGAGGGTCGTCCCAACAACGGTGTCCATCTACTGTAAAAATTTCATGGGTTGATTATATTCAGGTTTTGAGTTGTGACTTCGAAAATGTCATACTTTTTCTGCAATAAAAATGCAGCTTGAGCTGCTGTCCAAAAATAACCTTTTAAAAATTGTAAACGGTCTCGAAAAATTATGATTCCAGTGCCATTTTCTTAGTTATTCCAAAACACTCATTTTAGGCTTTAGAAATTCCGTTTTTCGACTTAAAATGACCCCGTTACAGCCTGTTGAAGTTGGCTGGAAATCCAACTCAGCAAGCTGTTTGAGTTTTTGTGTGTGAAAAACAATCAACAATCGAACAAGAATCGAAGTGAGACAAGAGTATGAATGGACTTACTACTAGCACAAGGCTAGGGTAGAAATTCTAGTGAAGATGATGGTGAGAAAGATGATGAACAAGACTAGAACAAAGCTCCTTTGAATGCCCTTCAACTTGCAACCTCCATGGATCACCTTCAAAGCTTTGAATGAAGAACAAGTCTTGAAGATTTGAAGGTAGAGAGAGAGAGATGGGGGACGATTTTGAGGAGAGAGGGAGAGTTAGGGTTGAGTGTGAATGATCTTGGTTAGATTGTGAAGATATATGTAGGAGATTTTGTAGAGATATGGACATGGCATGCACTAACACTTGGCAATACAAAGATCAAAGGAGATATTGCCATATCTTGCAAAATTTGGTGGGTCCCCATATATATATATAACCGTAAGATGTATGGGGGGAGGGGGTGAAGTGTAAGTTTTTATATAAACATGCCATACGTAGGCTAAAACGAGTGTTTAACTGGATACCGGGTATTTTATCTAGCGTTTAAATCCCGGTTATGGCGTTCTAAAATATTTTTATTATACTATAAAAATAAACTCGCCAAAATATTACTGGAAATAAATTTCAGTTGCCAAGACTGGCTGCATTGTCTGCGTTTTGTAGTATAAGCACTGTGTCGCGCGGAAACACGTGTTACGAGCTTACACTTGAAAAATAACGTTTTTAGGCGTTTCAATTTATTTTTCAACACAGACCTGTTAAAAAAATAAATTTCAATCATAACAGAATATCTTCTGGATTTAATTATTATCCGGGCGGTTACCAACGTTCGTTTCGCAGTTTTGTCGTAATTAGTTCTTTAGTTCAAATAGTCATGTTTTTGCCATACCGAATCCTTCAAAACTTATTTCTAAGTTATGTATAGGATATTTAGGGTATGTTTAGCTTATGTCACGGTTCCGGAGTGTATGTTGCGTTAAACTGATTGCATTTAAGCACCAGTTTGTGTATAACCTTCTAGAAGGTGATCTAAAGCTTGAAATCGGAATCAAATCAAATTGTAAAATTGTCAAACACAAATACACATATATTAACACTAAAACACATAATAACACCAAAGCATATTGTTTTATTGATAACGGGCATTGTTTTACATAGTACGATGATTACAGATCACAGTTGTCACAGGTACAAGTTCAGAAGAAGAAAAGGAGAAACTGTTCAGAAGACAGTCAAACAAAGAGTTTCTCGCTGAAAAGAAAAAGAATATGATGGTGAAATCTGAACGAAGAGTTGATAGAAGAACCTGCTTCAAATGTCAAGAAGTTGGGCACATTGCTTGGAACTGCCCAAAGCCCAACAACACAAAACAGGGAGTTGCTTCTAACTCTAAACTGAAAGAGAAATGTGTTGATGAAAAGAAACAACCAACATAAAGTTTTAAAAAGTTCAAAAATTCGACTTTCGAAGATGGTGAAAGTTCGAAACATTTTTACAAAAGAAGAGTCGATTTGAGCAAACAAAAACGGGTTGTTAAATCTGAAACTAGTTCTGACAATGAATCTGACTCGTCAAAGTCAAAGGAGTCATTTGTTGTGAAAAATGATGAGAATTCCGTTCCAGAAACGAATGATGAAAATTTTCCACCATTGTTAAAAGAAAACTTGAAGTTAAAAGTTGGAAATATTGAGATCTCAGATCAATTCTTCCCTGGTAAAGAAGATTTGATGCTGAAAAAGCGTTTAATGGAAAAGTAAAACATATCTTTGGGAAGATGGTCGATGGGAAGGTAAAAAGTGTGAAAGAATTTTATAAATAAAAAAGATGGTGGATTGAAGATGATTCACAATCACCCAAGACTGTTCAGGCTTGGGTGACAGCATTCTCTACTTAAAATCCTGACTTGCCGGAGCTCCCAAGTTGGTAATCGTGGAGCAGGTATTAGCATCATTCTTGAAAATGTTTTTTTTTTTGTGAAAAACCTACCAGTGGTTAATCAAGGTCATTAAGTTGAACTTGATTAAATTACATACAAGTGGTTGAAAGAACAAAACCCCTATCCTACAAGTGATTTATGAAAGCTACAAAACTTATTTTCTGGAAAAACCATTTTGATTAAAACAAACTTAAGTGTTTTGAAATCATAATGGGAAAATAGTTTGTGGTCAGGGGGAGTTCTGATTGTTTATGCCAAGTAAATGCAGAATTGAAGCAATTCACATCGGTTTGTCAAATTTTCTTTAAATGGTTTTGAATTTTAGGGGGAGTAAGAAATTTCAGAAAATCCAAAAACATTAGAAAATTTGAAAAAGCCAAAAACATGATAAAAATAAAAAATGAGTTTTGTTGTGAAAAAGAGGAAATGATAGTACATTAGTGGACTATCACAGCATCCTAAAGAATTGGAAATTTAAAAATGTGATAAACGATCTCACTAACGATATGCCGGTAGGTTTTTATACATTCAGTAGATTGTTTTCGAGATATAAACCTATATATCAAACTTGCTTAGTTTGTGGGGAACATCTCTCAGATATATGGGTAACCCCCGAAATCTTGTTTGAAGGGCTTTCTATTTCTGACATACTAGGTCTTTGTGCGTGATGATATCTGGGGTATTATACCTGGACTTCTGATTTTGCGGAAGCAATAGCCTAGTCCTCGTATAATGCTCTGCACTGCTTTAAATCATAAAGCCCACCCTCAGCATAAAAAATGATGAAACATTGAAAAATGCTAATCATGTGTTGTTGAAGAAAAGATCCCCAAACAGGACACAACTAAAAGACGAGCCATCATCTCTTTGTCTGAACGGAAGTAATAACCTGAGCTCTCATTGTCTTGCATTACCTGTTTACAGATATCATTAGTGTACATTCACCTGTAAAACTGAATATAGGAGTCTGGATACGGGAGTATATTCTGAGGTGGGACACGCGAATAAGTTTAAGTGCTTAAAACATTAATCTCGTATCTCAAATCAATTGAACTTTGTGTGAAAATTTAAGTGGATCAGTATACTGACAATCTAAGTGAATCGTTTAGAACTTAAAATGTTTAAAGCTTAACAGTGTTAGTGATTTGTCTCAAAAACTGATATGATCCTCTTACACAAACTCGCAAAAAATATTGTCTGTAAATATTTCTTTACTATTTTTCAAAAACCCAAAAAGATTTTGGAGTGTTTTAGCATAAAATTTTGAAAAATCAAAAAGTTTTTATTTCATCTTATTTTCGACAACTGATGTTGAAAAGCTGATTTTCAAAATTCCGAGTGCTAAACATGACGACAACAGGTTAGGAGAGTTTGTTTTGAAATGAGAAAGGATTTTGAAAAGATTAAATGGTTTCAAATTAATGAAAATGTCAAATTTGAATGTTTCGATTACAAGTGGTAAGCAGTGATTCTAAATTTTGTAAATCTTAATAATTGTGAATCATATTGTTAGGTAGAGAATTGTGCAGGTTACAGAAAGCCAGGATACATTCCTGAGACTGTGAATGCTACAAAACAAGATCCCCGAGTCGAAGCCTAAGCAGAGGTAGAGCCAGGTTTCGATCTTAGAACGAGTGCTATGTTTGATTGCGATCCCGGAACGATTTAAGGGGGAGTCTACTAGCAAAGGGGAGTCTAAAGATAGTAGAGCCAGTTTCAGATCTTTTCATACAAGCCAGCTGCTAAAGCTGAGGAAAGAGAAAGAGGAGACTGAAGAATTTATTAGATCAACTTCCAAGGGGAAAGTTAGATGATGATGCTGATAAAGAGAAGAGGGAAGATTGAGGATGCTTACAATGTCAGACACTTTGGAGAGAGCGAAAAGACTGATAAAGACTGAAGACTTGTCATACTGAAGACTTGACACCAAAGACTTTGTCAACATCCAAGGGGGAGTCTGTTGGTGCATATGTTTGTCGACTTCGTCTTGTATCGAGTCTTGTATCTAGATAGGATAATCCAAAGCTCGGTAGTCAAAGAAATAGGATTTTAGTGTTGTTTGACCAATTCACACGAACTGGCAGAGCCAGTTCATGCGAAATGGCCATTTCACACGAAATGGCAATGACAGGTTCCATTCCACACGAAATGGCAATGTCAGGTTCATGGGAATTGGGAATCCTATGAATAGCTGAGTCATGTTTTCATTTGTAACATTGCTGATTCCGGAGTAGAGGTGATGCTGAAGTGTTAAGTGGTCTGTAATCGTGTCAAATCAATATACAAGACAGTTAAAGTGAATCTGTGTGTGAATCAAGCTGCAATCAAGTCCGAATCACTGAATTCCGCCTTTGGTTTGGATTAGAACTCTTCTGATCGACTCGTTTAGGTCGAATCTCTGTTAGTGCATACACTTGTCGACTTCGTCTTGTATCGAGTCTTGTACTAGATATGTTAGATAAGGGCACGTTGTACGAGAAAGTAGGAGATTTAAGGTTTAATTAGTGTGATTCCGCTTGAGAGGGGTAATTCCGCTTGAAATGGTTTATGACAGTTTCAAGCGAAATCAAATCTATATGATTCCGCTTGAAATGTTACTTGTTTCTTTCAAGCGGAACCTGCTGGCTATAAATAGGTGTTTCGAGCGAAATCATTTGTAACTTTTGAAATCTTGGATACCGAGGTGCTGTCGGTTTATCCTATGGTTGTAATTCTTGTTATATGAATCAGAAAGGTGTTTAAAGTGAATTGCAAGCTATGTCTAAGTCTGTTTCTTATTTTCCGCATCCGAAACAGATCAAAACTTCTCTGAACGACTCGTTCGGGTCATCACACGATCCTACAATTGGTATCAGAGCTCAGGAGGAGGAGTTCTGCTGATTTCAGCTTGTTTTCATTGTGTTTTCTTTCTTATACATCTTCTTTTAACATTTGAACAAGTTTTAACGGATAAAATGGCCTGAATTTTTCACAACAGAGGCGAAAGTGTGTTTTAACAAAGCCTTGAAAGAATCAGACCAAAATTCTGCTTAAAAATGACTAAAATGGACCTACGTTCTAATTCCGCTTGAATGAACACATTTAATTCCGCTTAAAAATCAATATTCCGCTTGAAATTTCAAGCGAAATTAGTGATTTCGCTTCAAAAAGGTATTTCGCTAGAAAAGTTTCAAGCGAAATCTGTTATTTCGCTCCAAAGGCTATTCCGCTTGAAAGTTCAAGCGAAATCAGTGAACTTCTGATTCCGCTTGAAACCTTAATCTCGCTTGAAGTGTTTATTTCAGGTGATTCCGCTTGAAGCTTGATTCCGCTTGAAAAGTGTTATTTTGAAAAACGTGTTACCGAATCATGAGTGAAGAATTTTACAACGCGTTAGCCACATCCCCGACTACTCCGGCTTCCATTGCTCAAAACATGAATTTGGAAAACGAAACTGGAAAATTACAAAAACCCTCGAAGCTAATGAGCATTGAGGAGTATTACGGATGGAAAGACAGATTTGAAAACTGGGTTCAAGCTAACCATCTGAGATCTTGGGAGTGTATTCTGAAAAAAGTATGTCCCACCACGTACTGATCTGCAAGTTGAAAAAGAAATCTCAAAATTCAGTGACAAAGAACGTGATATGTACAAAGCTGAAAAGATGATGATTAGTCTACTTCAGCAAGCCATCAAAGAAGACATCTTTGTCTTGCTTCAGCATGACAAAACTTCAAAATCAATTTGGGATGCTCTTAGAATTAAGTTTGAAGGAAGTGAAAAGATGATCAAGAGTTAAAAGGCATTGCTTAAGAAGGAATTTGATCTTTTCACCAGTTTGCCAGGGAAAGATACAAAGACGTTAATTGAAAGATATTGCCACTTAGTGCGATCTATGTTTATGTTAAGCATAACCAAAGATCGTGAAGAATGGGTTGACAAATTAGCTGACGCTTTACCACAGAAAGAGTGGGGTACATATTTGATGATCTTAAAGAACACCGGAGAATATGATGGTTTGACAATTTCTCAGTTTATCGAGAAGATTGAGGGTCAAGATCTAGAACAGCAAAAGATTGCGAGGATGGATAATCCGAGTGGTCAACAAGACGTGAAGATGTACTACAAAGGCAGTGTTCAAGAAGTTGAAAGAAGCCTGAAAATACAAACTGCGTTTAGTGCTGGAAACTCATGTGAAAATGTTGAACAAAGCCCTAATAGCAGCAGTGGTTTCTCTTCATACCCAAGTGTGAATCCAAAGAGTTCAACATCAAGTTTTCACTCTCAAAGCTCGAAAACTGGAAATGGTTGTATGATACAATGCAACATTGCATTGAATCTTCCAGAAGGTCAAACTTTTCTGAAGAAATTGCAAAAGATCACATGGCGTTGCTTGCTACTGTGCTACAATCATATGAAGGATTGGTTGCAAGGAGGATCGGGAATCTTATGCTGATAAAGGAGGATTACGATCAAATAGACGCTGAAGAGATGGAGCTCATGGACATCAAATGGTGTCTAGCTAGTGTCCTAAGAAGAGCAGAAAAGTTCAAATTGATTACTGTAAAAAATGATTTTCTTGATGCACATGTTTCTACTTTAGGTTTTGATAAATCTAAAGTTACTTGTTTTCGATGCAGAGAGAAAGGTCATTTCAAGAGGGAATGCAAGAATAGGGAAGCAAGTGAAGTAAAGAATCCGTTTGGAAAAGATGACTATTACCGGAAAGCCATATATCAACAAGTTGGTCTACAACAACAACAACAACAAGAACCACAAGTGGCTCATGGTAGAAAAGTGATAGAGGATTCTTCATAGAGAGCATGTTTAGTGAATCAAGAGAATTTCAACTGGGATAAATACATATCATCCGACAGCAAAGCATGCTTAATTAATCAAGATGATGAAAGATTACCTGAAGGTTTTAGCTGGGATATGTTTGTGGATGAGAAAGGAGAGGTTAAAGCTTTCATTGCTAAAATTGTGAAAGAACCAGATATGTTTACAGAATGGATGAAAGCTATTGGTGTTGATGTGAAGAATGAAGAAGAAAAGTCTGTTTCATCAGATAAAAGCTCACAGGATTCAGAGGAAAGTTCAGAAAGAGAAGTTGTTTTTGATCAAACACCATCTGATTCTGGGTTTTCAGATGTTGCAAAATCTCAGTTTTCATTTTTATTTTGCAAATCGCTTGGAAAAGCTAAAGGAGAAACGAGCTGCAAGAAAACAAAATACAATGAAGTCTGAAAATGTTGCTCAAAAAGAGGAGACTGTTCAAAATGAAGAAGTTAAAATTGTTGCTGAGGAGATTGTTGAAACAAAGAAGACGATTGAAGTAGAAAAAGTTGTTGAGGTTAAGAAAGTTGTTGAAGTTGAAAAGATTGTGGAAGTCATCAAACCATGCCAAAAGTGTTTGAAGACTTGCAAATTGTGTGTAGAAAAAGATGAAAAATTGGCTGAGCTTGAGAAGATGAAGGAACAATTACTGTTCAATCTCAACTACGTGAAGGAATCTTATGATGTGTTGAATAGAACAGTAACTGGTCTTCAAAAGACAAACTCTGAAAGAGAAAATGCATTAACCATGATGAATGTTGTGATGATGACAAAACAAAAAGCTATAAATTTCTACATCGAAGAAAGTGCAAAGTGGAAACAAGAGTTGGAGACTGAGAAAATTGAGAATGAGAGAATCAGACGTTTATTACAAAGTTATTCTAGTTCTGATTATCTTTTTGATCGAATTTATCCAACTGTTGCAGGTTTTGAAGCATTTCAGGATGATAAGCCAAAGAAGAAGGATACTGGTAAGAAACCGGATGTTAGCTATAACAAGTGTCCGCCTCCGATCTGGGAAGGATATTCTCCCAGAAAACCAAATGAGGAGCAAGTTGAAAAGGCAGTCAATATAAAGTTAAAAACCGATACAACTGATGAATCGCAAGAAAACATTGACGTCACTTTCACATCGTCTGACACTGTTGGTGCATATTTGTGACAATAGCTTAGATTTGGTCTCTGGATATCTTGTAATTAGTAAAACGATAAACAGTTAGCGGGTTTAGCTTTGTAATAGTTAATTAAGAGTGATTGGGCCAAACCAAACCCACATATGGGGGAGGGTTTACGAAATGGGCCTTGCCCAAGACCTAGCCCATATGCAAAGCTTTGTCCTATATAAACAAAGCTTAGCATTAGGGTTTAGGTTGATAAAACAATCTTCTAATCACTCTTGGAGAGAATTCGTGAAAGAGAAAGGCTTGGACGAATTTAGTGATCTTGACTGATTGTAATCATTACGAAGATAATCAATAAAGATCGGGTTTAAAGTGATTCTTGTTCTTCTCGTTTTAGTGTGAAATCTGATCTAGGGGATTCCGCACTCTATGTTGGATCGACGATTCTGTTACGATCCGCACGGTTACGGGGACCTACAATTGGTATCAGAGCTTTTGGCTCTTGATTTGCTTGGTTCAGAATCGTTTCTGCAGAAAATCGGCGTTTTTTGACGTGTTTGGAGGCTGTTCTTAAGTTCTGCTGCTAATTTCGGATAAAATTCAAGCATTTCGTGTAGGATCGTTCTCCAACCTGTTTGAGTCGTTCAGAGAAGTTCGTATCCGAATTAAGAGGCGGAAACTAATAATTCGGTGCTATTGAAGTTGTATTCACTTTAATATTGCTGTTTTATTGATCTTCAACTCAATTACAAGGTTTGACAGCACTTCGGCAGCACTTCGTGGCTCAACCGGAAGATTACATTGTTAACTATGTGCTAGGATCGCTCACCTATTTATAGACAAGCTGGTCCGCTCATACGTACATGTACGTATGAGCGATCCTACAATGTGACACAAGAGCGGTCCTGCTTGATACCATATAAGCGATCCACACAAAACCTAATGAGCGATCCTAAACTATCATGACACAAAAGCGATCCTAGAGCATGTACATATAAGCGATCCTATAAAATCTCCTATTTCTAGGATTCTGTGCCATTTCCGATCTGTTCAGCTTCAAGACTCGATGGAAGACGTAGTCAGCAGACGTAAGTGCACCAACAGACTCCCCCTCGGATGTTGACGGAGTCTTCATAGAGTCTTCGCACATGTCAATCTACAGTCTTCATCAGTCGACAATTTGCCTCTGAAATATCTGTCGTTTCAAGAATCCTCGTTCTTCAATCTTCATTATCAACAACTCTTCTCTCTTGAATGTTATCTCGGTGTCTTCAGACTCCCCCTCTCACACAGCTGGGATCGTAGTCTGGAATTCACAGCCTCATCAGATTCAAGATCGTAACCTGGCGCTTTAACACCTGCACAATCATTTTTAGAAAGATGCCGATTCATGATCCACAATACCATCTTGGGATCTCCGGCAAGTCAGGTTTTTATTCTTGAAAAAATATGTCCACCCAAGCCTGACCTTCCTTGGGTGTAACCTCATCATTTTCATCATTCCTTTTATCCGACTTGTAAACCCATCCTTTGGAAGCATAAAAATCCTTAATGCTTTGTGCCTTACCACTGACCATTTTTCCAAAGATGCGTTTTACATTTCCGTTAAAAGTTTTTCAACATCAATTTTCTTCTTATCAGAATAAAATTGTTTTGAAATTTCAACTTTTCCGATTTTACATTTGTAATTTTTAGCATTCAGTGGCGGAAAATTCACATCATCCACTTTCGGAACTTTCTTTTCAATCCTTTTCTCAACACTTGGCTCCTCTGATTTTATGGAATCAGAATCATCACCAGAACAATTACCTGAACCTTTCACAACCCATTTCTGATTTGGCGTATTTTCTTTCCTTTTTGAAGCACTCTTTGAACATTCTCCTTTTTCAAAAGTTGAATTTTCAAAGCCAGTAAACTTCCGGGTTGACAGTTCAGTCTTTTCAACAACTTTTTCTTTCATTTTTATTGAGACTTCTTGTTTTGGTCGAAATGTCTTTGGACAATCTTTTGCAACATGACCCACAACTTTACACTGAAAACAAGATCTCTTTTCAACCTTCTTCGGATCTTCCTTCTTCTTCTTCTTCATGTCCTCTTGCTTCTTAGCAAGGAATTCTTGATTCGTCTGATTTCTGAATGATTTTTCTTTTTCAGCTTCTGTTGTTTTTCCTGCAACAAACATTGTTTTTGGTTTATAAACTTTTTCATTTTTATTGTTTTTCTGTGGAACAAAACCAAGACCTTTCTTTTTGTAATTACAATTATGGTTTGGTTTCTTTTAGAAACTATAACCACAATTGTAACCCATTTTCTTGTTGATTCTCTGTTGATCTCTTGAAGTGTACTGTTTAGGTTTTCCATTAAGATTTAAATCTTTTATTTCAGAAATATTAATTTCTGTTATTTTGAAAACCTTTTGAATCATTTCAAATCTGACACTTCTTATTGGAAAACTCTCATCTGAATATAATTTGTCAGAACCTTTCAAAGTATATGCTACTTTGACCGATTCATCATTCAAATTAGATTTCGAAAGTAAAAATTCTTTATCATAAACCCGTTTGTCCTTTTTGTCTGTTTTGTTTGACACACTGGACCCAGACTTTGACTCGAGTTTTGATTTCAGTTTTGACCCCTCATTGTCATCGCTGTCTAACACCTGATCGACCATACTTTTTATCAACTTTGACTCATGATCAGTATCTGATGACGTATATGTGACATCAATACTTTCCGGTAAGTTATCCGACGATCCAGACTCCCATTTCAAATTGATTGCTTTATTGACTCTTTCAGAATTCGGATTTCAAGGCATAAATCCATATTCGACCGGGGGCGGACATCTATTGTAGGATACACTCGGTTTCTTACCAGAAGTTTTCACTTTTTCTTCATCTTCAGTCACAATTTTCTTTTCTTCAGACATCTTTACTTCTTCAAACGTTTTCAAGTTCTCCACCACTGGATAAATCCTGTCAACAACAAAAGACGAACATGAGTAACTGTCTAGCAACTTTTTAACTTTCTCAGTCTCTATTTTCTGTGTTGCCAACTCCAACTCTAAATCAGCACACTTTTTGATATGAAAGTTAGCATCATCAAGCTGTCTAAGATATGCTACTTTCAACGTGTTCATCGCCACTACTTGTTCACCACTTGAATCAGTATATTTGTTAATTTCCCTATTCATTGTATCATATGATTCTTTCAACTTGTGAATGTTGTGCAACAACTCATTGTTTTGTTTTATCAGCGAATCACAGTTCATGCACTTTTCTTGGACCATGATCGGTTCAGCTTCAATCTTTACTTCAAATTCTGGAACTTCTTTGACATTTCTGCTCGGTTGTAAAAACTCAGCTCTTCTCAGTTTCTCAGCTTTCGCTTCTTCTTTCAATCTCTCTTCCTCTTCTGCTTCTTCTCTGATCCTTCTTCGTTTTTCTTCAGCAGCTTCCATGACTTTTCTGCACCTTTCTGCACATTTCAAATCATAAGCATTAGCAAAGAAAGCATGAGAAGTATTTTTGGACATTTCTTTGGCCATAAGATTTTCATCTGGACAAAAATCATCCCAAGTAAAACCTTCTACCAACTTCTCATCATCTTGTTCAGCAAAACACACTTTGCTGTCTTTCGGAAGATACTTTTCCCAGGTAAAATTATCATATTTTCCCTTACTAACAACACATGCTCTTTTTGAATTATCTATCACATCTCTCCCATGAGCTGTTTGTGCCTGCTGCTGTGCTGGTGGTGTGATTTGATGATAAATGGCCTTCTTGTGATAGTCATTATTTTCGAAAGGATTCTGGGCTCCGGTAGCTTCACGGTTTTTGCACTCCCGCTTAAAATGCCCTTTTTCCCTACATTGAAAACACGTAACTTTAGATTTATCAAAACCTAAAGCTGAAACGTTTGCATCACGAAAATCATCACGGCCAGTAATTTGTTTAAACTTTTCAGCACGTCTCATCACACTAGCCATACACCATTTAATATCCATCAATTCCATTTCCTCAGCATCAATTTGATCGTAATCCTCTTTCGTGAGCATTGGATTTCCGATCTTTCCTGCAACAAAACAACTATAAGACTCTAAAATCATCCCTAACAAAGACATTTGATTTTTAGCAATCTCTTCAGTGTAGTCTTGATTATTTTCAAGGCTTAATACAATGTTATACTGAAGTTTTCTACCATTCTTTGTTACAGAGATGTTAGGATCGAAAGATGAAAATCTTGTGCTGTTGCTTGATCCTTGAGATGCCGTCTTCTCAGAAGAATCTTTAACACTGTAAGCAGTTTCGATCTTAGGAGAAGACTTTGTTGAATCAGTAACACCATGCTTGTAGTACAAACTGATATCCTGTTCTCCATCGTAGTTCTTCATCCTAGCAATCTTTCTCTGCTCCATCTCTTGAGCTTCCAAATGCTTTATGAAGTCTCCTAGCTTCATCTTTTTATATTCTGCTTTGTTGGATTTCAGCATCATCAAAAATGTTCCCCATGTTTCATATGGAAGCGCATCTGCAAGTTTTTCAATTAACTCATCAGTATCTTTCTTAATACCTAACTTTGTCATATTTCTCACCAAGTTACAATATCTATCAATAATTTGCTTGGTGTTTTCATTTTTCAATCCCCGAAACAAATCAAACTCTTTCTTCATGAGAGACATTTTGTTCTTTAACATATCATCACTTCCCGTAAACTTTGCTTCCAACTCTGTCCACATTGAATATGCAGTTCCGTCATGTTGAAGCAATATCAAGATATCTTCTTTTATAGCTTGCTGAAGCAGACTCACCATAAGCTTTTCATCGCGATATTTCTTTTTATCAGCTGTACTCATCTCTCTAAGTGTTAGCGGAGTACCATTCACAACATCATTCTTTGTGGGTTTGACATATGGCTCTTCAGTGTGTTCCCACGCATCGAGATGATAAGCCTCGACCCAGTTACCAAAACGTTCAGACCACACATTATAATCGTCAATATCCATGAGTTTCGGTGGTTTTTGAGACGTTCTGGTTTCGTTTTCAATCAAAGCACTCTGAGTAATCGAGGTCGGGGTAGCAAAAGCATTATAAAATTCAATATCCATCGTTCACAATTGTTCACAAATTCACAACAATTTCAAATCTTATATAACTATTCAAAAGAGCGAACTGTCACAAAAGTGATACCAAACAATGTCGTAAAAGCGAACTATAACCAACTGTTTTATGAGCGAACCAGGTGGATCTGATCAAATATGCGAACCAACTATATGTCGTTGGAGCGAACCAAACACAATGTCCGTTCGAGCGGACTGACCAATAAGCGAACCAAACACTTTGACCTGATTAGCGAACCAAACAATATCCGTTCGAGCGGACCAGAAGCTATTCGATCGAGCGGACCAGTCAGATTGTACCAATGAGCAGTCGAGAAAACTGTCACTGGAGCGGACCAGAGACTGTCAAATGAGCGGGACAGACTGAAATTTCGAGCGAACCCACTTAAAACTGTTCCTTGGAGCGGTCCAGATAGGTAATTTGGAGCGGTCCAGATGCTTACGTCTTCATTTGCGCGAATCTGTATGAACAAACCACCTAAAATCTTGGTTTCTACTTCGATTTTAGATCTGAAAACTTCAAGGATTTGTTAATTCATGATTCCGAGTGCACTGTGTGATTTTGAGCTTGTTTTACCGTGAAAAATTTTGAAAAAGTGAAGAAAGTGTAGAAAATCAGAAGAATTGCAGCTACAATGGCAAGAACTCCTCCTCCTGAGCTCTGATACCACTTGTAGGATCGTTCTCCGACCTGTTTGAGTCGTTCAGAGAAGTTCGTATCCGAATTAAGAGGCGGAAACTAATAATTTGGTGCTATTGAAGCTGTATTCACTTTAATATTGCTGTTTTATTGATCTTCAACTCAATTACAAGGTTTGACAGCACTTCGGCAGCACTTCGTGGCTCAACCGGAAGATTACACCGTTAATTATGTGCTAGGATCGCTCACCTATTTATAGACAAGCTGGTCCGCTCATACGTACATGTACGTATGAGCGACCCTACAATGTGACACAAGAGCGGTCCTGCTTGATACCATATAAGCGATCCACACAAAACCTAATGAGCGATCCTAACCTATCATGACACAAAAGCGATCCTAGAGCATGTACATATAAGCGATCCTATACAATCTCCTATTTCTAGGATTCTGTGCCATTTCCGATCTGTTCAGCTTCAAGACTCGATGGAAGACGTAGTCAGCAGACGTAAGTACACCAACATTTCGGACCATTACTGATCAAAAGGCTGGGATTTCGGACCAAAATCAGTCATTCGGATTATCAGCATCAATTTCGGACCAGAAATCAACCAATTTCGGACCATTTCGGATTTTCTGATTGCATTTCGGATTTTCAGACCTGCATTTCGGATCATCAGGCTTGCATTTCGGATTGGACTGTTGCATTTCGGATTAAATAGTTGAATTTCGGACCAGTTTGGCTTGATTTCGGACCAGAAGGTGTGATTTCGGATCAGACTGCTTCATTACGGATTAGTGAGCCTCATTTCGGACCAGAAGAACCCATTTCGGACCAGGAGGTGCTCATTTCGGATTTAGGGCCATTTCGGACAATTTCGGACCATTTCGAACGGGGTGGAATTTTTCTTGGCTTGCGTAAGAAAAATTTCACTGTTTCGCGTTTAGAAAATTAACCGTAACACATCTCAGGAGACCGTTTGCACCGTTGGAATCCTTGGATTTTTAGGACAAATTTTTTTTTACGGTATAATATGGTAAAAACAGATTTCGGACAAATCTAACGGTATAATTTGGTAAAAACAGATTTCGGACAAAATTTGTACGGTTTTTCAGTCTGCTTCCGTTAAAATGTCGAACATGACAAAATTGAACGAACTCTTGAGGATGGAACATGAGGTTGGCACAACCAACAAACCACCTAAGACGATGAAGGTGGAGAACTACTTGACATGGAAGGATAGGTTTCAATCCTTCATTGAATATCAGGACACTCGCATGTGGATCTGTATTGTTGACGGGTACACAAACCCTACACATGACTTTGAAGGCAGACCACGTGTCACAGCCTATGTGAACATGCAAGAGAATGATAAAAAGATGTATGAGGCTGAAAAGGGAGCCTTGGCTGCTATCAAGATGTCTCTACCTGATAGCATCAAACATACCTTTAAGAAGTACACTACTTCAAAGGAAATGTAGGATGCACTAGAGAAGAGATATGAGGGAAATCCTGATGTCAAGAAGAACAAAGTTGATCTACTGAAGAAGCCATTTGCTGTGTTCAAGTACATGAAAAATGAGTTACTTGAGGACATCATCACTCGATACTACCATTTGATGTCAGAATTAGACAATTATGATGTAGATTGCTATACTGACATAGAGAAAAATGACAAGCTGCTTGATGCTCTTCCTGCTAAGTGGGATATATACACTCTAATGATCAAGGGAGAAGCAGATTATGACACAAAGGAACTAGAAGAAGTAGTCGGAAAGCTAAGAGTTTATGAGCTCAGTATGAAGAAGAAGGACACTGGATATGATCAGGTTCAAGATCCAGGGATCTACAATGGGCTTACATCTTCTTCATCTCATGATGCGTCTAGCGACTCTGCTACTGCGTTTCTTTCGTGTGATAATGAGCAGGTTACAGTGAATGAAGATGGTGATGTGTGTTTTGTAGCTGCTTCAGGAGGATCAACAGGAGTTATGAGACCATCAGCTTCTAAGCAAACAAGCAGTGCAAAGTCGATGCCTATGAATGTGAAGTCTGCTGAAGAACATCTTGCTCTACTTGCTTCGTTTGTTGCATCTTATGAAAACTACATTCAGGGGAAGATATCTGATCCTGCTACTTTAGATGAAGATTATGATCAAATTGACCCTGATGATCTAGAAGAGATGGATTTACAATGGTAGATGGCCATGATTTCAAGACTGTGACAACTCGAACTTTAGACCTATCGTTGTGTAACATACGTGAACGTGTTATGATTTTACAAACTTTGATACTAATGAATGTTATGATGTTTATGTGCATTATGTGTGTATGTTATGTCTTGCACGAGCCCAAACCACACACTGAAACCCGATCGCACAAGGCTAACCGGTCACACAAGCCCGTTTGGGCCACACCTTGAAATCGGACTCCATTTGATAACCGAGTTGGGCTCGGCCCACTCCCCACTCGCAACACAAAACCGAGTTTAAGGGTTTTGTTTTATTGTTTTGCAAAAACACACACACAACCCTACTTGCTCTCTCTCTTTCGGCTTGCTTAGGACTCGACGGCACAAGATCCACACTACTCGGATCATCCTTACTACTCATAATCCGGTTAGTGTTTGTCATTAAATTGCTTGTTAAATGATGCTTTGATTATGGGTTGTCGGATTGTTTGTATGATGTTAGTATGTTTGATCTAGGATTCGTGATTAGCATGATTGATTATGAAAGAATCCTTTGCTTGCATGATCTCTTGGGATTATAGTTAATAGTGTTTATATATCGGCTTCCATGTTCTAATTTTATGGCTGTTTATGATGTGATAATCGGGTGCTAGATCACAGAATTTGGATGTTCGTTTATATAAGAACCGGTCGATAGAATGGCTGGATGATTGGTATGAATGTTGTATAATAATTGATGAATTGTTTAAGGGTTGTTCATGTTGTTGTTCATACGAATCAAGGTTTAGGAAACTCTGTTTGATCGATGTTTTCTTGAATGGTAAACTGTTAATTGTTAATTGATTTTTGGAAACTGATTACGATAATTGTTTTGCATAAATGTTGTAACTGAATTGCATGAAATCAGGGAAGCTGTTACACACACACGGTTGCGACTCGGTATCATCAGTTGCGACTCGAAACCTCACACCAGCCACAACACGAACCGCAACCATGGTTGCGAGTCCCGTTGCGACTCGTAACCAGACCATGATGAGCCGAGACCACCTGTTGCGACTCGTAACCCGCAGTTGCGACTCGCAATCCCCGTTGCGACTCGAGATCGCCGGTTGCGACTCGAGACCACCTTTGCACATACACTGTTTTGGGCCTTCGCTGTTACGGGCCCAATCAGTTGGGCTAATCGATTGGACTTATGACTGTTATGATATTGGACTGCTTATCTGTTGGGCTGATATGTTATTTGGGCGGATTACCTTTCGGGCTTAGACATTGGATCGCACATGAATGTTAATGCTATGCTCTTACCTGCTCACATGCATACGTGATAGTAACGTGTTAGTTGATGTGATGCATACGTGTACTACCCTAGTCAAAACCTGACTTGATTAATGACCATGATAGGACGTGGTTGACCATTTCTAGCTTAACTATACTCTTTGTGTATCTGCCGAGCAAACCAAGGTGAGTTCACACAGCCAAGGCATGGGATTCCCGGGTTGGGAATTGGGTTGGATATGTTATTGTTAAAAGAGTTACTCGTACTTACGCATTCTCTAGACTATAGACCATCGTCCTCAGGTAGTCAGGACACGTTACGTAAAGCCTACGTAACCCAGTATAATTGCCATTTGTCTCCCGGGTCGGGAGGACACGTTACGTAAAGCCTACGTAACCCAATACCATCTACTGGCTTCCAGGTCGGAAGGCCACGCTGCGTAAAGCCTACGTAGCCCCCACGCGTACCATGTCCTCGGGGAAGGGCACGTCACGTAAAGCCTACGTGACCCTGTACGTATTCCTGTTCTCGGTAAAGAAGAACACATGGTCGGAAGTTAGTCTAGTAAGTACCGTTAATGAGAAGCCCTCATTAGCCAGGATAAACATGGGAAGCCCCCACCAGTAATATGAACACAAGGTTTGGGAAGCCCCCACCTTTAGTACACACTAGTATGGGAAGCCCCCACTAGCTATACTTATGCACTATGTTATGAACTTACTTTCTGTGAACTCGCTCAACTAGTTTGTTGATTATTTGCTGCATGCCTTGCAGGACCTTAGGTACATTATGGAGCTTGCACAGGGAGGAGCAGATCGTTGTGGGATACGGATCATGAACTTTATCTGAACCTATAACTATTTTGAGATTACATACTATGCTTCCGCTATTTAAACGATGTTTGGTTTTGGAACATCAATCATGTCATGATGATTTACATTGATTACTTTTATTATTAAATGCTATGTTTGATATGATTGATGGCTTGATCCTGGTCATGTCACGCTCCCAGGCGGTGGTACTCCGCGGGTGGATTTTGGGGGTGTGACAAAGACGTGTGAAGAGGTTCATGAATAGAACTGGAAGGAAGTTTGTGGGGAAGAGTGTTGGCTTTAACAAGACCAAAGTGAGGTGCTTCAACTGTCAAAGTTATGGTCATTTCGCTAGGGAATGTCAGAAACAAAAGCATGAGACTTCGAGTCAGAGTTCAAACAATAGAAATTCATCAAACAACTCTAACTCAAGGGCGTTGATCTCTACTGCAAGAGAGGTTTCATATTACTGGAGTGTTCACTTGGAAAATGATAAGAATGTCACTCAGGCATTTATGGCAGAAATTGTGCCAGTTGATGATGGTGAAGCTACAGTAGATGATACAAAAGTTGAGCAGAAAAGTGAAGCTGAGGTAGATAAGGCTGATCGGACTACTGAAGCTGAAGAGGAAAAGCCAGAGTCTGAGCATGAAATGGAAGCTGACAAGAAAGATGAAATTATCAGACAAATGAAAGCTCAACTTGCTGCTCTCATGGCCAACTCAGACAAATCAACAGGAGAAGTAAGTAACTCTGCTACTTCTGTTTGTTTAAAGTGTCGTGAATTACAGGGTGAAGTTGACAGGTTGTCAACTCAAAACAAAAGTCTGGTGAGCGAAATGTCTAAAGTAAAAGAATCAAATTTCTTTGCTAAAAGAAATGAGTCATCATATTTGAAAAAGATAAAAGGCTATGAAGCTGAAATTGAAGTTTTAACCTGCAAACTAAATGAAAAACTTCAAGTCATAGACTTAGCTCATGACATGATGGCTGAGAAAACAAAAGAGATTTCTGAAAAATGCAAAGAGTTGTCAGATGCACAACTCAAAATTGTTGAACTTGAAAAGAAATTAGGTCAATTCAGGGATTCTACTTTTGTTATGAAACACATGATGGGTGGGTTAAAGAAGAGTAATGACAAGAGCAATGTGGGATACCAGGCCTTTAATGAAGTCCCACCTCCTCTTAGTCATGATTATTCTTTCTTACCTGATGAAGATGAGTTCACAGACTTTCTGTCAACATCACCAAGTAGTTTCACATCTAGTAAAGGTGATGTATTTACAGATAATGATGCTAAGAAGGAAAATAACAGCAAACCTGTTTTGAGAAAGATAAACACACCTTCTAAAAACAAAAATCAAACTTCTGTTAAAAAGGTTAATTTTGTTCAAGGAAGTGATATGAAAAACAAAACAACTGTTATTGAAAACGAATCAAATGTAGAGTTTGCTAAAAACAAAAACAAAGAAAATTTTGAAACTAAGCAAACTGAACCAATTCCTTCTAAGGCATTTTCATCAAAACCAGAATCTAGTTCAAAGGCTTCAGGTGAGAAGTCTTCGAAAAAGAGATCGTGCTTCAAATGTCACACAAAGGGACATGTAGCTAGCTGCTGTCCTAATAAAAAGATTGAAGCACAAGTAAGTGAGAAAAAGATAGGGAAGTCACCAGAGAAGAGTGGTGATAAAAAGGAAAGAGAGTCTAACTCTCCAAAGAAATCTGCTCCAAAGCAACAACAGGGTGTTGCTAGTGGTGTAGATAAGGCTGAAAAAGGAACTCCTCAAGTTCCTCGTTTTCAAAGAAATCAACCAAGATTTTAGCCTGAATCTACATCAGGCAGATATGAGAGACCTAGAAGTTGTTCACCAAGAATGAACAATCAAAATTCAAATAATTTCAGAAGTCAAGGTAAATATCAAAATCGATACCAAAATAATGGTGGTCGAACTTTTTATAGCAATGGCTTTAGAAATTACAACAATCAAGCTTCTTGGAATCAAAACTCAAGATTTCAAAGGTCACATAGTCCAAACACATATAGGAACCTTCAGGACCAGAGACCTTATGGAAATCAAACCCCATTTCCATCAACAGGTCCAAGATCCAAGACTCCAGTTAGGAGTGATGGATATTGGATGGATGTTCCTGTAGTTGATGAATCGGGACGACCCAAGACCATCAAGGCTTAGGTCCCCCACTCTAACTAATCTTTTGGTTGGTGTGCTGGAGCTGCAAAGGAGGATTATCAACTTATTGTATGTTGATAGTGGCTACTCCAGGCACATGACGGGGGATGCGAGGTTGTTTTATGAATTTGAAGATTATGATGGTGGACATGTTAATTTTGCTGGTGCTAAAGGTGGTAGGATTACTGGAAGAGGAAAAGTGACGAATGGGAAGATCACTTTGGACAAAGTGAACTATGTTGAGCAGCTTAAACACAATCTGATGAGCGTGTCACAAGTCTGCGACAAGGGTCACTCGGTCCACTTTACAAATACTGAGGCATTGGTGTTGAAACCGGGTTTGGTCATTCCGGACGAGTGGATAGTAATGCGTGCACCAAGGAAAAATGACACTTATGTCATGGACATGGGTGCGAAGGATCCAACTGTAACGGTTGCGTGTTTGCTATCAAAAGCATCTGAAGCTGAATCTATTTTGTGGCACAGACGCATGGCCCATATTCACTACCGCAAAATGAATTATATCCTTAAAAATGAGCTAGTGAAAGGGGTTCCATTGTTGAGGTTTCAAGTGGAAGATAAATGTCTTCCATGTCAAAAGGGAAAACAACACAAGAAACCTCATAAGTCTAAAACAGTAAATTCCATAGATGCCCCGTATGAATTACTTCACATGGATTTATTCGGTCCCGTGAACGTGAGGAGCATAGGTGGAAGGTACTACTGTCTTGTTGTCACTGATGATTACTCGCGTTATTCATGGGTTTTCGTTTTAGGTACAAAAGATGAGACAGCAGAGATGCTGATAGATCTTTTTACAAAATTGGAAAACGTCCATGATGCAAGGATCAGGAGGATAAGGAGTGATAATGGCACGGAGTTCAAGAATCGGATTCTAGATCTCTACTGTCTTCGAAAGGGAATAGAACATCCATATTCTGCTCCTTGTACTCCTCAACAGAATGGAGTCGCTGAGAGGACAAACAGGACGTTGATTGAAGCCGCTAGGACGATGCTTTCAGATTCAAAGCTACCAGTTCTCTTCTGGGGAGAAGCTGTGAATACAGCTTGCTACGTCCTAAACAAAGTTTTAACCGTTAAACGTTTTAACAAAACATGTCATTAATTAATGTTTAACGTAAAACCAAACTTAACAGGCTTTGAACCATTTGGATTACCCTGCACCATTGTGCGAAACAAAGATAAACAAAAATTCAGTGAGGTGGCTGACGAAGGCTACTTTCTAGGTTACGTGCCTGGCACACCGAATAAAAGGGTTTTTAATCTAAAAACTATTAAAATTGAGGTTGTTTTTAATGTGGAAATTACTTCCTACAAACCTCAACAATCAACGAGTGGTCCTGCTATATTATATGATTATGAAAGTGTTTTTAAATCATTTAATATTGCTGTGGTTTCTGATACAGATGATTCTCAGCTGATTCAAACAGTGGTTGGTGAAGACGATGAAGGCGAGTTCATGCCTAGATCGAATGTTGATGTGACAGATGCTCCGGAAACTTCCCAAGGTGCTGCTGATCCTGATTCAAGCGATAGTGAACCTGAACCCAATCAGGGGGAGGATTTCATTAATCTGTTTGCAAATCAAAATATTCAGGGGGAGGTTGGATCAAACCTGGGTGATAATCTGGAAGTCGATGCTGTTGCTACTACACGAGCAAATAGAGATCATCCAGTTGACATGATTCTTGGAGATCCTACTGCAGGAGTTCAGACAAGAAGAAGCATAGCAGCGAATTCTGGGTTATTTGTTTCGATTGAGAAGGCTGGGATTGTTAACGAGTGCTTGTATAGTTGCTTTATTTCCCAAGAGGAGCCGAAGAACATTCATATGGCTCTTAAAGACAATTCATGGGTTGAAGCTGTCACACCCCCAAAATCCACCTGCGGAGTATCACCGCTTGGGAGCGTGACTGACCAGGATCAAGCCACCTATCATATCGAACATGTAATTAATATCAAGTATAATAAATGTAAACCAACCATTCAATATGATAGGTGTTCCAAACGTAATCATAGTTTCAAAGTATAGCGGAAGCATAAGTAAGAAAAACCCAATGTGTATTATAAGTTCAAATGTTTAAATGTTTTAACATGGCATCCAAGATCCATGCTCCACAACGACCTGCTCCTCCCTGTGCAAGCTCCATAAGTATTTAACGACCTGCAAGGCATGTAACAGAGGATCAACAACTAGTTGAGCGAGTTCACAGTTAACAATTCAGTAATAGTGCAGTGTGAGTAGTAGTATGTTCATTCGTTATGTCATGTATCGTATTAGTTTCCATCGCGGCCTCCCAGGCAGGTATGCGAAGATATTAGGGGGTGTTCATCCCGTGTATTCTAGACTAGGTTTACCTGTATCGCGGCCTACCAGGCAGGTGTGCGAAGATTAGTAAATTACCGTTCGCGGCCTTCCAAAGGCAGGTGTGCGAAGTCAGTCATAATATCGCGGCCAACCCTTGGCAGGTGTGCGAAGATCAGTTCAATAAGTGTTACTAGTCTAGTCGTAGTTCAATCAGCGGAGTATGTACCATAGTTCATCAAATCACATCACTACGTTCCAGTATAGATAAGTACCAGTAAATAATCAATCCCATTCCCACCCTGGGAACCCCATGCCTTGGCTATGTGAACTCACCTTGGTTTGCTCGGTATGTTATTGCTTCTAGGGTTTGCTAATCGTCTAAGTCCGTTACACACGACCTAGGATGTATTGCACATGATTCGATGTAAGTATTTTACGTTTAATTACGTTTACAACTCTTTGGTGTTCAAACAGTAACATACGGTAACGCATCGCACAGTAACATGCAGTATCATTCAGTAACACGTATCATTATAATCAGACAGTATCACACAGTCGTATACAGTAGTAAACAGTAGCATGCAGTAGCAGGTTGTTCCTCACACGAAGTTCCGAACTTGGTATCAACATAACACAGTCTTTTCAACCATTAACAATAGTGAATTATGAGAGCATATATTTAAAGTTCGGACAACACATTATGCGTATATAATTTGAGCACATATAAATCTTTCGAGCCTTAACAGATTCAACAACATTCATCATACAACTTAACTCAGACAAGTGTGGGGCATAAAGTTCGGACCTTACCTTGTGTAACGGTCGGACCAAAGTAACTTCATAACACATTATTAAAACTCGGATATGATACACATCAATAAAGCTCGGATAAGTTGTGGTTGCCAAAACTTGGGCTAGGGAATCTTATGTGTGCCAAGCAACAAAACTCGGACAAGAGTTTCATGAATGAAACTCGGACCAATTCATGGGGGGGTATAGGGATCAAACTCGGACCTCATGCTCAAACACATAAACCTCGGACATGATTTCGTGAAAAAGGTCGGACCAAACAAGGCCCTTAACAAACTCGGACAGGTGTTTCACTCCTAAAAATCGGACAAGGTAAGCCTATTAAACTCGGACCTAGACATGTCCATTAAACTCGGACCCTAAAGTCCTTTTAAAGTCGGGCATGTTATTTTATGAACAAAGGTCGAACCTGTAATGTGATATAAAGCTCGGACCCTTTATGTCACATGAAACTCGGACATATAGTCCCTCTAAACTCGGACCTTAAGTTTATATGTTTAAACATCGGACCACTTGATATTCATTCAAAAACTCAGACAACATAATAGTTGTGAAACTCGGAGCACCATAACTTCGGACCTTCATAAATTAATGAAACTCGGACCTTAATATCTTGTTAGAGCTCGGACCACATTCAAGTATTAAACTCGGATCTCATTCAAGTATTAAACTCGGATCACATTCAAGTATTAAAACTCAGACTATTATACACATAAGGGTTACAAACTCAGACATTAACAATACGTTTCACAGAATCAAGAAGATCAAATCAGTTACGTTCTATATTATCAAAACCCTAATCCATACACTTTGTAGAGCGGCAATTTATCATCAGGCAATCATTCTAACATTCCTTGTATCTTAACATCATGTAAATGATCATTCACTAATCAACATCATCATCATAATACTCAGAATCAAATCAAAATCACAGGATACTTATATGAAGAATTAGGGTTTCACCAAGAATTACAAGAATCAAGAATTAATAGAAATCAAGCAATCAATAAACATAAATTATTTACCTTGTGTTGATTCTAGAGAAGATGTAGAAACAAAAGTGATGAAAGTCTTTCCAATGATTTGGAGATGATTGCTAGGGGATTAGAGGATACAGTACTTTGATTCTTGTGAAAAATGATTAGTGAACAAGGAATTAGGTTTAAGTATGGTTTAGTTTTCACTAATTGCTCTACACACCCTGAATTACTAAATCTTACACAAGTACACCATCCCCTAACAATTTCACAACTTCCACCACCATGTTCATATATTTACTAATTTCCCAATTAACAAACAATCATGCACAATCACACAATTAAAACATATATAATTCCATGGCAATCAATTGTGCAAGTAAACAACTAAATAATACAAGAACGTGCAATCAATGCGAAATAGAAATCTTGGAAATTCGAGTTGTCACATTATCCCCAACTTAGAAGAAATTTCGTCCCGAAATTTGGTACGCACTCACTGAGGGAGCTAGGTAAGCTGTATTGTTCACTGGTTTTCCTGGGGTGTCACATCATCCCCCCGTTGATTTGGAATTTCGTCCCGAAATTCAGTAGTACTAGCTTCAGCCTCAGCAGTGGTTGCATTGGTTTCGAATAACTGGGGGGTACTTTTCTTTCATTTGATCTTCGCGTTCCCAGGTGTACTCTGGGCCACGTCGGGAGTTCCAACGAACTCGAACAAGAGGGATTCTCTTGTGTTTGAGGAGCTTAACATCCCGGTCTGTGATTTCAACTGGTTCCTTGACGAACTGCAACCGCTCGTCGATAGTGAGTTCCTTAAAAGGAATTATGAGGGTCGCATCTGACAGGCACATCTTCAGATTCGACATGTGGAATACGTTGTGAACTGCACCGAGTTCAGCTGGTAGGTTCAGTCTGAAGGCTACTGGGCCTATTCTTTCAGTGATTTCGAACGGTCCAACATACCGTGGATTGAGTTTGCCTCTTTTACCAAAACTAACCACACCCTTCCAGGGTGAAACTTTGAGTAAAACCCGGTCCCCGACCTGAAATTCCAATGGCTTCCTACGCTTATCTGCGTAGCTTTTCTGGCGATAGCGAGCTGCCGCCATGCGTTGCCGTATCTGTGCAATTCGTTCAGTGGCATCGACTACCATTTCTGGACCTGTAATCTAACTATCCCCCACCTCTGCCCAACCGAGAGGTGACCGGCATTTACGTCCGTACAATGCCTCGAATGGAGCGGCTTGAATGCTGGTGTGGTAACTGTTATTGTACGAAAACTCCACTAAAGGGAGGTGCTTTTCCCAGCTGCTGCCGAAATCGATATCACACGCTCGAAGCATGTCTTCTAGAGTTTGAATCGTGCGCTCAGACTGCCCATCCGTCTGAGGATGATGTGCTGTGCTCATGTCCAATCGTGAGCCGAAAGATTTTGTGCATCGCTTGCCATAGCTCTGACGTGAATCGTGCGTCCCGATCCGAAATGATGGAGGTGGGCACCCCGTGCCTCGAAATAACTTCTTTAAGATAGATGTCTGCGAGAGTGGAGATCTTATCTGTTTCCTTTATAGCCAGGAAGTGCGCAGACTTGGTGAGTCGATCCACGATCACCCATATAGTATCATTCCCACGCTGGGATTTAGGTAGGCCTGTAACAAAATCCATGGAAATTTCTTCCCATTTCCACTGTGGTATCCTGGGTTGTTGAAGTAGACCCGCTGGTTTCTGATATTCAACCTTGACTCTTGTACAGGTCAAGCACTTGCCGACGTAAGTAGCGATGTGAGCCTTCATACTAGGCCACCAATATGTAGTTCTGATGTCGTGGTACATTTGTCTGAGCCTGGATGTACCGAGTAGCGAGACTTGTGTGCTTCATCCATCACAAGCTCTCGTAAACCGCCATAAAGTGGGACTCAAATACGCTCCGTTACATAGTAGGCGCCGTCTTCCTTTTGTTCCATTCGTTGCCTTGAATCGCGTAAGGCTTCAGCCATGACGTTTTCGGGTTTCGATGCTTCTATCTGAGCAGCTCGTATCTGTGCAGGAGGACTGGACTGAATTGTAAGCTGTAGCGCTCGCACGCGCTTAGGCAGGGTGTCCTTTCGACTGAGGGCGTCAGCCACAACATTGGCCTTGCCTGGATGATACTTGATGGCGCATTCGTAGTCGTTCAGAAGTTCAACCCATCTCCGTTGACGCATGTTCAAATCCTTTTGCTTAAGAATATGCTCGAGACTCCTGTGATCGGTGTAAATCGTGCACCTGGTACCGTACAGGTAGTGTCGCCATATCTTAAGCGCGAAAACAACAGCTCCCAGCTCTAAATCGTGCGTCGCGTAGTTCCGTTCATGAATCTTGAGTTGCCGCGAAGCGTAAGCAATAACCTTATCCCGTTGCATCAATACGCAACTAAGACCCTGTATCGATGCGTCACAAAAACCACGAAGTCATCTGTGCCCTCCGGCAGTGAGAGGATAGGTGCGCTGCAAAGCCTATCCTTAAGGTACTGAAAAGCGGTCTCTTGGGAATCTCCCCAACGGTAGGTGACACCTTTCTGTGTCAACATTGTGAGCGGCTGAGCGATCTTCGAGAGGTTTTTGATGAATCGCCTGTAGTAACCCGCCAAACCCAAGAATTGGCGTATCTCCGTCGGGTTACGCGGTGCAGGCCAGTTCCTGATCGACTCTACCTTGGATGGATCAACATGCATCCCATCCCTGTTCCCCACATTGCCTAAGAAGTGGACTTCACGTAGCCAGAAGTCGCATTTTGAAAACTTCGCGTACAGTTGCTCCTTTCGAAGAAGTTCCAAGATAAGACATAAGTGCTGCTCGTGCTCCTCCTGACTCTTGGAGTAGATCAGAGTGTTGTCGATGAAGACAATGACGAACTTGTCAAGATAGGGTTTGCACACCCTGTTCATAAGGTCCATAAATACTGCAGGTGCGCTCAATAATATCAAACCATCCATCATATCAAACATAAAGTATAGTAGTTAAAATAATTCATAAAACCCAATAAAATTGATGTTCAAACCAAACTTTGTTTGAGTAGCGGAAACATAATAATGAAAACCCAAAATAAGTTATAAGTTCAAATATCGTTCATTGCGTCTCCTCGTCCTAACACGAAAACTCGACCTCTTGCCTCGTTGCCATTGTTGTTGTTGTTTCCCCCGTTGTTGTTGTTGTTCCTGTTGCCCTGGTTATTGTCATGGTTCTGATTCTGGTTCAACTGAGGACAATCGCGTTTGTAATGACCTTCTGCCCCACACTGGAAACATCCCCGGTTTCCACGCTGTGGTTGCTGCTGCTGGTTCTGTGGAGCTGGCGGTGGGAGTTGCTGGTTCTGATTTGCTGGCCGCGAGCTTCTACAATCCTTAGCCTCATGACCCATCTTGAGGCATCTTTGACAACGTTCCCTGCGACATCTTCCGCTGTGGTGTCTGTTGCACTTATTACACAGTGGGTGAATTCCCCGATATCCACCCTGCCCCTGACTGCCAGATAATTGCTGACTCGAATTCTGGTAGTCATTTGTCTTGCGCTGCTGAGACTGAACAGAAACCGATCCTTTGCTGGAATCCCCCTCCCATTTCCTCTTGTTGTCACTGGGAGTAGCAGCAGTGGTGACAGCAGTAGTGGTAGCCTTGACACGTTTTGGCAGCCTGTTCTGGTCCACTGCCTGATCTGTAATACGATGAGCAAGGCGCTGAATAGCCTGGATATTATCAAGATTAGCAGATGTCACATGACTCTGGATCTCTGGCGCCAAACCCTTGAGATACAACTCAATACGTTTCACTGGAGGGTCCACCATAGTTGGGCATAGCACGGCTAGTTCATTCGACCGTTTGGTATAGGCTTCGATCTCTGACCCAACCATTTTCAAGTGATACAGTTCATCTTCCAACTTGTGAATGTCTTCACGAGTGCAGTATCCCCTTTTGATCAATTCTTTGAAGTCATTCCAAGGGGTGGCGTTAGCAGCTGCCAACCCTACGATCTGTACTTGCGCGTTCCACCATGTCAGCGCGATTCCTTCCAAAGTGCCAGTGGCGTACTTGACCCTGCGAGCCTCAGGGCATTCACACATTTCGAACACAGATTCTAGCTTCTCAAACCAATGGAGGAGTCCCACTGCCCCCTCGGTGCCACTGAATGAGCTTGGACGACAGTCCATGAAGTTCTTGAAAGTGCAGACAGGCTACTTCGCGTGTTGACCTGCTTGAGCAGCTGCAAGTGCCGCAGCAACTTGAGCTTGAACGAGAGCCTCTAGCTGGGCTTGAGTTATGTTAATTTGTCCGGCCATTGATCTTCACAACAAGGGCAACATAAGTGAGAAAGGTTCGCGAATAGTGCGATGACAGAAGAGTGTAAGCACATAGGTGTTCTCAAGCAATAACAAGTAGTGAGCAAAGTAATGTAAGCATACTACGAGCAAAGTTCTATGCAGTTCTAGCAAGCAGGTAATAAACATAAACCTTATTACCTAGGATGTCGAGTCTTGCACGTGGAGCGAAGCGTCGTTGTGGATCGTTGAGAGCACTGTTCTGGTAATAGTCTGGTTTTAATAAAAACGTTTTCCCCATATTAAAACCAAGTTCTCTATAACCAATGGCTCTGATACCAATCTGTCACACCCCCAAAATCCACCTGCGGAGTATCACCGCTTGGGAGCGTGACTGACCAGGATCAAGCCACCTATCATATCGAACATGTAATTAATATCAAGTATAATAAATGTAAACCAACCATTCAATACGATAGGTGTTCCAAACGTAATCATAGTTTCAAAGTATAGCGGAAGCATAAGTAAGAAAAACCCAATGTGTATTATAAGTTCAAATGTTTAAATGTTTTAACATGGCATCCACGATCCATGCTCCACAACGACCTGCTCCTCCCTGTGCAAGCTCCATAAGTATTTAACGACCTGCAAGGCATGTAACAGAGGATCAACAACTAGTTGAGCGAGTTCACAGTTAACAATTCAGTAATAGTGCAGTGTGAGTAGTAGTATGTTCATTCGTTATGTCATGTATCGTATTAGTTTCCATCGCGGCCTCCCAGGCAGGGATATTAGGGGGTGTTCATCCCGTGTATTCTAGACTAGGTTTACCTGTATCGCGGCCTACCAGGCAGGTGTGCGAAGATTAGTAAATTACCGTTCGCGGCCTTCCAAAGGCAGGTGTGCGAAGTCAGTCATAATATCGCGGCCAACCCTTGGCAGGTGTGCGAAGATCAGTTCAATAAGTGTTACTAGTCTAGTCGTAGTTCAATCAGCGGAGTATGTACCATAGTTCATCAAATCACATCACTACGTTCCAGTATAGATAAGTACCAGTAAATAATCAATCCCATTCCCACCCTGGGAACCCCATGCCTTGGCTGTGTGAACTCACCTTGGTTTGCTCGGTATGTTATTGCTTCTAGGGTTTGCTAATCGTCTAAGTCCGTTACACACGACCTAGGATGTATTGCACATGATTCGATGTAAGTATTTTACGTTCAATTACGTTTACAACTCTTTGGTGTTCAAACAGTAACATACGGTAACGCATCGCACAGTAACATGCAGTATCATTCAGTAACACGTATCATTATAATCAGACAGTATCACATAGTCGTATACAGTAGTAAACAGTAGCATGCAGTAGCAGGTTGTTCCTCACACGAAGTTCCGAACTTGGTATCAACATAACACAGTCTTTTCAACCATTAACAATAGTGAATTATGAGAGCATATATTTAAAGTTCGGACAACACATTATGCGTATATAATTTGAGCACATATAAATCTTTCGAGCCTTAACAGATTCAACAACATTCATCATACAACTTAACTCAGACAAGTGTGGGGCATAAAGTTCGGACCTTACCTTGTGTAACGGTCGGACCAAAGTAACTTCATAACACATTATTAAAACTCGGATATGATACACATCAATAAAGCTCGGATAAGTTGTGGTTGCCAAAACTTGGGCTAGGGAATCTTATGTGTGCCAAGCAACAAAACTCGGACAAGAGTTTCATGAATGAAACTCGGACCAATTCATGGGGGGGGTATAGGGATCAAACTCGGACCTCATGCTCAAACACATAAACCTCGGACATGATTTCATGAAAAAGGTCGGACCAAACAAGGCCCTTAACAAACTCGGACAGGTGTTTCACTCCTAAAAATAGGACAAGGTAAGCCTATTAAACTCGGACCTAGACATGTCCATTAAACTCGGACCCTAATGTCCTTTTAAAGTCGGGCATGTTATTTTATGAACAAAGGTCGAACCTGTAATGTGATATAAAGCTCGGACCCTTTATGTCACATGAAACTCGGACATATAGTCCCTCTAAACTCGGACCTTAAGTTTATATGTTTAAACATCGGACCACTTGATATTCATTCAAAAACTCAGACAACATAATAGTTGTGAAACTCGGAGCACCATAACTTCGGACCTTCATAAATTAATGAAACTCGGACTTTAATATCTTGTTAGAGCTCGGACCACATTCAAGTATTAAACTCGGATCTCATTCAAGTATTAAACTCGGATCACATTCAAGTATTAAAACTCAGACTATTATACACATAAGGGTTACAAACTCAGACATTAACAATACGTTTCACAGAATCAAGAAGATCAAATCAGTTACGTTCTATATTATCAAAACCCTAATCCATACACTTCGTAGAGCGGCAATTTATCATCAGGCAATCATTCTAACATTCCTTGTATCTTAACATCATGTAAATGATCATTCACTAATCAACATCATCATCATAATACTCAGAATCAAATCAAAATCACAGGATACTTATATGAAGAATTAGGGTTTCACGAAGAATTACAAGAATCAAGAATTAATAGAAATCAAGCAATCAATAAACATAAATTATTTACCTTGTGTTGATTCTAGAGAAGATGTAGAAACAAAAGTGATGAATGTCTTTCCAATGATTTGGTGATGATTGCTAGGGGATTAGAGGATACAGTACTTTGATTCTTGTGAAAAATGATTAGTGAACAAGGAATTAGGTTTAAGTATGGTTTAGTTTTCACTAATTGCTCTACACAGCCTGAATTACTAAATCTTACACAAGTACACCATCCCCTAACAATTTCACAATTTCCACCACCATGTTCATATATTTACTAATTTCCCAATTAACAAACAATCATGCACAATCACACAATTAAAACATATATAATTCCATGGCAATCAATTGTGCAAGTAAACAACTAAATAATACAAGAACGTGCAATCAATGCGAAATAGAAATCTTCCTATTGTATAGCATAGGGATCAGAATACGAGAAAACAGGAGTTTGTATAGATTTTAGGAGTATGGGTCGCTTTTAGGGTCACATGTGTCTTGGATCGCTCATTCGACACTTTGTGGGTCGCTTTTGTGACATGCCTGGATCGCTCATGTGTTATTTGACCACATGAGCGGCCCCAAAACCCTATATATAGGTCTTGAGCGATTCCCGTTAGGAAGGACTTTGTTTTCCATGCCGAAGCTCTGCCGGTGTGACGTTTGAGCTGTAAATAGTTTCTAATCAATACAAAAGATAGTTAGAAGGAAGAACAAGCTATATCTACTTGCTATTCTTATTATTCCGCATCTGAATTGCAAGAGTTAACCTCTGAACGACTCGTTCGGGTCAACAAACGATCCTACAAGTGGTATCAGAGCCAGGTTGGAGGTTTTCTGCAGATTATAGCCGGATTTCAGTGTTTCTTCTTACTTCTACACCTTCTTTTCTTATTTCCAGGAGATTTCACGCTTGAATTTCGTTCAAAAGCTCACAGATTGTTCATTATCATACCGAGATAAACCCTTGGAAGTTTCAGGTCGAATATCAGCTTAAAAAGGTTCAAAACAGGTTCGAAATGTGGACCGCTCGAGATGACATCATTGTGAATCGCTCATAGACCACGCTTTGGACCGTTCATTCGTTCATGTTTATGTCTGAACCGCTCGAAATTGATTTCTGAACCGCTCGAAGTGTTAATTTGTTGGACCGCTCCAAAGAACGTTGAGTGGATCGTTCATTTGGTTAATTGCTGAACCGCTCGAACTAACTTTTCTTGAACCGCTCTTAGAACCATTTTTTGGATCGCTCCAAATACATTGTCTGGATCGCATTTAAGGATTTCTTTTGACCGCTTTTCTGTCAGTTGCCTTGAAAAACGTGTTAAATCATCATGAATTCTGAGTTTTACAACGCCTTTGCTACATCGACTACTCCAGCCGCGATTGCTCAAGCTATGAACCTGGAAAATGAGACTGGAACCACTCAGAAACCCCCGAAACTGATGAGTATTGAAGAATACTATGGGTGGAAAGATCGCTTTGAAAACTGGGTTCAGGCAAATCATCTCAGATCGTGGGAATGCATATTGGAAAAGTACACATTGCCTCGAACAGAATTGCAAGTCATTAAACAGATATCTGAATTCTCAGAACAAGAACGTGCAATGTACAGAGCAGAGAAAATGATGATCAGTTTGTTACAGCAGGCGATTAAAGAAGATATATTCATTTTGCTACAACACGACAAAACTGCGAAGTCAATTTGGGATGCTCTTAAAGTGAAATTCGAGGGTAGTGAAAGTATGATCAAAAGCAAGAAGGCATTGCTTAAAAAGGAATTTGATTTGTTTAGCAGTTTGCCGGGAGAGGATACTAAAAAACTGATTGAGAGATACTGCCACTTAGTGCGATCGTTATCAATGTTGGGAGTTGAAAAAGGTCGTGAGGAATGGGTTGATAAATTGGCTGACGCGTTACCTCAGAAAGAGTGGGGAACGTATTTGATGATACTAAAAAACACGGGTGTTTATGACAAACTTACAATTGGTCAGTTTATTGAGAAAATTGAGAGTCAGGATCTTGAACAACAAAAGATCGCGAGGATGAATAATCCTAGTGGTCAACAAGATGTTAAAATGTACTATAAAGGTAGTATTCCAGTTTCTGAAACTGAAAGAAGTCCGAAAATTCATACCGCTTTCAGTGCTGGTGATTCATCTGAGAAAGCTGATCAGGGTTCGAACAAGAGTAGCAGCGGGTTTTCATCATTTCCAAGTGTGAATCCGAAAGAGACTAACACAAGCTTTCAGTCTCAGAGTACAAAAACCGAAAATGGATACATAATTCAGTGCAACCTAGCTCTCAATCTTCCAGAAGGTCAAAGCTTCTCTGAAGACACTGCTAAAGACCACATGGCACTTCTGGGTTCAGTTCTGTTATCCTATGAAGGTCTTGTTGCTGGTCGGATCGGAAATCCTATGCTCACTAAAGAGGATTATGACCAGATAGACGCCGAGGAAATGGAACTTATGGATATCAAATGGTGTCTTGCGAGTGTTCTTCGTCGAGCTGAGAAATTCAAAACCATTACCGGGAGAAATGATTTTTTAGATGCTCATGTTTCAACTTTAGGTTTTGATAAATCTAAAGTAACTTGTTTTTGATGCAGGGAAAAAGGCCATTTCAAGCGGGAGTGCAAAGGAAGAGAAGCTAGCGGAGCACAAAATCCATTCAGGAAAGATGATTACTACCGCAAAGCAATCTATCAACAAGTTGGTCAATCCCAAGAACCTCAGACAGCTCATGGGAGAAAGATTGAAGATTCCAAAAGAGCTTGTGTTGTAGATTTCAGCTGGAGTGATTACATATCATCTGAAGCAACAGCAGAACATGTTATCGATCAAGATGATGAGAAACTACCAGAAGGTTTCAGTTGGGATATGTTCGTGGATGAAAAGGGAGGTTTTAAAGCTTTCATTGCAAAGATCGTCCGAGAGCCAAATTTGTTTGCTACTTGGATGAGGTCTATTGGAGAGAATGTATCAAGTGGAGATGAAAAATCTGTGTCATCTGATGAAAGTTCAGATAGTACTGATAGACTCTCAGAACATTCTGCGGATGTTTCAGATAATTCAGATGAAACTGTTCAAGAACAGGATGTTGTATTTGATAAAACACCATCTGATTCTAGTGTATCTGATGATGATTCTGAAAAATCTGTACATTTTGATCAATCACCAGATCATAGTAGCAGTGATGATGAGGAAGAGAAACACATAAATATTGCAAAATCTCATCTGTCTTCTGAAAGTTTTCATTTCTATTTTGTAGAGCAAATGGAGAAACTGAAGGAAAAACGAGCTACTAAAGAACAACAATCTGAAGCTGAAGGCAATGTTCAAAATGCTGAGAGTGCAGCTGAGAAGATTACTGAGATTGTGAAAGAAGAAAAGGTGATTGAAATAGAGAAAGTGATTGAAGTTGTTAAGACAATCGAAGTGGAAACGATTGTTGAGCATGTGAGAAGTGTATGGAAGCCTGCAAAGATTGTGCAGCAAAAGACAACATCATAGCTGAGTATGAGAAAAAGAAAGAGCAGTTATTGTTCAATCTCAATTATGTGAAAGAATCGTACGACGTGTTGAACAAAACAGTAACTGGTCTCCAAAAGACAAACACAGAAAGAGAACAGGCGCTGACGATGATGAATGCAACTTTAATGTCGAAGCAAAAAGCAATAAATTTCTACATTGAAGAAAGTGCCAAATGGAAGCAAGAGTTGGAAACTGAAAAGATTGAAAATGAGAGGATTAGGAGATTATTGTTGAGCTATTCTACCTCTGATTATGTTATTGATCGTGTTTACCCAACTGTTGCAGGTATGGAAGCTTTTCAAGCTAAGAAGCCGAAAGAAAAGAAAGATTGTGGTAAGAAACCGACCATTAGCTATAACAAGTGTCCGCCTCCAATTTGGGATGGGTATTCTCCTAGGAAACCAAATGAGGAACAACTTGCAAAAGCAGTCAATATACAGCTTAAAACCGATACAACTGACGTCTTACCAGAAAACATTGATGTGACGTTTACCTCATCCGATACTGATCATGAGTCTGAAATAATCAAAAAGGTGGTCGATCAAGTGTTGGATACTGATGAGGAGACAGAGTCAAAATCTGAGTCTAAAAAGCCAAATTCGTCTGTCAACAGTCAAAATTCGTCGGTTAAACGGTCTTATAGTAAAGAATTTTTGTTATCAAAGGCAGATTTGAATGATGAAACATTCGAAGTTGTGTATACTTTGAATGGTTCTGACAAATTATATTACAACAAAGAGTTTCCGATAATGAGTATCAAAACAGAATTAATCAACAAAACTTTTAAACTAATTGAGGTTAATATTCCTGAATTAAAAATTTTGAAAAATTTTGATAAACCTAAAAAATATACTTCCAGAGTTCAACAACGTCTAAACAAGAAAAAAGGTTACAATTCTGGTCCTGGTTTTCCAAAGAAACCTAACCAAAATCGTAGCTATAAAAAGAAAGGTTTAGGTTTTGTTCCACAAGAAAATCATAAAAATGAGAAAAATTCTAATTCAAACACTGAATTTGTGACAGGTGGAAGCTCGGAAGATGAACAGCAGAAATCATTTTGGAAACAAACTAACAAAGAGTTTCTTGCTGAGAAGAGAAAGAATGGAACTGGAGTATTTCATCCAAGAAATACTCAAACCTGTTTGAAATGCAATGAAGCTGGTCACATTGCATCGGATTATTCGAAAGATATCAAAGCAAAACAGGGAGATTCTCAGAAGATGAAAGACAAAGTTGTAGAAAAATCTGAGAAATCCAAAATTTTTAAAAATTCGAAAAATGAAGTTGGAGAATGTTCAAAGAAAAAGACAAAATTTTACAAAAGACAAGGAAATGACAACCAAGTGTGGGTTGCTAAAAAGGTAGAAGAAAAAGTCGGCGATGAATCTGGTTCCACAAAGCCAGAAGAGCCACAAGTTTTGAAGAAAATTCCAGTGAATGAGGATGTTGTTCCATCACTGAAGTTTGAAGAGATTAAAAAGAAAATTGGAAAAAATGAAATTTCAAATCAATTTTATGATGATGAAAAAGAATTTGATGTTGAGAAAACATTCAACGGGAATGTTAAAAAGATATTTGGGAAAATGTTGGATGGGAAAGCTAAAGGGGTAAAAGATTTTTACGCAACTAAAAAGGCGACATACAACCCTACAGCTGAAGAGTTGAAAGTCCTCAAGTCTGAGAAGACTTGGAGGGAAGTTTGCTTCCCAGAATAGTCAAAGGACTATGCCGGAGATCCCAAGTTTATATCGTGGATCAGGAATCGGCATCATTCTAGTTTATGATATGTTTGTTTTAATGATTGTGATTCATGTTTGGATGTTTTGCAGGTGAAAGGACTACGCCGGAGCTTCCAGGTTGGTAAGTGCGAAGCAGGAATCGGCATTTTGTACATACATACAAGTGGTATTGTATGGTTATTTTACAAGTGGTACAGGTTGCTTGATTGCAAAACGGTAAATCAGGGACATTGAGTTGTACTTGATTTAGTACATTTGATAAACTGACAAATCCCCGTACTTAACCAAGTGGTAAACTTACAAGTGGTAAAAACAAACACATTTTCCGAAAAAATCATTTTGATTAAAACAAACTTCAGTGTTTTGAAATCTAAATGAGAGAATGGTTTGTGAAAGGGGGAGTTCAGATTGTTTATGCCTAGTGGATGGCAATTTGATGTGATTCAGTGTCAGTTGTCAAGTTTCTGTACAATTTGTTTTTACATTTCATGTTTCTAGTAGGTCAAATATCTAGAAATTTTTCAAATTTTCTTTAAAATGTGTTTGCATTTTAGGGGGAGTAGGGAAATTTCAGAAAATCCAAAAACATTTGAAAATTTGAAAAAGCCAAAAACATGATAAAAATAAAAAATGAGTTTTGTTGCGAATAAGAGGAAATGATAGTACATCAGTGGACTATCACGGCATGCTAAAGAAATGTAAAGATTAAATAGTGTTAAACAATCTTACTGCGGATGTGTCAGTAGATTTTCGCACATTTAGTAAATTGAAACGAGATATAAACCTAAATCAAACTTGCTTGATTCGTGGGTAACTATTCTTGGATATATGGGTAACCCCCGAAATCTTGTATGAAAGGTCCCGTATTCTGAGATATTAGGTCTTTATATGTCACACCCTGGCTTTGCGGAAGCGTGGTTAATTTGGTGTGACTTCTTAATACCATAGCTTAATCATAACCAAGCTATATGAATTAAAAATATGCAAGATCATCCATCAAAATAAAAATACCATAACATTGTCTTAACGGGTTAACATCCTATCAACCAAAAAAAACTTGTCCAAACATTACAAACACCAAACATAACATAAACATGGTTTAAGGACTGTGACTTGTCCAGGAAAGAGTCACATTCCCCAAACCCTGGATGACCTCGGTGACTAATGCAACGGAAAACATGCCATACCGTGCCAGATCTTTAATTCCCTGAAATACATGTAAGTTGAAAAATCAACAATAATGTTGAGCGAGTTCATGCGAAAGTGAGTAAATAAACCATTGTATTTATCAAAAACCCTGGTATGTAGCAAATAAGGAAAAAGAGATCACCAATGGTTGCAAGGCCATTGATATGTGTGAAGTGCAAGTAGGGAGACTCAAACCTAGCGGATTTATGCGTCGGGCACTAAGTCACCCCGAGGTCCGTTATGCTGGACCTGGGGCTGGGCTCGCTACACCCAGATAGATCTACCGCTCCTGTCCCTCGGTCCTACCATGAGGATTAATGGCCTCAAGTTTCCGCCTACCCACTCACATGATCTAAGTAACAAACCTCCTTACGCTAACCATACCATGTATAAAGTATTCACAATCAATGTAACATTGTATTTCACCCCCGCAGTTTAGAAAACTGAAAACAGTTAAGAGAAAAGGGGGACATGAACTCACAGTCAGTGCGTCGCTATACCAAGTACTCCGGATGTCAGGCCGCTGTGCAACGACCTACATGTGCTAATACTATTAGACGGATGGCCGTGCCTTAGCTTTATAGTTTAAGTTTTTGGGAACTAGTTAGACAACTATTTCGTGTTTATATTTTGCATGTACTTGGTAGTTAATCTCCTTCCCAAGGATGGGGGATTTAATACATGTGTATTCGTATCATATCATTAAGTCCCACTTAATATATTTTTACTTCTACTTCCAAATATAAATATTTTTCTCAAAAATATTATATTTTCACTTTCCATAATACTCCCAAAATAATGCGTCGACAAAATACGCGTTCATGAATATTTCCGTATAATGCGTATGTTACGTTTTAACGATTAAGTGGTAATAAATTACCAGTGTAACTTATATGTTTGTCGTGTAAGCGTTTGTATTATTTTGGAGCTGTTATCGTTCGAAATATTATTTTCACTCTAAAAATAATATTTATGTATTTTCACAAAATAATCATAAACAGTGTGGTGAAAAATATATTTACCAAATATATATTTATCACGTTTAGTTTTGTGAAAATCCCACCTCCGAATATTTGTAAATAAAGTCGTGGCGAAATATATTTTGAAAACATATCAAAATAATTCTAATACTTGTAAATAATCTAAGTGTTAGGTTTTTAGAAAAATTTCGCCAGAGTTCCCTCTGTAGCTGGAGGTGGCCACGCTTTCTAGCGTATCATTTTCTTTTACAAAATCATTTCAACACTTCTTTAATCAATCAATCAATTTCCGACACATCAAACTAGTCGACAAGTATGTAAATCGCATAATCTCATGAACTTGTGGTTTTTCCGAAAACTATAGTGTAGATCCCGTTATATTTTGTGGATCTATGTGTAAAATAACTTATTATCGTAAAAACCTCGTTTTTAGAATAAATCATCCTTTACAACTTCCCGTCATCTTTCTCGAAGATTGTTATTTTGTCGAAACTTTTCATTTCACAAGTGTTTATACACTTGTGGTTTGTAAAATCATATTTGTTAGTGTGTCATCCGACTTTTATAAAACATGATTTTCTCGACACTTGGTTCTATGAAAATACCACGTGTACATACGTAGATCCGCTAGTTTTAAACACTATTTTACAAGTAAAAACACTTCTACACAAGTTCATGTTTCTCGTGTGGTAGAGTTTCACCTTTTAACCCTTGTACCGATAGAAACAAGCTTATGTCAAGATTTATGATCTTAACAAAGTCGGGTTAAACGATGATCCGAGCCACCACAACGTAGATCGGGCCTAAACAATCACCATATTCAAACACTACAACTTTTACACAACTTATGATCTTTTATCCAACAACACTTGCATTTTTAGTAAACTTTAGAGATTCAAAATGCATGTTTCCGACTTTTAACCGTTATAAATCTTATTAACCACCTTAGATATGCTCGAGAATGAGTTTTAAACATTATACCTCTAGCTCGGGGCTAGGGAAGAATCTAGGCGAAAACGATGTGGATAAAAGCTAAGTAACGAGGTCCTTCCACTTCCGTTTGATCCAAAACTCCTAATACGTGACCCGAAAGGCTTGTGTATGCTTGGAATGGATTGAACAAGACTCGACAATGGATGGGTTACAAGAGGGGAGTTCGGCCGAGAGTTGGGAGGGCAAGGGAGAGAGAGTGATTGTGAGTTGTGGTGAGTGATAATCCCATGTGTTAAGTCTTGTATTTATAGACAAATCAAATGCCTTAATCCCTTGGTTAATATGTCCTCTTGATTTGAGACAACGTATATTATTATAATCAAAATAGTACCAACCTAGTTACATGGGGATAGAACCGGCCCAAGGGGGGGGGTCCTATGGTTCGATTTCAAGTGTGTAGTTGGGGCTTAGTTACGTTAAGTAGGTTAACTTTAGGGGTTAACTCCGTTAGTTGTATGATGTGTTATAATACGGGTGTTAGGGTAATCAGGGACCCTAACTGGCTCAGAAAAAGACCAATAATACTTATGGCAATATTTTCATGTTCCGGGTATAGTCCGGTTGTTCGGTTGGATTGTAATCCGTTAAAGTGCTTAAGTAAGCTTTTAAGCGTCGTAAATAATATTTTTAGCGACACATCTTATTCTACAAAGTGTCAGGAATATTTCCTCATGTTTTGGCATTTTATTAGTTAGCCAGAAGCTAGTATGTTAATAAAAGTGCTGTGTTTTGTGCTTAGAGTACGTTTTAGGCACATCCAATCATTATATCTTATTCCTAGAGACGCAATTCTACAACCCTTGTATCCCTACACACACTATGGGTGTAGTCAAATATTTCTGGCTCATACAGGCCCTTAGAGGCAGTGTCTGCCTGATGCTGGCTTTATCAGCATGTTCAATAGGTTATCCGTTCAAATGCTGCTGTGCTTTTAGTGCATCATGTTTGTCACTAAGGTTCAACTTGTAAATAAAGTAGTGACGGAAATCAAAGTATGATGCAGGAATATACAAGTACTAGAAATCAAGTAGAAGTTCGTCGGCAATTTCAGTTAAGCACAGTAATTAAGCAGTAATTAATTATTAATTAAATCGTACGGATACCTGGTTTAGTGAGGGTTGTCACATTCTCCCCCCGTTAGAAAAATTTCGTCCCGAAATTTTAAGTTCTGCTTGTAGAAGCAGGGTTCTCAGGATATAAGTGGGGGTATTTCTCTTTCATTCGGTCCTCACACTCCCAGGTGAATTCAGGACCATGTCTAGCATTCCAACGAACTTTGACGAGCTTGACACTGCTCCGGCGGGTCTTGTTAACTTTCCAATCCGAGACCTCAACAGGTTCTTCCACGAAATGGAGCGTGTCGTCAACATGAATTTCGTCGGTAGGGATGGCAACGGTATCTTGAGTTGGACTTTTCTTCAGATTGGATACATGAAATGTATCGTGAACACCATTTAGTTCGGCAGGTAGGTCCAACTTGTATGCTACTAACCCGATTCTCTCCAAGATCTTGAATGGTCCAATATACCTCGGGTTCAACTTTCCACGTTTCCCAAAGCGTGCCACACCCTTCCAGGGTGATACCTTCTGTCACACCCCCAAAATCCACACGCGGAGTATCACCGCTTGGGAGCGTGACTGACCAGGATCAAGCCACCAATCATACAGAACATTGTATAAAGTAAAAGTAAATGCAATATAAACCAAACCAATTCCATATGAAAGGTGTTTCCAAAACATAAGTAAGTTGTCATTGTTTAGCGGAAGCGTATTATAGTAAAACCCATAGCAAATAATTATCCAATATCAAAAGTGTTCAATAAGATGATCGAGATCCAAGCCCCACAACGACCAGCTCCTCCGTGTGCAAGCTCCTAGTACCTAACGATCTGCAAGGCATGTAACAGAATGATCAACAAACTAGTTGAGCGAGTTCACAGTTAATAGTTTAGTTTGGGTAATAGTACGTTCGTTCAGTTAAGTTTCATATCGTATCAGTTCCATCGCGGCCTCCCAGGCATGTGTGCGAAGATTAGGTTCGTTAGTTCGCGACCGTAGTCTTTACCGACCAGGGTGTGTGCGAAGGCAGTTGATCAGTTCGCGACCATAGTCTTTACCGACCAGGGTGTGTGCGAAGGCAGTTGAGTAGTTCGTTCGCGACCATAGTCTTTACCAACCAGGGTGTGTGCGAAGGCAGTTCGACAAGTATCATTTAAGCATGCACCAATAATCATCCAACCCATTCCCACCCTGGGAACCCATGCCTTGGCTGTGTGAACTCACCTTGGTTTGCTCGGTATGCTAGGTTATGCACTCACAAGTAATTAATCACGTCCTATTGTATGCACGTATAACAAATCAGTTCATGTTCGCAATGATACGCATGCAATTTAATGTTCACATAACAGTCAGTTTGCATATCGGCACAACACGTATTGTTTCACATCAATTCATCAGCTAGTGCGCACGAATACAAATGTTAACATTCATCACTAAGCATGGCATGTCAAATAAATCAAGCATACATTCCATCTTTCAAAGTACATTCATAACCATGCATCTTTCGATCCACCCTTATCCTTCGGTCTATGATTAACACAATTATCTTTCGGACCAAAAACTATGTTTCGAACTATATGTCATCTTTCGACCAACGCTATCCTTCGGTCCCAACACTATCTTTCGAGTAGCAAGTAACAAACACATCACAATATTCTAGATGCCTTAGTGGCCGACACCTATCCCACCGCCAAGGATCATTCGACCAAAAAGAAAATGGATACAGTGGCCAATAATGCACAATTTCCTTTTTTTTGATGTGTTAGAGTATTTAGTGAGTTCCATTCTTTTGATTGGACCATAATGATCCAGCCACCTATTTCCCCCAATAGTGTACAACATACAACCAAAACACTCACAAATATACTATCAATTTGCCTATGCACATGCTTGAAACAAACAAACATAGCCGCCCTAAAAACAAACCATTGGACCGATTCTAAGATGCTAGCCGACAACTCCACATTCAACACACTGTTCAATCATGACTTTATCATTTTACACAATAATTATTAGATCATGCATTAGAATAATACACCACCTCAAACAACACATACGGACAAGTAATGCCGCCCAACACTCATTGGACCAAAAAAATGATACAGTGGCCGATAACTAAGCAATCACATGTATATGCAGGCATATGCACAATTGACTTTGTTATAATTACTAATGTACTTAATTCAACCTTTTTTTCTTTTTTTTTTTTATTGGACCAACCCTTGGCCGCCAATTTCCCCCAATGGAATACTGATTCTTAATTCCATTTATCTATAACATTAAGTCAACAGCCGAAAGATCACATGGTCGGTTTCATCATCAAATAACTAACCCCCACTTACTCACCCACATAAACAATTATGGCCGGCAATTATCAGTCACCTCCGGATGTTATTGGGCCGACTATGACATGCACAATTATTCATCAAAGTCATTAATATGCGGCACACATATATGATATTATCCAATTATAATAAATGGCACACACATCACTAACACAACAAATAGGTTACATAACATATTCATGCGGCACATCAATCTTACTTACACAGCATGATTATCAAAACAACTCAAGCAAGGGAAATCACTAACCAGTAGTTTGATTCGCTAAGATGATGTTACGAGAAAGGGGTAGAGTTTCGATAGGGGGGGGGGGCTGCCGTCCAAGACTAGTAAGAGAAGTAGGGTTTTTGTTTTGACTTTGTGATTTCGCGTAACAATATGATACACATCCTCAAAAGTGGGTCGTTGGTTGAAATACAACATCCAATAATAAGTCACAAGGTAAAGTGGGCCGAGATCAGTTAGTGGGCCGAGATCAGTTTAGATGTGTAGGGTGTTTTTGTGTGGGGTGAATATTTCGGGTGGGGTGTGTTTGGCAACAAAGATTCACATAATACAAATAAAGTCTCATAACCATTCATTAAATCAACATGTCGAATCATCACACAAGGTTCACATACGTTACATTAAGTACAACGGTAAGTTCTGAAATACGAGTTGTCACATTATCCCCAACTTAAAAGAAATTTCGTCCCGAAATTTGATACGCACTCACTGAGGAAGCTAGGTAAGTTGTATCGTTTACTGGTTTTCCTGGGGTGTCACATCCTCCCCCCGTTGATCTGGAATTTCGTCCCGAAATTCCGAAGTAGTAGCTTCAGCCTCAGTAGTGGTTGCATTGGTTCCGAATAACTGGGGGTACTTTTCTGTCATCTGGTCTTCGCGTTCCCAGGTGTACTCTGGGCCACGTCGGGAGTTCCAACGAACTCGAACAAGAGGGATTCTCTTGTGTTTGAGGACCTTAACATCCCGGTCCGTGATTTCAACTGGTTCCTCGACGAACTGCAACCGCTCGTCGATAGTGAGTTCCTTAAAAGGAACTATAAGGGTCTCATCTGATAGGCATTTCTTCAGATTCGACACGTGAAATACATTGTGAACTGCACCGAGTTCAGGAGGTAGGTTTAATCTGTAGGCTACTTTGCCAATCTTTTCTAAGATTTCGAATGGTCCGACGTACCGCGGATTCAGTTTGCCTCGTTTACCAAATCGAACCACACCCTTCCAGGGTGAAACTTTCAATAAAACCCGGTCCCCGACCTCAAATTCCAATGGCTTTCTACGCTTGTCCGCGTAGGCTTTCTGACGGTCGCGCGCTGCCGCCATGCGTTGTCGTATCTGTGCAATCTTTTCTGTGGCGTCCACTACAATCTCTGGACCCGTAATTTGACCATCCCCCACCTCTGTCCAACAGAGTGGTGACCGGCATTTACGTCCGTACAATGCCTCGAATGGAGCGGCTTGAATGCTGGTATGGTAACTGTTATTGTACGAAAACTCCACTAAAGGGAGGTGTTTTTCCCAGCCGTTGCCGAAATCGATGACACACGCTCGAAGCATGTCTTCTAGAGTTTGAATAGTTCGCTCAGACTGCCCATCCGTCTGAGGATGATATGCTGTGCTCATGTCTAACCGTGAGCCGAAGGATTTGTGCATCGCTTGCCAAAGCTCTGACGTGAATCGTGCATCGCGATCCGAAATAATAGAGGTGGGCACTCCGTGCCTCGAAACAACTTCTTTCAAATAGATGTCTGCTAGGGTAGAAAACTTATCCGTTTCTTTCATAGCCAAGAAGTGAGCAGACTTTGTGAGTCGATCAACGATCACCCAAATAGTGTCATTCCCACGCTGGGATCTAGGTAAGCCCGTAACGAAATCCATGGAAATTTCTTCCCATTTCCACTGTGGTATCTTAGGCTGCTGAAGTAGACCAGCTGGTTTCTGATACTCTGTCTTGACTCTCGCACAAGTCAAACATTTGTCGACGTAGGTTGTAATGTGGGCCTTCATGCTAGGCCACCAATATGTAGTTCTGATATCGTGGTACATTTTATCCGAACCTGGATGTACCGAGTAGCGAGACTTATGAGCTTCATCCATCACAAGTTCCCGTAAGCCGCCATATAGTGGGACCCAAATACGGCCCGTTACATAGTAGGCGCCGTCTTCCTTTTATTCCATGTGTTGCCTTGAGCCGCGTAAGGCTTCAGCTTTGACGTTTTCGGGTTTCAGTGCTTCTAACTGAGCAGCTCGTATCTGTGCAGGAAGACTGGACTGAATAGTAAGCTGTAGCGCTCGCACGCGCTTAGGTAGAGTGTCTTTCCGACTGAGGGCATCAGCCACAACATTGGCCTTGCCTGGATGATACTTGATGGCGCATTCATAGTCGTTTAGAAGTTCAACCCATCTCCGTTGACGCATATTCAAATCCTTTTGCTTAAGAATATGCTCGAGACTCCTGTGATCGGTGTAAATCGTGCACTTGGTACCGTACAGGTAGTGTCGCCATATCTTAAGCGCGAAAACAACAGCTCCCAGCTCTAGATCGTGCGTCGTGTAGTTTCGTTCGTGAACCTTGAGTTGCCGAGAAGCGTAGGCTATCACTTTATCCCGCTGCATCAATACGCAACCAAGCCCCTGTATCGATGCGTCACAATAAACCACGAAGTCATCCGTGCCCTCGGGCAGTGAGAGAATAGGTGCGCTGCAAAGCCTATCCTTTAAGTACTGAAAAGCGGTCTCTTGCGTATTACCCCATCTGTAGACGACACCTTTCTGTGTTAACATAGTGAGCGGCTGCGCGATCTTTGAGAAGTCTTTAATAAATCGTCTGTAGTACCCCGCCAAACCCAATATTTGGCGTATTTCTGTCGGTGTGCGCGGTGCAGGCCAGTTCCTGATCGAATCTACCTTGGATGGATCAACATGGATCCCATCCCTGTTCACCACATGGCCTAAGAAGTGGACCTCATGAAGCCAGAAGTCGCATTTTGAAAACTTGGCGTACAATTGTTCCTTTCGAAGAAGTTCCAAGATAAGACGTAAGTGCTGCTCGTGTTCCTCCTGACTCTTGGAGTAGATCAGAATGGCGTCGATGAAGGCAATGACGAACTTGTCTAGATAGGGTTTACACACCCTGTTCATAAGATCCATGAAGACTGCAGGCGCGTTCGTAAGCCCGAATGGCATGACAAGAAACTCGTAGTGACCGTAACGAGTTCTGAAAGCGGTTTTGGAGACGTCCTCATCCCGGACTCTCAGCTGATGATAACCTGACCTTAAATCAATCTTGGAATAGTAACACGACCCTTGCAGCTGGTCGAATAAGTCATCTATACGCGGAAGAGGATAACGGTTCTTCACCGTCACCTTGTTGAGTTCGCGGTAGTCGATGCACATTCTGAACGTACCGTCTTTCTTCTTTACAAATAACACTGGAGCTCCCCAAGGCGAAGAGCTTGGACGAATGAAGCCCTTTTCCAAGAGCTCTTGTAGCTGCTTTGACAGTTCCTCCAATTCTGATGGAGCTAGACGATATGGTGCGCGAGCTATGGGTGCTGCTCCAGGAGTGAGCTCGATTTGAAATTCGACCTGACGGTGAGGCGGTAAGCCAGGTAAATCTTCAGGAAACACCTGAGGGTAGTCGCGTACAACTGGAATGTCTTCCATTCTCTTTTCTTTCGTTGATGCGTCAGTAACGAGAGCCAAAATTGCGGTGTGACCCTTCCGCAGATATTTCTGAGCTTTCAAGAAAGAGATGATGCCAACCACGGCACCACTCTTGTCGCTTTGAACTTCGAGAGGTTCTTGACCAGCACGGAGAATACGAACAATCTTTTCTTTGCATAGGATTTCTGCTTGCTGTTGCTGCTGGAGATTCTGATTTGCAGGCCGTGGGCTCCTGAATCCTTAGCTTCATGGCCCATCTTGAGACACCTATAACAACGTCCCTCGTTGTACTAACCACCGTGGTGTCTGTTGCATTAGTTACCCATTGGGTGAATTCCCCGATATCCACCCTGCCCCTAACCACCAGGAGTTGACTGACTCGGCTCTAGCGATTACTATTCTTGCGCTGCTGCTGTGCTTGAGACTGAACGGTAGCGGAACCCTTGCTGGAATACCCATCCCATTTCTGCTTGTTGTCACTAGTAGTAGCGGGAGTAGCAGAGTGATAGCGGTAGTAATAGCGCTGATACAACTAGACAGCTTGTTCTGTTCCACTGCTTGATCCGTGAGGTGATGAGCAAGACGCTGAATGCCTTGGTTATTGTCGTGGTTAGCCGATGTAACATGGCTCTGAATCTCCGAGGCTAGACCCTTGAGGTACAATTCGATACGCTTGCTTGGAGGGTCCATCATGGTTGGACACAAGATGGCCAGTTCGTCCGACTGTTTCGTATATGCATCAACTTCTGACCCCGTCATTTTCAAATGGTAAAGCTCCACTTCCAACTTGTGGATGTCATCATGCGTGCAGTATTCCCTTTCAATGCGTTCTTTGAATTCGTTCCAGGGGGTGGCGTTAGCAGCTGCCAACCCTAGTATCTGTACTTGCGCGTTCCACTAGGTTAGCGCGATTCCTTCCAAAGCACCAGCGGCGTACTTGACCCTGCGAGCCTCAGGGCGTTCACACATGAAGTTCTTGAATGTGCCGCTGAATGTGCTTGGACGACAGTCCATGAAGTTCTGGAATGTGCAGACAAATCGCTGTGCGTTCTGACCCGTTGCGCGAGAAAGATAGGTCAAGGTTAAGCGCGAGGGTGGGGTCACGAGAGTAGGATCTAACATCCTAGAATAGGTCTGGAATAGCAGGTTATACCTCCTGCTTGTGCGGCTGCAAGTGCCGCAGCAACTTGTTCGTTAATGAGAGCCGTCAACTGGGCTTGAGTCATGTCAACACGTCCAGACATGATCGAACAGTAAAGGTAGCGTAAGTATGAATGGTTCGCGAGTAGTGCGATGACAGAAAAGTGTAGGCATATAGGTGTTCTCAAGTAGTAACAAGTAGTGAGCAAAGTAATGTAAGCATACTACGAGCAAAGTTCTATGCAATTCTAGCATGTAGGCAATAATCATAAACCGTATTACCTAGGACGTTGAGTCTTGCACGTGGAGCGAAGCGTCGTTGTGGATCGTTGAGAGCACTGTTCTGGTTATAGTCTGGTTTTAATAAAAACGTTTTCCCCATATTAAAACCAAGTTCTCTATAACCAATGGCTCTGATACCAATCTGTCACACCCCCAAAATCCACACGCGGAGTATCACCGCTTGGGAGCGTGACTGACCAGGATCAAGCCACCAATCATACAGAACATTGTATAAAGTAAAAGTAAATGCAATATAAACCAAACCAATTCCATATGAAAGGTGTTTCCAAAACATAAGTAAGTTGTCATTGTTTAGCGGAAGCGTATTATAGTAAAACCCATAGCAAATAATTATCCAATATCAAAAGTGTTCAATAAGATGATCGAGATCCAAGCCCCACAACGACCAGCTCCTCCGTGTGCAAGCTCCTAGTACCTAACGATCTGCAAGGCATGTAACAGAATGATCAACAAACTAGTTGAGCGAGTTCACAGTTAATAGTTTAGTTTGGGTAATAGTACGTTCGTTCAGTTAAGTTTCATATCGTATCAGTTCCATCGCGGCCTCCCAGGCATGTGTGCGAAGATTAGGTTCGTTAGTTCGCGACCGTAGTCTTTACCGACCAGGGTGTGTGCGAAGGCAGTTGATCAGTTCGCGACCATAGTCTTTACCGACCAGGGTGTGTGCGAAGGCAGTTGAGTAGTTCGTTCGCGACCATAGTCTTTACCAACCAGGGTGTGTGCGAAGGCAGTTCGACAAGTATCATTTAAGCATGCACCAATAATCATCCAACCCATTCCCACCCTGGGAACCCATGCCTTGGCTGTGTGAACTCACCTTGGTTTGCTCGGTATGCTAGGTTATGCACTCACAAGTAATTAATCACGTCCTATTGTATGCACGTATAACAAATCAGTTCATGTTCGCAATGATACGCATGCAATTTAATGTTCACATAACAGTCAGTTTGCATATCGGCACAACACGTATTGTTTCACATCAATTCATCAGCTAGTGCGCACGAATACAAATGTTAACATTCATCACTAAGCATGGCATGTCAAATAAATCAAGCATACATTCCATCTTTCAAAGTACATTCATAACCATGCATCTTTCGATCCACCCTTATCCTTCGGTCTATGATTAACACAATTATCTTTCGGACCAAAAACTATGTTTCGAACTATATGTCATCTTTCGACCAACGCTATCCTTCGGTCCCAACACTATCTTTCGAGTAGCAAGTAACAAACACATCACAATATTCTAGATGCCTTAGTGGCCGACACCTATCCCACCGCCAAGGATCATTCGACCAAAAAGAAAATGGATACAGTGGCCAATAATGCACAATTTCCTTTTTTTTGATGTGTTAGAGTATTTAGTGAGTTCCATTCTTTTGATTGGACCATAATGATCCAGCCACCTATTTCCCCCAATAGTGTACAACATACAACCAAAACACTCACAAATATACTATCAATTTGCCTATGCACATGCTTGAAACAAACAAACATAGCCGCCCTAAAAACAAACCATTGGACCGATTCTAAGATGCTAGCCGACAACTCCACATTCAACACACTGTTCAATCATGACTTTATCATTTTACACAATAATTATTAGATCATGCATTAGAATAATACACCACCTCAAACAACACATACGGACAAGTAATGCCGCCCAACACTCATTGGACCAAAAAAATGATACAGTGGCCGATAACTAAGCAATCACATGTATATGCAGGCATATGCACAATTGACTTTGTTATAATTACTAATGTACTTAATTCAACCTTTTTTTCTTTTTTTTTTTTATTGGACCAACCCTTGGCCGCCAATTTCCCCCAATGGAATACTGATTCTTAATTCCATTTATCTATAACATTAAGTCAACAGCCGAAAGATCACATGGTCGGTTTCATCATCAAATAACTAACCCCCACTTACTCACCCACATAAACAATTATGGCCGGCAATTATCAGTCACCTCCGGATGTTATTGGGCCGACTATGACATGCACAATTATTCATCAAAGTCATTAATATGCGGCACACATATATGATATTATCCAATTATAATAAATGGCACACACATCACTAACACAACAAATAGGTTACATAACATATTCATGCGGCACATCAATCTTACTTACACAGCATGATTATCAAAACAACTCAAGCAAGGGAAATCACTAACCAGTAGTTTGATTCGCTAAGATGATGTTACGAGAAAGGGGTAGAGTTTCGATAGGGGGGGGGGGCTGCCGTCCAAGACTAGTAAGAGAAGTAGGGTTTTTGTTTTGACTTTGTGATTTCGCGTAACAATATGATACACATCCTCAAAAGTGGGTCGTTGGTTGAAATACAACATCCAATAATAAGTCACAAGGTAAAGTGGGCCGAGATCAGTTAGTGGGCCGAGATCAGTTTAGATGTGTAGGGTGTTTTTGTGTGGGGTGAATATTTCGGGTGGGGTGTGTTTGGCAACAAAGATTCACATAATACAAATAAAGTCTCATAACCATTCATTAAATCAACATGTCGAATCATCACACAAGGTTCACATACGTTACATTAAGTACAACGGTAAGTTCTGAAATACGAGTTGTCACATTATCCCCAACTTAAAAGAAATTTCGTCCCGAAATTTGATACGCACTCACTGAGGAAGCTAGGTAAGTTGTATCGTTTACTGGTTTTCCTGGGGTGTCACATCCTCCCCCCGTTGATCTGGAATTTCGTCCCGAAATTCCGAAGTAGTAGCTTCAGCCTCAGTAGTGGTTGCATTGGTTCCGAATAACTGGGGGTACTTTTCTGTCATCTGGTCTTCGCGTTCCCAGGTGTACTCTGGGCCACGTCGGGAGTTCCAACGAACTCGAACAAGAGGGATTCTCTTGTGTTTGAGGACCTTAACATCCCGGTCCGTGATTTCAACTGGTTCCTCGACGAACTGCAACCGCTCGTCGATAGTGAGTTCCTTAAAAGGAACTATAAGGGTCTCATCTGATAGGCATTTCTTCAGATTCGACACGTGAAATACATTGTGAACTGCACCGAGTTCAGGAGGTAGGTTTAATCTGTAGGCTACTTTGCCAATCTTTTCTAAGATTTCGAATGGTCCGACGTACCGCGGATTCAGTTTGCCTCGTTTACCAAATCGAACCACACCCTTCCAGGGTGAAACTTTCAATAAAACCCGGTCCCCGACCTCAAATTCCAATGGCTTTCTACGCTTGTCCGCGTAGGCTTTCTGACGGTCGCGCGCTGCCGCCATGCGTTGTCGTATCTGTGCAATCTTTTCTGTGGCGTCCACTACAATCTCTGGACCCGTAATTTGACCATCCCCCACCTCTGTCCAACAGAGTGGTGACCGGCATTTACGTCCGTACAATGCCTCGAATGGAGCGGCTTGAATGCTGGTATGGTAACTGTTATTGTACGAAAACTCCACTAAAGGGAGGTGTTTTTCCCAGCCGTTGCCGAAATCGATGACACACGCTCGAAGCATGTCTTCTAGAGTTTGAATAGTTCGCTCAGACTGCCCATCCGTCTGAGGATGATATGCTGTGCTCATGTCTAACCGTGAGCCGAAGGATTTGTGCATCGCTTGCCAAAGCTCTGACGTGAATCGTGCATCGCGATCCGAAATAATAGAGGTGGGCACTCCGTGCCTCGAAACAACTTCTTTCAAATAGATGTCTGCTAGGGTAGAAAACTTATCCGTTTCTTTCATAGCCAAGAAGTGAGCAGACTTTGTGAGTCGATCAACGATCACCCAAATAGTGTCATTCCCACGCTGGGATCTAGGTAAGCCCGTAACGAAATCCATGGAAATTTCTTCCCATTTCCACTGTGGTATCTTAGGCTGCTGAAGTAGACCAGCTGGTTTCTGATACTCTGTCTTGACTCTCGCACAAGTCAAACATTTGTCGACGTAGGTTGTAATGTGGGCCTTCATGCTAGGCCACCAATATGTAGTTCTGATATCGTGGTACATTTTATCCGAACCTGGATGTACCGAGTAGCGAGACTTATGAGCTTCATCCATCACAAGTTCCCGTAAGCCGCCATATAGTGGGACCCAAATACGGCCCGTTACATAGTAGGCGCCGTCTTCCTTTTATTCCATGTGTTGCCTTGAGCCGCGTAAGGCTTCAGCTTTGACGTTTTCGGGTTTCAGTGCTTCTAACTGAGCAGCTCGTATCTGTGCAGGAAGACTGGACTGAATAGTAAGCTGTAGCGCTCGCACGCGCTTAGGTAGAGTGTCTTTCCGACTGAGGGCATCAGCCACAACATTGGCCTTGCCTGGATGATACTTGATGGCGCATTCATAGTCGTTTAGAAGTTCAACCCATCTCCGTTGACGCATATTCAAATCCTTTTGCTTAAGAATATGCTCGAGACTCCTGTGATCGGTGTAAATCGTGCACTTGGTACCGTACAGGTAGTGTCGCCATATCTTAAGCGCGAAAACAACAGCTCCCAGCTCTAGATCGTGCGTCGTGTAGTTTCGTTCGTGAACCTTGAGTTGCCGAGAAGCGTAGGCTATCACTTTATCCCGCTGCATCAATACGCAACCAAGCCCCTGTATCGATGCGTCACAATAAACCACGAAGTCATCCGTGCCCTCGGGCAGTGAGAGAATAGGTGCGCTGCAAAGCCTATCCTTTAAGTACTGAAAAGCGGTCTCTTGCGTATTACCCCATCTGTAGACGACACCTTTCTGTGTTAACATAGTGAGCGGCTGCGCGATCTTTGAGAAGTCTTTAATAAATCGTCTGTAGTACCCCGCCAAACCCAATATTTGGCGTATTTCTGTCGGTGTGCGCGGTGCAGGCCAGTTCCTGATCGAATCTACCTTGGATGGATCAACATGGATCCCATCCCTGTTCACCACATGGCCTAAGAAGTGGACCTCATGAAGCCAGAAGTCGCATTTTGAAAACTTGGCGTACAATTGTTCCTTTCGAAGAAGTTCCAAGATAAGACGTAAGTGCTGCTCGTGTTCCTCCTGACTCTTGGAGTAGATCAGAATGGCGTCGATGAAGGCAATGACGAACTTGTCTAGATAGGGTTTACACACCCTGTTCATAAGATCCATGAAGACTGCAGGCGCGTTCGTAAGCCCGAATGGCATGACAAGAAACTCGTAGTGACCGTAACGAGTTCTGAAAGCGGTTTTGGAGACGTCCTCATCCCGGACTCTCAGCTGATGATAACCTGACCTTAAATCAATCTTGGAATAGTAACACGACCCTTGCAGCTGGTCGAATAAGTCATCTATACGCGGAAGAGGATAACGGTTCTTCACCGTCACCTTGTTGAGTTCGCGGTAGTCGATGCACATTCTGAACGTACCGTCTTTCTTCTTTACAAATAACACTGGAGCTCCCCAAGGCGAAGAGCTTGGACGAATGAAGCCCTTTTCCAAGAGCTCTTGTAGCTGCTTTGACAGTTCCTCCAATTCTGATGGAGCTAGACGATATGGTGCGCGAGCTATGGGTGCTGCTCCAGGAGTGAGCTCGATTTGAAATTCGACCTGACGGTGAGGCGGTAAGCCAGGTAAATCTTCAGGAAACACCTGAGGGTAGTCGCGTACAACTGGAATGTCTTCCATTCTCTTTTCTTTCGTTGATGCGTCAGTAACGAGAGCCAAAATTGCGGTGTGACCCTTCCGCAGATATTTCTGAGCTTTCAAGAAAGAGATGATGCCAACCACGGCACCACTCTTGTCGCTTTGAACTTCGAGAGGTTCTTGACCAGCACGGAGAATACGAACAATCTTTTCTTTGCATAGGATTTCTGCTTGCTGTTGCTGCTGGAGATTCTGATTTGCAGGCCGTGGGCTCCTGAATCCTTAGCTTCATGGCCCATCTTGAGACACCTATAACAACGTCCCTCGTTGTACTAACCACCGTGGTGTCTGTTGCATTAGTTACCCATTGGGTGAATTCCCCGATATCCACCCTGCCCCTAACCACCAGGAGTTGACTGACTCGGCTCTAGCGATTACTATTCTTGCGCTGCTGCTGTGCTTGAGACTGAACGGTAGCGGAACCCTTGCTGGAATACCCATCCCATTTCTGCTTGTTGTCACTAGTAGTAGCGGGAGTAGCAGAGTGATAGCGGTAGTAATAGCGCTGATACAACTAGACAGCTTGTTCTGTTCCACTGCTTGATCCGTGAGGTGATGAGCAAGACGCTGAATGCCTTGGTTATTGTCGTGGTTAGCCGATGTAACATGGCTCTGAATCTCCGAGGCTAGACCCTTGAGGTACAATTCGATACGCTTGCTTGGAGGGTCCATCATGGTTGGACACAAGATGGCCAGTTCGTCCGACTGTTTCGTATATGCATCAACTTCTGACCCCGTCATTTTCAAATGGTAAAGCTCCACTTCCAACTTGTGGATGTCATCATGCGTGCAGTATTCCCTTTCAATGCGTTCTTTGAATTCGTTCCAGGGGGTGGCGTTAGCAGCTGCCAACCCTAGTATCTGTACTTGCGCGTTCCACTAGGTTAGCGCGATTCCTTCCAAAGCACCAGCGGCGTACTTGACCCTGCGAGCCTCAGGGCGTTCACACATGAAGTTCTTGAATGTGCCGCTGAATGTGCTTGGACGACAGTCCATGAAGTTCTGGAATGTGCAGACAAATCGCTGTGCGTTCTGACCCGTTGCGCGAGAAAGATAGGTCAAGGTTAAGCGCGAGGGTGGGGTCACGAGAGTAGGATCTAACATCCTAGAATAGGTCTGGAATAGCAGGTTATACCTCCTGCTTGTGCGGCTGCAAGTGCCGCAGCAACTTGTTCGTTAATGAGAGCCGTCAACTGGGCTTGAGTCATGTCAACACGTCCAGACATGATCGAACAGTAAAGGTAGCGTAAGTATGAATGGTTCGCGAGTAGTGCGATGACAGAAAAGTGTAGGCATATAGGTGTTCTCAAGTAGTAACAAGTAGTGAGCAAAGTAATGTAAGCATACTACGAGCAAAGTTCTATGCAATTCTAGCATGTAGGCAATAATCATAAACCGTATTACCTAGGACGTTGAGTCTTGCACGTGGAGCGAAGCGTCGTTGTGGATCGTTGAGAGCACTGTTCTGGTTATAGTCTGGTTTTAATAAAAACGTTTTCCCCATATTAAAACCAAGTTCTCTATAACCAATGGCTCTGATACCAATCTGTCACACCCCCAAAATCCACACGCGGAGTATCACCGCTTGGGAGCGTGACTGACCAGGATCAAGCCACCAATCATACAGAACATTGTATAAAGTAAAAGTAAATGCAATATAAACCAAACCAATTCCATATGAAAGGTGTTTCCAAAACATAAGTAAGTTGTCATTGTTTAGCGGAAGCGTATTATAGTAAAACCCATAGCAAATAATTATCCAATATCAAAAGTGTTCAATAAGATGATCGAGATCCAAGCCCCACAACGACCAGCTCCTCCGTGTGCAAGCTCCTAGTACCTAACGATCTGCAAGGCATGTAACAGAATGATCAACAAACTAGTTGAGCGAGTTCACAGTTAATAGTTTAGTTTGGGTAATAGTACGTTCGTTCAGTTAAGTTTCATATCGTATCAGTTCCATCGCGGCCTCCCAGGCATGTGTGCGAAGATTAGGTTCGTTAGTTCGCGACCGTAGTCTTTACCGACCAGGGTGTGTGCGAAGGCAGTTGATCAGTTCGCGACCATAGTCTTTACCGACCAGGGTGTGTGCGAAGGCAGTTGAGTAGTTCGTTCGCGACCATAGTCTTTACCAACCAGGGTGTGTGCGAAGGCAGTTCGACAAGTATCATTTAAGCATGCACCAATAATCATCCAACCCATTCCCACCCTGGGAACCCATGCCTTGGCTGTGTGAACTCACCTTGGTTTGCTCGGTATGCTAGGTTATGCACTCACAAGTAATTAATCACGTCCTATTGTATGCACGTATAACAAATCAGTTCATGTTCGCAATGATACGCATGCAATTTAATGTTCACATAACAGTCAGTTTGCATATCGGCACAACACGTATTGTTTCACATCAATTCATCAGCTAGTGCGCACGAATACAAATGTTAACATTCATCACTAAGCATGGCATGTCAAATAAATCAAGCATACATTCCATCTTTCAAAGTACATTCATAACCATGCATCTTTCGATCCACCCTTATCCTTCGGTCTATGATTAACACAATTATCTTTCGGACCAAAAACTATGTTTCGAACTATATGTCATCTTTCGACCAACGCTATCCTTCGGTCCCAACACTATCTTTCGAGTAGCAAGTAACAAACACATCACAATATTCTAGATGCCTTAGTGGCCGACACCTATCCCACCGCCAAGGATCATTCGACCAAAAAGAAAATGGATACAGTGGCCAATAATGCACAATTTCCTTTTTTTTGATGTGTTAGAGTATTTAGTGAGTTCCATTCTTTTGATTGGACCATAATGATCCAGCCACCTATTTCCCCCAATAGTGTACAACATACAACCAAAACACTCACAAATATACTATCAATTTGCCTATGCACATGCTTGAAACAAACAAACATAGCCGCCCTAAAAACAAACCATTGGACCGATTCTAAGATGCTAGCCGACAACTCCACATTCAACACACTGTTCAATCATGACTTTATCATTTTACACAATAATTATTAGATCATGCATTAGAATAATACACCACCTCAAACAACACATACGGACAAGTAATGCCGCCCAACACTCATTGGACCAAAAAAATGATACAGTGGCCGATAACTAAGCAATCACATGTATATGCAGGCATATGCACAATTGACTTTGTTATAATTACTAATGTACTTAATTCAACCTTTTTTTCTTTTTTTTTTATTGGACCAACCCTTGGCCGCCAATTTCCCCCAATGGAATACTGATTCTTAATTCCATTTATCTATAACATTAAGTCAACAGCCGAAAGATCACATGGTCGGTTTCATCATCAAATAACTAACCCCCACTTACTCACCCACATAAACAATTATGGCCGGCAATTATCAGTCACCTCCGGATGTTATTGGGCCGACTATGACATGCACAATTATTCATCAAAGTCATTAATATGCGGCACACATATATGATATTATCCAATTATAATAAATGGCACACACATCACTAACACAACAAATAGGTTACATAACATATTCATGCGGCACATCAATCTTACTTACACAGCATGATTATCAAAACAACTCAAGCAAGGGAAATCACTAACCAGTAGTTTGATTCGCTAAGATGATGTTACGAGAAAGGGGTAGAGTTTCGATAGGGGGGGGGGCTGCCGTCCAAGACTAGTAAGAGAAGTAGGGTTTTTGTTTTGACTTTGTGATTTCGCGTAACAATATGATACACATCCTCAAAAGTGGGTCGTTGGTTGAAATACAACATCCAATAATAAGTCACAAGGTAAAGTGGGCCGAGATCAGTTAGTGGGCCGAGATCAGTTTAGATGTGTAGGGTGTTTTTGTGTGGGGTGAATATTTCGGGTGGGGTGTGTTTGGCAACAAAGATTCACATAATACAAATAAAGTCTCATAACCATTCATTAAATCAACATGTCGAATCATCACACAAGGTTCACATACGTTACATTAAGTACAACGGTAAGTTCTGAAATACGAGTTGTCACACCTTCAACAAAACCATCTCACCAACCTCAAACTCTAGAGGTTTCATGCGTCGATCCGCGTAGGCTTTCTTCCTGTCACGAGCCGCACTGATGCGGTCCCGTATCTGTGCGATCTTATCTGTGGTTTCCTGTACCATTTCAGGACCAACCAATTGTCTATCACCTGCGTCAGCCCAACAAAGCGGCGATCTGCACTTGCGCCCATATAAAGCTTCGAATGGCGCGGCACCAATACTGGTGTGGTAGCTGTTGTTGTATGAAAACTCAACCAAAGGCAAATGCTTATCCCAGCTACCGCCCAAATCCATCACACATGCTCTCAGCATGTCTTCTAACGTCTGAATCGTCCGCTCGCTTTGACTGTCGGTTTGTGGGTGAAAAGCTGTGCTCAGATTCAACTTGGAGCCAAAAGCTTCCTGGAAGGATTGCCATATCCTTGACACGAACCTTCCGTCTCTATCAGAGATAATCGAGAGAGGTACTCCATGGCGTGTAACAATCTCTCTCATGTAAATTTCGGCCAGTTTGCTCGTATTATCCTTCTCTCGGATAGGTAGGAAGTGTGCTGACTTCGTTAAGCGATCCACTATTACCCAAATAGTGTCATGGCCTCTTGGTGTTCTTGGCAATTTCGTAATAAAATCCATAGAGATTTGTTCCCACTTCCACTTGGGAATCTCTGGTTGCTGCAGAAGTCCCGAAGGCTTCTGGTATTCCGCCTTAACTTTGGCGCAAGTTAAACACTTCCTCACATAAACAGCCACATCGCCTTTCATCCTAGGCCACCAATAGTAATCTTTAAGATCCGTACATCTTATCCGCTCCCGGGTTGATAGAGTACCGCGATTTGTGAGCTTCATCGAAAATAACCTCCCTTAAACCACCAAACAGAGGAACCCAAATCCTTTTCTCAAAACACAACGTTCCTTCCCTGTTTGGTACTAATAACTTCTCCATCCCACGGAGATACTCTTCTTCAAGGTTTCTTTCTTTGAGGGCTTCCTTCTGCGCGACACGAATGCGCAGAGGAAAGTCGGTTCGAATAACCATCTCTAAAGCCCTAACCCTTATGGGCTTGATCCTCTCTTTTCGACTTAGGGCATCGGCGACCACATTCGCCTTCCCTGGATGATACTTAATCTCGCAGTCGTAATCATTCAACAGTTCTACCCATCGTCTTTGCCTCATGTTCAACTCCTTCTGGTTGAATATATGTTGGAGGCTCTTGTGATCTGTGAAGATTGTGCACTTTGTACCATAAAGGTAGTGTCTCCAGATCTTTAAAGCAAAAACTACTGCGCCGAGCTCTAAATCGTGTGTGGTATAGTTCTTTTCATGCACTTTCAGCTGGCGTGACGCGTAGGCAATAACCTTCTGGCCTTGCATCAACACGCAACCCAATCCTTGACGCGAGGCGTCGCAGTATACCACAAAATCATCAGTACCTTCTGGTAGAGCTAAGATTGGCGCGTTGCAAAGCTTATCCTTCAATATCTGAAATGCTTCCTCCTGTTTGATTCCCCAATCAAACTTCTTGTCCTTCTGAGTGAGGAACGTCAATGGTTGGGCGATCTTTGAAAAGTTCTCAATGAACCTTCGATAATAGCCAGCCAAACCCAAGAATTGCCGAATCTCAGTTGGCGTCTTTGGCGTTTCCCAATCTTTGATCGCCTCGATCTTGGTGGGATCCACGTGGATTCCATCTCCGTTTACCACGTGCCCAAGGAATTGCACTTCTCTTAGCCAAAACTCGCACTTAGAGAACTTGGCGTACAACTGTTCCTTCTTTAGCAGCTCCAGAATGGCTCTTAAATGCTGTTCGTGTTCAACCTTCGTCTTTGAATAAATCAAAATATCATCGATGAATACAATCACGAACTTATCCAAGTACGGCTTACAAACTCGGTTCATCAAATCCATGAACACTGCAGGTGCGTTTGTCAAACCAAACGGCATAACGAGAAACTCGTAGTGTCCATATCGAGTTCTGAAGGCTGTCTTTGGGATACTTTCCTCCTGTATCCGTAGCTGATGGTATCCAGATCGAAGATCGATCTTTGAATAGAAGCTTGAACCTTGAAGTTGGTCAAACAGATCATCAATTCTTGGCAGGGGATACCTATTCTTGATCGTCAGCTTGTTCAACTCTCTGTAGTCAATGCACATACGGAAACTACCGTCCTTCTTTTTGACAAACAAAACTGGAGCTCCCCAAGGCGAGAAGCTTGGTCGGATAAATCCCTTGTCTAACAACTCTTGAAGTTGTGTCGACAGTTCTTGCATCTCAGACGGAGCAAGTCTGTAGGGTGCCTTAGCCACAGGCGCGGCGCCTGGAACTAAGTCAACACGAAACTCCACTTGCCTTTGAGGCGGCAAGCCAGGCAAATCTTCTGGAAAGACTTCTGGGTATTCCCTCACGACAGGGATGTCTTCGATCTTTGGCTCAGCAGCCTTCTTATCTACAATGTGTGCCAGAAAGGCAGCACATCCCTTCTGCAAACACTTTCTTGCCTTCAGGCAGCTAATAATCCTTAACGGCGTCTCACGCTTTTCTCCGTGAACGATAATGGTCTCACCATCATCGGTCGGGATACGGACGACCTTCTCATGACAAACTATCTCGGCCTTGTTACTCGATAACCAATCCATCCCTACTACCACGTCGAAGCTTCCCAACTGGACTGGTAGTAGATCTAGAGCAAACTCGCGCTCTCCCAACTCGATTACGCAACCTCGAATCACTTCATTAGCCTCTACTAACTTCCCATTCGCTAATTCGATCGAGTACGGAACATCTAACTTACTAGCGGCTAAACCAAGCATATTCTTAAATTCTAACGACACGAAGCTATAATCGGCGCCAGTATCAAATAAAACGGATGCATAGCGTTGGTTTACAGGGAACGTACCAGTGACAACATTGGGATCCTGGCGCGCCTCCCTTGCTTCTATGTTGAAAACCCTTGCGCGGGCTTGGTTCAATTCCGGGCAATTCCTCTTGTAATGCCCAACATCACCGCAGTTGAAACATCCGGGCCTTTGCCCGTTCCCACCAACATTTCCAGCTTGATTGTTTCCCTGATTTCGATTCATGGCACCCGCTTGGTTTGCATGATTGACCCGATTTCCATCACTTCCACGGTTTCCTTGGGGGCGGTTCCCATTACCACCACGGTTATTTCTATTCCCAGATCCTCCCTGGCCTCCCCGGCCAGCACTAGCCCAACAAAAATCCTTCGTATGACCAGTCTTCCCACATGATTCACAAACTCTTAGGCTGCAACGACCAGAGTGATGTCGTTGGCATGAGTTGCACTTGGGTTGTGCACCCATATATCCCTTTCCTTTCTTTCTACCAACTGTATCTTGAGCTAGCGCGTTCTGCTCTCCTTTCTTAACCACCACCCCGGTGCCCTGCTTGAAGTTTGAAAACTTCCTCTTGTTCCCTCCAGATGACTCCACATGAGTCTCCTTTTTCTTAGGCTCCGCTTCATCAAACTTGTTCAAACGAATCGCCTCCTCCGTAAGAGCCACGCTCAAATCAATGGCTTCAGTGATAGTTGCAGGTTTGGAGGAGGTCACCATACTAATGATTTGAGGAGCTAATCCCCATATGAAGCGTTCAATCCTTTTGAACTCCGGTGTGACCATGTAGGGTACCACATGCGACAAGTCGTGGAACCTCTGAACATACTCTACTATCTTAGGACCTTCCATTTTTAGATGCCAAAACTCGGTCTCCAATCTCTGAATTTCAGCGCGAGAACAATACTTCTTGCGCATGAGTTCTTTCAGCTCGGTCCACGTCAGTGCGTAAGCAGCTGCTTCGCCAAGTGTTTGGACTTGTAGATTCCACCATGATAGGGCTCCATCCAAAAATAGCCCTGAGATGTAAGTGACTTGTTGATCCAGCGTGCATTTGCTCATGCGAAGTACGGATTCGGTTTTCTCAGCCCAGTGGACGAAAGCAACAGCACCACCTGTGCCATCGAAGTTTACGGGCTTGCAGTCCAAGAACTGTTTGTAGGTGCACCCATGAGGTGGATTGTTGTTGTTGCCAGTGTTGCCAGAGTTGCTTCCACTCATTCCTCCTTGAGAGGCAGCATATTGAGCAATAGCAGCAGCTATGACTTGCTGTAGTTCGTCCTGAGTCGTAGGCATTGGCTGAGGTTGACGTCTTGGCGGCATCTTCTAAAGATGTGTTTACGTCGGTCAGGCCATAGTAACGCGTACGTATATAGTAATAGTAATAGCACATAACATCTCATGTTATCAATACTTCACAAATACTAATCACACAACATCCCATGTCACAAATATTATACACACAACATCCCATGTCATAAAATATACACAACATCCCATGTTATAATAATGTAAATAAGAAATCAAGCGAATCAAATATGATGTGAATACTGCGATTGCCATATATATCGAGACCACAACGTAAGTGTATCAGTACATCACTGTGTCATACAATCATCAATCAACTAGGGGCTACATCACCCCTGTCCAAAAGCTATATCAAATCAGTGTCAAATACATCAAATACATCAAGTATGTGTCAAAAGTCAGTATCATCATGTAATCTCCAAAATGCTATGCAACCAAAAGCAATCGCGGTCCTCTCACCAACGTCTACACAAGCAGTACTGATGAGCTCTATACAGATGGCGGCGGAGGAGGGGGAAAGTAAGTGTAAAGCAAGCAGCGTAGCTGAAGCCAGTCCTCCTCCATAGCCTGTTGAGTGCGAATGACCGAGGCAACCTGCTGCTCTAGTGTAGAGAGACGAGCAGCAAAATCTGGGGGTAAGGATCGACATGGCTGAAGAGGAGAGTGTATCTGACCATGGCACGAACATGGTGGTAGCTGAGCTCTCTCGAGCTCCTGGAGACGCTGCGTGTGTGACTCATGCTGATGAACGAAGGACATCAAAACGTCCACTATAGTGTGTCCAACATGAAACGGATGGTATGGATCAGTAGGTGGCATGGCTGGTGGTGTCGACCAAAGCAAAGGCTCACTGGTGGGGTCAAATGGTGCCACAAGAAATGGTGAAGTAGAGGGGTGGAACTGATGACATCTGGGGCATGAAGGGAATAGACATCGGTACGTGCCCAAAAGGATGGGCTGAAGAGCCCTCTCCAGGCCTCGCTGGAGGTACGAACTGAGGAACCTGAAAAGTAAAATCAACAGGTCGTGTAACAGGGATCTGAGGGGGCAAAGGTGGGACGTCCTCATCAGCAGGTATCCAACCGTGCTGAGCATCCTCATCGGGTGGATCCATGTGGTCTGCAAACAGTGCGTGCTCAGGCTCGAGTGGAATGGGATCAAATGGAGGAGCAACGACAGGGTCAACTGGTGCAACAGGATGGTCAACCGGTATATCAGCAACAAAAAGTGGATCAACATGATCGGCGGCAATGACCTGCTCCCCCAAAGGAACATCTACAGGAAGATCACCAACAGGTGGGTCAGCTAAAACGGGCTCAACTGGGATGCCAGCATGTACGGGGTCATGCTCGGGCATAGGATCTAGAGCAGCTGCCTGCTCAGGAGCCAAGGCAGGCTCATGGTCATCAAAAGCCATATCAAAGTCGAACTCAGGATCAATAGGGTCAACTGGATCAGCGGGATCCTCCGTGAGCTGGTCCATCGGAATAAACTCGATGTCATGATCCGGGTCGAATCCCGGAGGAAAAATGGGATCAGAATCCTCTATGTCGTCGTGCTCAAATGCATAGCTCGGAATAGGTGCAGCTGAGGATGCCTGGTCAGGGTCCGAGTCGTGTGCAAAGTGCTGTGCGCTCACCTCGTGAGATGGTGCGGAAGCCACAGACTCAAAGGAGTCTGGGACCGGTGAATGTGCGGGTGAGTCCTCAGCAGGGGCGTCAGCGATCATCAGAAGATCGCCAGCGGGAAGAAGGGCTGCATCCAGAATCTCATCCTCAATAGGCTCGTCCTCAAACAAATCGATATCGCCGTCAGCCACGGCGTCGAGTAGCAAGTCATATGCGGGATAGACGGCTAAAGGAATAGGAGCCGGAATCACAACTAGGGGTAAGTACTCAGCGGGGGGCCATCCGCAGGCTCATTAGCACCCTCGGGTAGTGCGAAGGGCTGGAAGTCGTCGTCATCTGTGCTGGTGGAATCAGATGTATGCACCTCATGCTCCGAAGATGGGAGGTCATCAGATACGATAGGTAGGGGTCCGGTGGTGTCCGAGTTACCTGTGCCTGGTGAGTCCATGTGTCTGTAACACAAGCACAAATATGCACAAATAATCAGTCATAGAATCAGGTAATCACATAAGTCACCAAGTAAAATATCACATAATTCTCCTAGTCCCACTAGCTTCCCAGCCTCCCAGACTGCCTTTCCTAGTCCCACTAGCCAATTTTCCCAGCCTCCCAGACTGCTCTTCCTAGTCCCACTAGCCTCCCAGTCTCTCAGACTGACTCCCTAGTCCCACTAGTCAATTCACCCAGCCTCCCAGACTGACTCCCTAGTCCCACTAGTCAATTCTCCCAGCCTCCCAGACTGACTCCCTAGTCCCACTAGACAACTACCTCGATCCATTAGATCGAGCCTCGGCCTCCCAGACCGAGCCTCAGTCTCCCAGACGGAGCCTCAGCCTCCCAGACTGAGCCTAAAAATAATAAATAAAATGCGCTCAACATTTGTTTATAAAAAGGTTTTGGATCTGGACTTAAGTGGTATGCAGTAAAATTGTTTTCGTGAGAGCCCTAGTGATCATAGTCTAGACTCGAGAAGGAATCCTAGTTCGCTATGATCAGAGCTCTGATACCAAGCTGTCACACCCTGGCTTTGCGGAAGCGTGGTTAATTTGGTGTGACTTCTTAATACCATAGCTTAATCATAACCAAGCTATATGAATTAAAAATATGCAAGATCATCCATCAAAATAAAAATACCATAACATTGTCTTAACGGGTTAACACCCTATCAACCAAAAAAAAACTTGTCCAAACATTACAAACACCAAACATAACATAAACATGGTTTAAGGACTGTGACTTGTCCAGGAAAGAGTCACATTCCCCAAACCCTGGATGACCTCGGTGACTAATGTAGCGGAAAACATGCCATACCGTGCCAGATCTTTAATTCCCTGAAATACATGTAAGTTGAAAAATCAACAATAATGTTGAGCGAGTTCATGCGAAAGTGAGTAAATAAACCATTGTATTTATCAAAAACCCTGGTATGTAGCAAATAAGGAAAAAGAGATCACCAATGGTTTGCAAGGCCATTGATATGTGTGAAGTGCAAGTAGGGAGACTCAAACCTAGCGGATTTATGCGTCGGGCACTAAGTCACCCCGAGGTCCGTTATGCTGGACCTGGGGCTGGGCTCGCTACACCCAGATAGATCTACCGCTCCTGTCCCTCGGTCCTACCATGAGGATTAATGGCCTCAAGTTTCCGCCTACCCACTCACATGATCTAAGTAACAAACCTCCTTACGCTAACCATACCATGTATAAAGTATTCACAATCAATGTAACATGTATTTCACCCCCGCAGTTTAGAAAACTGAAAACATTTAAGAGAAAAGGGGGACATGAACTCACAGTCAGTGCGTCGCTATACCAAGTACTCCGGATGTCAGGCAGCTGTGCAACGACCTACATGTGCTAATACTATTAGACGGATGGCCGTGCCTTAGCTTTATAGTTTAAGATTTTGGGAAATAGTTAGACAACTATTTCGTGTTTATATTTTGCATGTACTTGGTAGTTAATCTCCTTCCCAAGGATGGGGGATTTAATACATGTGTATTCGTATCATATCATTAAGTCCCACTTAATATATTTTTACTTCTACTTCCAAATATAAATATTTTTCTCAAAAGTATTATATTTTCACTTTCCATAATACTCCCAAAATAATGCGTCGACAAAATACGCGTTCATGAATATTTCCGTATAATGCGTATGTTACGTTTTAACGATTAAGTGGTAATAATAATTACCAGTGTAACTTATATGTTTGTCGTGTGAGCGTTTGTATTATTTTGGAGCTGTTATCGTTCGAAATATTATTTTCACTCTAAAAATAATATTTATGTATTTTCACAAAATAATCATAAACAGTGTGGTGAAAAATATATTTACCAAATATATATTTATCATGTTTAGTTTTGTGAAAATCCCACCTCCGAATATTTGTAAATAAAGTCGTGGCGAAATATATTTTGAAAACATATCAAAATAATTCTAACACTTGTAAATAATCTAAGTGTTAGGTTTTTAGAAAAATTTCGCCAGAGTTCCCTCTTCCCTCTGTAACTGGAGGTGGCCACGCTTTCTAGCGTATCATTTTCTTTTACAAAATCATTTCAACACTTCTTTAATCAATCAATCAATTTCCGACACATCAAACTAGTCGACAAATATGTAAATCGCATAATCTCATGAACTTGTGGTTTTTCCGAAAACTATAGTGTAGATCCCGTTATATTTTGTGGATCTATGTGTAAAATAACTTATTATCATAAAAACCTCGTTTTTAGAATAAATCATCCTTTACAACTTCCCGTCATCTTTCTCGAAGATTGTTATTTTGTCGAAACTTTTCATTTCACAAGTGTTTATACACTTGTGGTTTGTAAAATCATATTTGTTAGTGTGTCATCCGACTTTTATAAAACATGATTTTCTCGACACTTGGTTCTATGAAAATACCACGTGTACATACGTAGATCCGCTAGTTTTAAACACTATTTTACAAGTAAAAACACTTCTACACAAGTTCATGTTTCTCGTGTGGTAGAGTTTCACCTTTTAACCCTTGTACCGATAGAAACAAGCTTATGTCAAGATTTATGATCTTAACAAAGTCGGGTTAAACGATGATCCGAGCCACCACAACGTAGATCGGGCCTAAACAATCACCATATTCAAACACTACAACTTTTACACAACTTATGATCTTTTATCCAACAACACTTGCATTTTTAGTAAACTTTAGAGATTCAAAATGCATGTTTCCGACTTTTAACCGTTATAAATGTTATTAACCACCTTAGATATGCTCGAGAATGAGTTTTAAACATTATACCTCTAGCTCGGGGCTAGGGAAGAATCTAGGCGAAAACGATGTGGATAAAAGCTAAGTAACGAGGTCCTTCCACTTCCGTTTGCTCCAAAACTCCTAATACGTGACCCGAAAGGCTTGTGTATGCTTGGAATGGATTGAACAAGACTCGACAATGGATGGGTAACAAGAGGGGAGTTCGGCCGAGAGTTGGGAGGGCAAGGGAGAGAGAGTGATTGTGAGTTGTGGTGAGTGATAATCCCATGTGTTAACTCTTGTATTTATAGACAAATCAAATGCCTTAATCCCTTGGTTAATATGTCCTCTTGATTTGAGACAACGTATATTATTATAATCAAAATAGTACCAACCTAGTTACATGGGGATAGAACCGGCCCAAGGGGGGGGGGTCCTATGGTTCGATTTCAAGTGTGTAGTTGGGGCTTAGTTACGTTAAGTAGGTTAACTTTAGGGGTTAACTCCGTTAGTTGTATGATGTGTTATAATACGGGTGTTAGGGTAATCAGGGACCCTAACTGGCTCAGAAAAAGACCAATAATACTTATGGCAATATTTTCATGTTCCGGGTATAGTCCGGTTGTTCGGTTGGATTGTAATCCGTTAAAGTGCTTAAGTAAGCTTTTAAGCGTCGTAAATAATATTTTTAGCGACACATCTTATTCTGCAAAGTGTCAGGAATACTTCCTCATGTTTTGGCATTTTATTAGTTAGCCAGAAGCTAGTATGTTAATAAAAGTGCTGTGTTTTGTGCTTAGAGTACGTTTTAGGCACATCCAATCATTATATCTTATTCCTAGAGACGCAATTCTACAACCCTTGTATCCCTACACACACTATGGGTGTAGTCAAATATTTCTGGCTCATACAGGCCCTTAGAGGCAGTGTCTGCCTGATGCTGGCTTTATCAGCATGTTCAATAGGTTATCTGTTCAAATGCTGTTGTGCTTTTAGTGCATCATGTTTGTCACTAAGGTTCAACTTGTAAATAAAGTAGTGACGGAAATCAAAGTATGATGCAGGAATATACAAGTACTAGAAATCAAGTAGCAGTTCGTCGGCAATTTCAGTTAAGCACAGTAATTAAGCAGTAATTAATTATTAATTAAATCGTACGGATACCTGGTTTAGTGAGGGTTGTCACATTATACTCAGTGATATCTGGGGTATTATCCCGGGACTTCTGCTGAATGGAAGTTCTGACCTAGTCCCCGGATAATACTTTTTGCTAAAGCTTTGAAACATAAGCTTCGCCCTCAGCATGCTGATGAAACAATAAAATTGATAGTCGCTGCTGTTGAAATGCAAAAAGATCCTCTAAAGGGGACCCACCAAAAGTCGAGCCGTCATCTCTCTGCTGAACGGAAGTTCTGACCTGAGCTCTCACGGTTTCGCATCTAACCCTTTTACAGATATCAGCTGTGGTATACTCACCTGTAAGAATGAATATTTGGGATCTGGATACGGGAGTATATTCAAGTGGAGTGATACACAATTAAGTTTAAGTCTCTAAAACATTAATATCATATCTCGAATCGATTGAAATTTGTGTTGAGAATTTAAGAGGACAAACATACTGACAATCTAGGTAAATTGTTTAAAGCTTACAATGAAATCAAGCTTAACGGTGTTGTTGATTTGTCTCATAAACTGATATGATCTTCTTGCACAAAATCACAAAAATATTGTCTGTAAATATTTTATTTCTTTATGTTTTTGTTTATCAAGTGGTGTCAGGTATTATCTCTCAGAAAATCCAAAAAGATTTTAGTGTGTTTTAGTTTAAATTTTGAAAAAGAAAAAAGATTTTCGACAACTGACGTTGGAAAACTGATTTTCAAAATTCCGAGTGCTAAACATGATGAGCAGAATTTGAGGGGGAGTGATTGTGTAAATCTAACTGTATTTGTTAAATCTAAACTTCTTCAAGTGGTTCATCATAGATTGTTTTGAGGGGAGTAATATTTTGGTGCAGAGGTATCTGATATGTGATAAAGTTAGAAAAGTTATTTCTGGGTTAAGATTGTGCAGGTAGCCAGGTTTCGATCTCAGAAATTAATGCTAAAGATTTTTGATAGAGTCAGGATATTCGATTCTAAAAGTCTATGAAGATCAGATTCTGATTCTGAAGATTATGTCAAACTGATGATGCTGATGAACTTAAGGAATCAAGAGATCTGATCAAGAGAATTAGAGTGTTTGAATGCCAGACAAAGATCCTAAAGATGTTACTGAAGAACAAAAGAATGCCAGTAAATCGAGAGGGGGAGTCTGAAGATTGAAAGAAGAGGAAGCCCAGAGACTGATCAAGCTTGACGATGTGAAGATACAGCATTAAAATCAGAGTGTGTTGACGACTCCATCAACATCTGAGGGGGAGTCTGTTGGTGCACTACATCTGTTGATTCCGTCTAGGTGTCTAGGATCAGATCTTATATCGAATTGTATAGCATAGGGATCAGAATACGAGAAAACAGGAGTTTGTATAGATTTTAGGAGTATGGGTCGCTTTTAGGGTCACATGTGTCTTGGATCGCTCATTCGACACTTTGTGGGTCGCTTTTGTGACATGCCTGGATCGCTCATGTGTCATTTGACCACATGAGCGGCCCCAAAACCCTATATATAGGTCTTGAGCGATTCCCATTAAAAAAGGACTTTGTTTTCCATGCCGAAGCTCTGCCGGTGTGACGTTTGAGCTGTAAATCGTTTCTAATCAATAGAAAAGAGAGTTAGAAGGAAGAACAAGCTATATCTACTTGCTATTCTTATTTTTCCGCATCTGAATTGCAAGAGTTAACCTCTGAACGACTCGTTCGGGTCAACAAACGATCCTACAGTATTTAGGTGCAAGAAGGATGAAAGAGGAATAGTCACGCGCAACAAGGCTCAGTTAGTGGTCAAAGGTTTCAATCAGCAAGAAGGAATTGATTACAATGAAGTGTTTGCACCAGTGGCAAGGTTGGAAGCAATTCGTTTGTTTCTGGCTTTTGCTTCATTCAAGGGCTTTAAAGTTTACCAACTAGACGTGAAGAGTGCATTTCTTTACGGGAAAGTCCAAGAAGTGGTGTATGTCTCACAACCAGATTGGTTTGTTGATCCAGACTATCCAGATCGAGTGTACAAACTTGATAAGGCTTTGTATGGGTTACATCAAGCTCCCAGGGCGTGGTACGAGACACTGTCTACACATCTGCTCAAGAATGGTTTTCGAAAGAAGTCAGATTGACAGTACACTATTCATAAAGAGAAAGAAGGAAGATTTTATGCTGGTACAGGTATACGTGGATGACATCATCTTTGGGTCATCTGATGAAAACATGTGTAAGGAGTTTGAACAGGTGGTGAAGAGCAAGTTTGAAATGAGTGCTATGGGTAAGCTGTCTTACTTTCTGGGATTACAGGTTGAACAGAATGAGGATGGGATGTTTATTCATCAAACAAAGTATGTGTATGACATTTTGGCTCGATTCAAAATGGAGGATTGCTCTACTTTCAACAAACCCATTTGCGAAAATCACAATCTCGGCCCAGATCATGAAAGCACTGAAAATGTTGATCCTACTCAATACAGGGCAATGATTGGTTCTCTAATGTACTTGACTGCTTCAAGATCTGACATCATGTTTGCCGTATGCTTGTGTGCCAGATATCAGGCGAATCCGAAAGAGTCACACATGAAAGCAGTGAAGCGTATTCTTCGTTACTTGAAGGGGAAACCCAAAGTTGGGTTGTGGTATCCAGCTGATAGTGATTTGAGGTTCGTTGCTTACACTAATTCAGACTTTGGAGGATGCAAATCAAACAGAAAGTCTACAACAGGTGGGTGTCAGTTCTTAAGAGGCAGGATCATGTCTTGGCAATGCAAGAAGCAATCCTGTGTGTCTACCTCTACGTGTGAAGCTGAATATATTGCTGCGGGTAGCTGTTGCTCTCAGGTTCTCTGGATTCAACAGCAGATGCGCGATTACGGTTTGGATTTCACTCATACTCCTATTATGATAGATAATAATGCCACTATATCAATCACAAACAATCCCGTAAAGCATAGTAGAACTAAACATATTGACATACGTCATCACTTTATACGGGATTGTGCTGAAAAGAGACTCATTGAATTACACCGAGTCAACACACTAGATAACCTTGCTGATCTTTACACTAAAGCTTTTGATAGAGCTCGCTTTGAACACTTAGTTGAACTCAACGGGATGAGGAATCCTGAATAACTGGTTTTTCATAAGAATTTTGTAAACAGTTTACTGCTTTCTCAAAAATCAAAAATACAAAAAACATTGAAAAATCAAAAACATAAAAAATAGAAAATCAAAAATGAGTTTTCACTGTGTGAAAAAGAAGAAATGATAGTAAATAAGCAAGTTAGATTGTCACACTCAAACTGAAGTAAATTGCTTAAGTGTGATAGTAGCTTCATCATATGATGTACCAGTAGGCAAAAGCATGAAATAATCAACTTACGTACGTGATATAAACCTAAATACACTGAGTATGAGTGGGGAACACATCAGTGGTGTATGGTTTAATGACCTTAATTCTTGCGTTGATAGATTGCCAAAATTTGAAGTTTTGGGTCTTTATTCTGTTATTTCATCCGGGGATATCAGGGGTGTCCTTCTGCTGCATCCAGATACATGCTGACCTAGACACACCCAGGATATCTTAAAAGAGCTAAAAATGCCAAAACCCTGAAAATGAAGAAGCTCTCATAGAGTGCAAAATGCATAATTCGTACCAAAAATGGTATTTGTCTTAGCCCTCATTATATATTTTGGTCTCTTTGCTGTACGGAAGTACTGACCTGTTCACCAATTATGTAAACGTTGAAATACAAAACGGATGAATTCAGTATACTCACCTACTACGATGAATCTTTGTGCATACCTTGATCGCGGGGGTACATCCTGAAGTGGGACACACTAAATATAACAGATATAATATTACCTTAACGTATCATATGGTAATGGTACTTGAAATGTTCATGCATTTTGTTTAAGTGGACAAACATACTGGTAATCGTCTTGAACAGCTCTTCATGAAAAATTAAATAAAGAATTATCTAATAGTGTGAAAACAGTTTGATTGTGCTGATATGATCTTCTTACCGGTGATTCTCACAAAAATAGAATGTTCATTGCTTTTTATTATTTATTTGCTTTCATAAAATTCAAAAATACAAAAATAGTGTCTTTTTCTATTAAAATTCTTAATGTACGGAAAACTGTTATTTTTGGAGGAGTTGTTACCGACAGGGGGAGACAGTGTTAGAAAGTGGGTTCAAAATTATAAAATCAAGCAGGTTATAAAGTGTTTGTTTAAAATTTGTGCGTGTTGGTGCTGAATGGCAAAAGTGCTTAATCTGTGATACAGTTTAACTATCTCTTGAATAATAATAATTTGTTTAACGTTTGTTGAAAAAATCTTATGGTTTCTCCAGATGTTTGTTTTATAGTATACAGATTGTAGCTGTATGTTGCTGTATGTTGCTGAGAAGTTGCTGTGAAGATGAGAGTTTGATTGGATGCATGGTAGAACCTCCTTTCTACATTGCTTACAAAGTTGAAGAATTTGAAGAGTGTTATTCAAATGCTGAACTGGAGATTACTCAAGTGCTAACGTTTTGAAGATTTGGTGATTGGATGCATCAGCTTAGGGGGAGTCTGTTGCTGACAGAAGCTGTTAAAGCTGAAGCTATCCAAAGACCAAAAGACTGTGAGATTCTGAAGACTGAAGTTACCTTTGCGAGCTATTGTCAAGAGGGAGTTTGTTGGTGCATATTTGTGACAATAGCTTAGATTTGGTCTTTGGATATCTTGTAATTAGTAAAACGATAAACAGTTAGCGGGTTTAGCTTTGTAATAGTTAATTAAGAGTGATTGGGCCAAACCAAACCCACATATGGGGGAGGGTTTGCGAAATGGGCCTTGCCCAAGACCTAGCCCATATGCAAAGCTTTATCCTATTTAAACAAAGCTTAGCATTAGGGTTTAGGTTGATAAAACAATCTTCTAATCACTCTTGGAGAGAATTCATGAAAGAGAAAGGCTTGGACGAATTTAGTGATCTTGATTGATTGTTATCATTACGAAGATAATCAATAAAGATCGGGTTTAAAGTGATTCTTGTTCTACTCGTTTTTCTGTGAAATCTGATCTAGGGGATTCCGCACTCTATGTTGGATCGACGATTCTGTTACGATCCGCACGGTTACGGGGACCTACAGACACTGATCATGAGTCTGAGTTAATAAAAAAGGTGGTCGATCAGGTGTTGGATACAGATGAGGAGTCTGAGTCAAAGTCTGAGTCTGGAGGTTCAACTTCGTCAGTCAACAGTCCAAATTCGTCGGTTAAAAGGACTTACAGTAAAGAGTTTTCGTTATCAAAATCAAATTTGAATGATGAAACATTTGAAGTAGCATATACTTTGAATGATTCTGACAAATTATATTTTGACAAAGAGTTTCCAATAAGAAGTGTTAAATCTGAAATGAACAAAAAGGTTTTCAAAATGATAGAAATTAATATTTCTGAAATAAAAGATTTAAATCTTACTGGAAAACCTAAAAAATACACTTCAAGAGTTCAACAACGATTAAATAAGAAAAAAAGGTTACAGTTCTGGTTCTGGTTTTCAAAAGAAACCAAACCATAACGGTAATTTCAAAAAGAAAGGTCTAGGTTTTATTCCACCTGAAAAATATAAACATGAGAAAAATTCTAAAACAAAAATATAATTTGTTTCAGGAGGAAGAATCAAACCAGGAGTTTCTTGCTAAGAAGAAAAGAAGAGGAACGGGAGTTTTTCACAGAAAGTATACTCGAACCTATTTCAAATGCAATGAAGCTGGTCACATTGCATGGAACTGTCCAACGAATACTAAGACTAAACAGGGAGTTTCTGAAAAACTTAAAGAAAAAGTTGTTGAGAAAGATGAACAACCAACTGAAAAATTTAAAATTTTTAAAATTCAACTTATGATGTTGGTGAGTGTTCTAAGAAAATTTTTTACAAAAAGAGAGCCAAAGACAACCAAATGTGGGTTGTTAAAAAATCAGAAGAGAAAGTCGGCGATGAACCTGATTCCACAAAATCAGAGGAGCCACAGGTTGAGTTAAAACAAGTACCTTCAATGAATGATGTTAGTTTTCCATCATTGAAGAAAGTTGGTAAGGTTGAGATATCAAATCAATTCTATTCTGAGAAGAATGAATTTGATGTTGAGAAAACATTTAATGGGAATGTTAAAAAGATTTTTGGGAAAATGATCGAGGGAAAGGTCAAAGGGGTTAAAGATTTTTATGCAACAAAGAAAGCAACTTATAACCCTACTGAGAAATTCACGAAAAAATGATTTCATTTTACAAGTGGTACAGAGGTTTGTTCTGGAATGTTTTGGTATAAACCTACAAGTGGTAAATCAGGGACATTAATTTATACTTGATTTCCTACAAGTGGTTAAAATTTGGGTTCATCATTGTAAAAATGAACAAAGTGAGGATGCTTACCCCGTCCCTATAAGTGGTAAAAACAAACTTATTTTCTGGAAAAATCATTTTGATTAAAACAAGCTTAAGTGTTTTGAAATCTTAATGAGAAAATAGTTTGCTGAAAGGGGGAGTCCTGATTGTTTATGCCAAGTGGATGGCGAATTGAAACGATTCGATATCGATTGTCACTTTACTTGTACAGTTTGTTTTTTAAATTTCATTAATGTGTTTGCATTTTAGGGGGAGTAAAAATTTCAGAAAATCCAAAAACATTAGAAAAATTGAAAAAGCCAAAAACATGATAAAACAAAAATGAGTTTTTTTGTGAAAAAGAGGAAATGATGTTACATCAGCGGACTATCACAACATGCTAAAGAATTGGAAAGTTAAAAATGTGAAAAACAATCTCACTGCTGATATGCCAGTAGGTTTTTGCACATTTAGTAGATTGTGATGAGATATAAACCTAAATTTCAAACTTGCTTATCTCGTGGGTAACATTTATTGGATATATAGGTAACCCCCGAAATCTTGTTTGAAAGGTCCCTCTTTCTGAGATACTAGGTCTTTATACTCAGTGATATCTGGGGTATTATCCCGGGACTTCTGCTGAATGGAAATTCTGACCTAGTCCCCATATAATACTTTCTGCAAATGCTTGAAACATAGCACCTCCCTCAGTACAAAAAATGATGAAACATTGAAAAATGCTAATCATGTGCTGTTGCAGAAAAGATCCTCTAAAGGGGACAGACCAAAAGTCGAACCGTCATCTCTCTGCTGAACGGAAGTTCTGACCTGAGCTCTCATGATTTCGCATCTAACCCTTTACAGATATCATATGTGGTATACTCACATGTAAGACTGAATATTGGGATCTGGATACGGGAGTATATTCAAGTGGTGGGACACGCGAATAAGTTTCAGTTCTTAAAACATTAATATTGTATCTCGAAACAGTTGAACTCTGTGTGAAAATTTAGAGTGAATCAATATGCTGACAATCTAGGTGAATTGTTTAGAACTTAAAATGAAATGAAGCTTAATGGTGTTGGTGATTTGTCTCAGAAACTGATATAATCCTCTTACACAAACTCACAAAAAATATTGTTTGTAAATATTTCTTTACTGCATTTCATTTCAGTTAAACTCAAAATCTAAAAAGATTTTTAGTGTGTTTTTGCATAAGGTTTTGTAAAATTCAAAAAGATTTTCGCTAACTGATGTTGAAAAGATGTTTTTCAAAATTCCAAGTGCTAAACATGATGACAATTTGGTGAGGGGGGTCTGTTAAATCTAAAAATGTTTGACTATTTTTCTGCAAGTGGTCACAGATATTCAGGTTGATTTGTAAAGGAGAATCTGAGTTGGTGCTTACATCACAATTTTAAATTGTGAAAATTTATGAAACTTACTTTGAGGTAGAGATTGTGCAGACAACCTGAGCTGGGTTAGAGCCAGGTCACGATCTTGGAACAACATCAAATGAAGTTTGAATTTGAGAAAAGCCAGATTTCTGATATCTGAGGTCTCTGTGGATGTAGTGTGAGCCAGGTTACGATTCTGAAGCTGATGATGCTGATGAACTTAAGGAATGCCAGCACATCGAAAGGGGGAGTCTGAAGATATTCGAGAGAAGATTCGAAAGAGAAAAGCCCAAAGACTGATCAAGATTGAAGATGAGAAGACTCGACACTTAAGACGCTTCAACATCTGAGGGGGAGTCTGTTAGTGCATACATCTGTCGACTTCGTCTTGTATCGAGTCTTATACTAGATATGTTAGATCAGGGTACGTTGTACGAGAAAGTAGGAGATTTAAGGTTTAATTAGTGTGATTCCACTTGAAAGGGGTGATTCCGCTTGAAATGGTTTATGACAGTTTCAAGCGAAATCACATCAATATGATTCCGCTTGAAATGTTGCTTGTCTCTTTCAAGCGGAACCTGCTGGCTATAAATAGGTGTTTCGAGCGAAATCATTTGTAACTTTTGTAATCTTGGATACCGAGGTGCTTCCGGTTTATCCTATGGTTGTAATTGTTGTTATATGAATCAGAAAGGTGTTTAAAGTGAATTGCAAGCTGTGTCTAAGTGTGTTTCTTATTTTCCGCATCTGAAACATATCAAAACTTCTCTGAACGACTCGTTCGGGTCACACACACGATCCTACAATCTCGATCCTACATTAGTTGATGTTCCACATCATGGCTTTTCCAAAAGACAGCTGGTCTTGACATTTTATCAAGGGCTTAATTATGATACGAAGGAGTGATTAGATGTGAATGCAGGAGGCGATCTAGGGACGAAGACGCCGAATGAAGCCTATGCTATCATCGAAAAAGCTGCGTTGAAGTCTAGCTCACGTCAAGAGGGAGAGAGAAGCCGGACTTCATCATCATCATCTCGCCCAGGAGTTCACGGTGTGGACGACTACACAGCCATTACTGCACAAATCTCAGCTCTTTCGGCGAAGTTTGATAAGTCCCAGATGGCTGCACAGGCTAGCTCAGGGTGTGACTAGTGCGGAGTGTCACACGAGCTTGGTGCATGCTTCTAGGGAGCTGTGTATGAGGGCCAAGAAGAGGTAGATTTTGTGAGTAATCAGGTGAGGCCACAGAACAACCCGTACAGCAATACATATAACCCGGGATGGAGGAATCACCCAAATTTTGGGTGGAGAGCGAATGTGGGTAATTAGAACCCACTAGGAGTTGCCTAGCGCGCTCCAGCCTTACAACCAACCTTTCCAGCCTTGTCCATATTCGTACCAAAATCAGGGCACTGGGAGTAGTTCCCAGCAGCAGGCCCCTCAATCAAGTTCTAAGCTGGAGGAAATGATGGCTCGGCTTCTTTCTAGCTCTACGAATGCAAATCAGTTGGCTGAAAAACGATATCAACAAAGCGAAGATCATTTTCTAGCTCATGAGGGAGAAATGAGGAGTCAAAAAGCCTCGATTCAGAATATCGAGAACCAGGTTGGTTAGCTGGCGAAGATGATGTCGGAGAGACCCCCAGGTGGTCTTCCAGGCAACACAGAGCCAAATCCGCACGGGCATGTAAATGCGGTTATGACCAGGAGTGGCAAGACTACAGGACCCAACATATCGGACTCACCACCGATCACTGAAACGGTCCCGACTAATACACCGGATGAGGTGCACGCCAGGCTACGCCCAGCAAGTACAGCACAAGTCCAGGAGCTAGTCAAAGAGTACGCTCCTCCAGTACCATATCCGGGCAGGCTAAAGAAACAGAAAAACGAAAAACAATACGGTAAGCTCCTTGAATTGTTTAAACAATTGCACATAAATATACCGTTTTGTTGAAGCCCTGGCCCAGATGCCAAAGTAAGCGAAATTCCTAAAGGACATCCTCTCGAATAAGCAAAAGCTCGAGGATATATCATATGTGGTGATGAATGAAAGTTGTTCTGCCATTCTGCAAAACCGTCTGCCCACGAAGATGGGAGATCCGGGCAGTTTCACGCTCCCTTGCTTGATAGGAAACATGTCTGTTAGCCATACATTGGCTTATTTGGGAGCGAGTATAAACCTTATGCCCTATAAGGTTTTTACTAAACTGAATCTGGGTGAGCCTTCACCCACTAGAATAAGCATTCGATTGACAAACCGTTCAATCAAGTATCCGCGTGGATTTGTTGAAAACATGCTTGTTAAAATCGATAAATTTGTTTTCCCCGTGGATTTTGTTATTCTTGATATGGACGAAGATTCAAAAGTGCCATTGATACTTGGACGCCCGTTCCTCAATACTGCGAGGACGATTGTTGATGTGGCAGCTGGCCAAATCACGCTCCAAGTAAATGACGAGCACGTGACATTTGATATTAAAAGATCAATGCAGCATCCGCAAAGTCACGATGACATGCTTTATTATGTCGACATTGTCAATGCATGTGTGTGCTCTCATTTCCAAGGCACTATTGAAGAGATTGATATGGACACACCTTTGTTGTGTGGGGACCTGACTGGCATTACGCAGGAGGGCCACGATTTTGAGCAGCCGACTTTCCAAGTCGGTGATGATGGTTCCCGAGGTCTGGATCAATTTGTGGAAATTGGCCATGTAGATGAGGAGAAATCAAAGCCTTCGATTGAAGATCCACCGTCTTTGGAGTTGAAAGAACTCCACCACATCTCGAGTATGCATTTCTGGATGAGGAGTGTCGCTTACCCATCATCATTTCAGCATAATTGGCAAAAGAGGAGAAGAAGCAGCTTCTCGAAGTTCTTAAACTTCATAAGAAAGTAATGGCATGGAAGATTATGGATATAAAAGGCATCAATCCTTCTTTTTGTACTCACAAGATTCTGATGGAAGATGAGTACAAGCCCTGTGCACAGCCTCAGAGGCGGTTGAATCCAAATATGCAAGATGTAGTGAAGAAAGAAGTGATTAAGTTGTTGGATGTTGGGTTGATTTATCCTATATCTGACTCAGTGTGGGTTAGTCCAGTGCAGGTAGTACCTAAGAAAGGTGGTATTACTGTAGTCCCAAATGATAGGAATGAGCTGATTCCTACCTGTACCGTCACTGGGTGGCGAGTTTGCAACGACTACCGCAAACTCAACGATGCTACTCACAAGGATCACTTCCCACTTCCATTCATCGATCAGATGTTGGAACGTCTGTCGGGGAAGTCGTACTACTGTTTCTTGGAGGGTTTTCTGGATACTTCCAAATTCCTATTGCTCCTGAGGATCAGGAGGAGACTACCTTTACTTGCCCTTTTGGCACATTCGCCTACCAGTGGATGCCTTTTGGGTTATGCAATGCACCAGCGACCTTCTAGAGATGCATGGTTGCAATTTTTCATGATATGATCGAGGATTCTATGGATGTTTTCATGGATTACTTTTCGGTATTTGGAGATTCCTTCGATCATTGTTTGGAAAATTTAAAGAAGATGTTGAAGAGGTGTGTAGAGACGAATCTTGTCCTAAACTGGGAAAAGTGTCACTTCATGGTATGAGAGGGCTTAGTTTTGGGACACAAGATTTCACGTGCTGGTATGGAGGTCGATCCAGCCAAAGTTGATATAATTTCACGACTTCCGCCGCCCACCTCTATGAGAGCGATACGGAGCTTTCTTGGTTATGCGGGGTTCTACAAGCGATTCATCAAGGATTTTTCAAAAATCGCTAGGCCCATGACCCGTCTGTTGGAGAAAGACGCTCCGTTTATCTTTGGGGATGATTTCTTGAGGGCTTTTGACCTTCTCAAGCAAAAGATGATCAAGGCCCCTATTTTAGTCGCGCCGGACTGGAGTCTACCATTCGAAATTATGTGCGACGCGAGCGATTTCGCTATAGGGGTCGTTTTGGGTCAAAAGAAAGAAAAGCACTTTCACCCGATCTATTATGCGAGCAAGGCTCTTCACGACGCTCAGGAGAACTATACCACGACTGAAAAAGAGCTCTTGGCGGTTGTTTTTGCATTTGACAAATTTAGATCGTATTTGGTGCTTTCAAAGACAATTGTGTATACTGATCAAGCAGCCATCAGATATCTTTTCAGCAACGCATGGCTTCCCCTAATCTTAGATAGGTCGTCTGGGGGTTCGCCTCGGTTCATTGTTGTGCTTACACACGAGGCTACCCTTTTCCGAAAGCTCCGCAGGACCACCTACCACTAGTCTTTGGCCGGAGGGGTTTATTGCGCAAAAACGCCGGGATGCAGGCTCCCGAAGAGTGAAGCCCAACGAATGTCAGATGCAAAGCCCTGCACTTCATTAAGATAATATTGGCATACTCTCCCAAAAAAAGAAAGAGCATACCCCATTGAAGACAAGAGTGAGGTACAACAAGGCCATTTCTGTCCACCGCCCTTCTCATGGAGCCGTACGTGGACGTTACCACTCATACAGCTCCCAGCCAGCAAGCAGTTAGCGTCCCTCTACTAGGAATGGAAGTGTGGGTGAATCGACATCAAATAGAGGAATTCGCTTCTTCTTTTCGGCAATAACATGAGAAGAGCATCCCTTTCACAAAAACCTACAGACCCCGCTATCCTGTTCAGCACCTTGTGATCTTCTCAAAGATCATTACGCGCCCTCTCCTGTCATTTTTCTTTCGAAAAAAATGTCATGGTGGATCAGGACGAGAATGAATCCGGTAATCCAGGACATACTCATCTTGGAGCTTATGCTCCCCTCCGGGGAAGGGGTTTTTATAGAGAGAGGTAAGTCGAGGGTAGCCTCCCGCTTGACCGATTTATCGGAGTCGGAGGAAGATCTCTCATCTGATCATCCTGAACATGAAGGGGCTGCTCTCGATGTGAGATCAGCAGCAAAAGAAAGAAGAAAAGGGCCATGATCCTATGTTCGTTTTCGCCCTGCTCTGATGATGCGCTCCTTGCTTTCAGAGCTACATACCGGAAAAAGAAAAGGATCTCTCTATTACTTTGAGAGGAGAATCGTTGGTATTTCAACGGACTACGTGGGAAATACGAGATCTAGGCAAGCCGCTACATGTTCTCCCCTGGCCCTTGAACGATAGAAGAACTACTTATCTTCTCTTAGGTAGCGGTCAATCGGTTCTCATCATCTCGTAGCACCACCACGATACCGATTCCCTGATAAAACCCCCGATTTCCTGATAGTTAGATAGCCAATAGTAGGAGAAGCTCTAAGTTCGCTATTCCTGACAAGGAATAGAGTAAGGCCTTTACCGATCCCGAGTTAATGAGTTAAGGAGTTTTTTTTATAAAATGACTTATCTGAAAGAAGGCTTTACAATCAACGAATTCTTTGATTTGAAAAGCTCCTTTCTTAATCGACCTTCCGCCTTCCATTATTTGATCTTTTTATGGATCTTCGTATCTTATTAAGTAGTTAAATGAAGTATCATCAATTGAGAAATGACAATAAGTGATGTTCGATATCGCTTCTGTGCGCAGAGTATCGAAAGGAACCTCTCGGAGAAGTTCCGGGCCTCGGCAGCCCTCCTTTCTTATCTATTTTCATATATAATATAAAGAGAATAGAAAGCGTACTGACTCTGACTGCTATCTACAATACGATCAGGGGGGAATAGCACAAGGGCTTAAGTCATCGATTCAAATCCTATCTTTTTTTTCGGTATGCCGCTCCACGAGCAAGGAGCAAGAAAACAAAGTGGGCTGTGGTGATGTCAGAATTTGCACCTACTTGTATCTATTTAGTGATTAGTCCGCTAGTTACTTTGATCCCACACAGTGTTCCTTTTCCATTTGCTTCCAATAGTTTGACCTATCCAGAAAAATTGTCGTCCTACGAATGTGGTTTCGATCCTTTCGGTGATGCCAGAAGACGTTTTGATATACGATTTTATCTTGTTTCTATTTTATTTATTATCCCTGATCCGGAAGTCACCTTTTCCTTTCCTTGGGCAGTACCTCTCAACAAGATTGATCCCTTTGGATCTTGGTCCACGATGGCCTTTTTATTGATTTTGACGATTGGATCTCTCTATGAATGGAAAAGGGGTGCTTCGGATCGGGAGTAACCACTAGCGATAGGGCAAAAATCAGGGGGGGGGGAAGGATAAAAGTCAAGAGCGCGATGCCTACATTAAATTAATTGATTGGTCATGGTAGAGAAGAAAAATGGCGCACGGACCGTACTCGAGCTTCAGATCAATGTCCCCAGAAGCAAGGAGTACGCCCGCGTGTACCAACGAGAACACCGAAAAAACCTAATTCAGCTCGTGTATACTGGTTATGCGACTATTGGCGTTGGGGAAGCCATGCGTTTGGTAAACCAACCGCACATTGCAAGCGAAGGAGTGAAAGCTACTCGACTGTAATGTAAGGGGAGGACCTACAACGAGTTGCGGTTGCTTCGCAAGCAATACTCGACGGTATAGCGCATGCATCTCATCGTCTTGGGAGCACTCGTAGTTGTTTGAGTCATTGCGTTAGGGCAATACAACTAAGAGAACCAGTCGTCCTAACGCTACTATCAAACCTACTATAGTTGTCGTTATTACCACTCGACGGTAAAGCAACCACTCGTTGTCATTTAGTTGTCCGTCGCTCGTAGTCTCTGCGTCAGAGGTGGTTGTTCACACACATTGGGGTGGTGCAACAATGGAGCGACTAGTAGTCGTAGACTAGCGGTGTTATGGAACAACTACCCGAATACAATGGGATTTCACACCTGGCGAATCTTTCACTCTACCTCCTCTTATTAAGACTATAGAATGTTCCTGCAAACTATAACCTTCGCCCGGAATGTGAGCAAATATATCATGTCGATTGCTCAACCGTACTTTGGCTAGCATCTCATCAGATGGATACTATTGCTGCAGGAGTTTGATATCGAAATTCAAGAAAAAAAGGGTGCTTTGAATGTAGCGGCTGAACATCTATCTCGGCTGGAGCATGGAGACATCAAGGACACGCTTTGGGATTCAATCTATGACAATTTCCCACACGAGTCGTTGATGAGTGTTGAGATATGCGATGAGTCACCATGGTTCGCCGACTTTGCGAACTATCTTGCTCGCGGGATTCTGATTAAGGGGTTGACTCACCAGCAAAAGAGGAAATTCTTTTCAGACGTCAAGCACTACATTTGGGATGACCCTTTCGTGTTTACGGTTGGTGTTGCTCAGGTGATAAGAAGATGCGTTTCGGGAAAAGAGGTGACTGACATTCTGCGCCACTGTCACGAGGGACCTACCGGAGGCCACAATGGAGCCAATTTCACCGCCAAGAAGGTGCTTGATTCCGGGTTTTATTGGCCGACTATATTTCATGATGCGTAAAGTTGGGTCAGAGCGTGCGATGCCTGCCAGAGGGCAACAAATATATCGGCACATGATGAAATGCCTCAAAACTGGATTCAAGTTTGTGAAGTCTTTGATATCTGGGCGATAGACTTCTGGGAACATTTCCCCCCTCACGAGGAAACAAAGATATCCTGGTTGCAGTTGATTATGTATCGAAGTGGGCGGAGGCACAGGCCCTGCCCACCAATGATGCCAGGGTAGTCGTGAGATTTTTAAAGAGTTCGTTTGCCCGGTTTGGCGCACCGAAGGCGCTTATCAGTGACAAAGGGACGCACTTTTGCAATACTCAGCTCGAGAGAGCTTTGTCCCGTTATGGTGTGCATCACCGTTTATCCACGCCCTATCATCCACAGACAAGCGGGCAAGTGGAGGTCATGAACCGGGTGCTGAAAAAAAATCCTTGAGCGGTCGGTAGGTGCAAACCGCAAGGATTGGTCAGACAAACTGGATGAAGTGCTTTGGGCTTTCCGTACACCTTACAAGACGCCTATTGGGACTACTCCCTTTAGGCTTGTTTACGGAAAGGCATGTCATTTACGTGTGGAGTTGGAGCACAAAGCAATGTGGGCTCTAAAAACGGCAAATCTGGATCTAAAAACCGTAGGTGAAGCCCGGTTCCTTCAGATTCACGAGTTAGAGGAGCTACAACAACACGCTCATGAAAACTTCGTGTAAGGAGCGCACCAAGAGATTGCATAATAAACGCTTGAAGGAGCGCACCAAGAGATTGCATAATAAACGCTTGAAGGACCATAAACAATTCCAAGCGGGAGATCTTGTTTTGCTCTACAACTCGAGGTTGCGTTTATTTCCAGGCAAATTACATTCGCGTTGGACAGGTCCATACACGGTAAAAGAGGTATTTCCATATGGGACTGTCGCAATTGAGAACGCGGACGGTGTAATTTTCAAGGTAAATGGGCATCGCTTGAAGCTTTACGTTGGAGGGTCGATCGAGTCGGCGGTGGAGGTATGGAGCTCCACACCCCGCATACAGCTTAAGTGTGGGGAGGAGAGTCTACGCTACTGACTCGAGGATCAAAAATGTAGCAAGAGCGTCTTTGGCGCTTTATGGGTATAATTGTCATTTTTTGTGTTTTTGTCGTTTTTATGTGTTTTTTCGCGTATTTGGTAGTTTTCATAGGTTCCGAGCGAAGGTTCCACATTGGAAAAATGTTAAAATGCCGAGCGAAGGTTCCACATTGGAAAAATGTTAAAACAGTTAGTGTATTGAAAAAATGGCGAGAAAAGGTCAGAAAAACAGTTGGAAATGGGTTATGCAGCAAACAGGCTGCTCTGCAGATTCGGCACGACCGTGCCACAGACCGCATGCCCGTGCGGTTGTGAGCCAGCACCTCGAGTCACACCCTCAGTGCATTGCCGAGGTCAGCGTGCCAAGATCGGTCAAAGTCAGAGACGCACGACCGTGCGGTGGCTCGCACGACCGTGCGAGAGGCCAGGGGCAGTTTGGTCATTTGTGCTATATAAAATCCCTTATCTGCAGCCCCCATCCTCATTCGCGAACCCTAAACTGCACCAGCTGTTCCATACTGAGTTTTCCCCAAAATCACACCATTTTTCGCACGGTTTCTCCGATCCTTTCGCACGGTATGTTTTTTCTCTTCGATTTTCAGTTTCATCCTTGTTCTAGGGTAGATTTGTCCAATTTCTTCAAGGCTTTTTAGGGTTCCCTTCATAAATACAATCGAAGCCCTAGCCCTTGTAAGAATCATGTGATTCGTGAACATCCGGTCGGATTTCCAACCCCTGTTTGCCAAAAATTTGATAATTTTCAGAAAAATCTGGTTGTTCTGGTTCGGGGGTTCGAAATATGCAGAAAACGCTCTCGCACGGTCGTTCCTCGGGTGGAACGGTCGTTCAGTTACGAATGTTCACAAGGTTTTGCTGTGATCTCGGAGTCGCACGATCGTTCACGTTTGGCACTGTACGTGCGTTGTCGGCGAATTCCGATCACAGGCACTGGTCTCGGGGACGCACGACCGTGCGGCTGGTCGCACGCCCGTGCGAATCGCCCAGATTAGTAAGAAGTAGCTTCATAGCTGTGTGCTAGGCTGTTCCGAATGATATTTTTTCTATTTCTCCTGTTCTAACTGTAATCCCTCATGCAGATGAACCATCCGTTTCTCCAATTCAATGAAAACAACACGAGAGAAATTCTTTGCATTCCGAAAC